>NW_020799091.1:15078454-15254610 GCF_003259725.1 Athene cunicularia | reverse complement strand
CCCCCCCCCCCCGGAGCGAATGCTTCTGCACACAAGTAGAAAACCTGTCTTTTTCATGGGGCCAGATGTGTAGGAGGTTGTGCAACACATGAGGTGCAGGACATAGGTCTCTCCCAGGAACCATAAAAATCAGGGCTGCACAGCAACTAGTGGAGTAAAATGCATCAGCTGCTCCTGCTGCCACCTCTCTCTGGGGTGTTCCTTCACCACAGGACTAATTAGAGATAGGTTGATGTCTATGCACTAAATCAAAACTATAAAATAACTTCTATGTGCTCTCACTACATTACAAATGTACGTAACATTTTGCCAAGTAGAAAACACTGTACTAAGTTCTTTGAGTGCAGAGCTAATTTGTTATAATGCACCTTCTATGCAATAGCCATACAGCCACATTACAGCGAAGTAAGCTTAGATGCATAAAAATTGAAGAAACAGAGGGCAAATCAACTTGTGCTATTTGGCTTCAAGCAAAAATTAAAGCGAGCCATGCTGAAAACTTGTGAACTTTTCTTACGCTGCCACAACACCTGTCTTTGAAGACTGAAAAGCCTGACAGCATTGATTGCAGAAGCTTTTCAGTTCAATGTGGAAAATATGCATGCAACCAAAATTATACGTGTCATCTACAACGGTTCAACTTCTCTTCAAAATGAAGAGGGGAAAGAAGAGGTGAAAAAGTCTGTCTGGCATTTGCAACATGACTATAATACAGAGAAGAGCAAAATAACAGTATTATGAAAAGTTGAAAGTTCTTCTAGTTAAATATATCTTTTCTTTGTGTGTGTGATCACATGCTTGTGGATGTTAAATGCATTGCCCTGTCAGGCCAATATTAAGAATCATGGTTCTAACCTGCCTTCAGCATCATGTGTGCAGCTCCCAGTGGAGTCAATGGGAGATGGGCATGATAAGGCAGAATTCACCATATATTCTTATTCAAACCAAATTCTGATATATTTCTCTTGCACTGTGATTTTGAAACACTGAAAGGGGACACTTTTGGCCAAGAAGCAGTCCTCCTTTCAAATAACTGCATTTATCCCAAAATGACATGCTGCATAAACACAGGGCATGTTTTGGAATATTAATTCAGCTTTTTGGTTTTGAAAATGATCCCACCAGTCCTTTCAATACAGGGACTGGAAAAGTTCTGAAGATAACATTTATTATGCACATCATTTTTTTTTTTTTTTTCTTTCTTTCTTTTCTTTCCTTTCTGTCAAACAGGAACCTTTTCTGTTACTTTTCATTATTAATTTTACTTGCTTCTCCTAAACTTGGAGCTATTTATAGAAATTACAGTATTCATGTATAGTAGCTTCAGTCAAAGATATCAGGATTGGTCTGAGAGGAAAATTTCGACTGAAAGCTTGTTATTCACATCGTTCTCTTCTCAGCTTGGCAAAGTTGAAGGTTAACGTCATCTGTTCTAGACATTTCAGATTAGTCACAGAACTTTTCTTGGTGGTTCAGTGCCTGGTCATCCAGTCAGAGGAACAGTAATCCATATGGAAAAATTAGCTCAATGCTACTAGACTGGTGGTTAATACTTGAGCCTTAGTTAGGAATGTTCGCAGCATCTTGGGACTCTTTTCTTCCTTGATCAATTTCTTAAAATAGGATTCTTCATCAGAGGCTGAAAAGAGGAGGACTGTACTGAAGTATATTTTTTTTTCCATCACCGTCTTTATTTATTTTTTTTTTTTTTAGGAAAAAGATACATATATTTTAAATGTCCCATGCAAAAAAATAAAACAAAATAAAAAGTTACACAGTTTGGTTAGGAGTTACATTCTGAATTCCTGCATAGTAGTTTGGCTGGTTTGAATCCTGGAATGATAATCTTCAACAGGAGATTATTAAGACATACTTAATGTATAGATGTGAATACACACTGCTGGAAATGTGGTAACTAACTGCATTTTTGAGTAAGAAAAGGTCACTTTCCTTTGCATTATTTTCAACTCTGTATTAAATTAGAAAAATTATTGTTTAACAACACATATTCCTTCCCATTTAAGACACAGTTTATTCTAAAGGGTTAAAATGTCTTGTCTAAATGAAGTAGGTGAAAAGGGCAGTGAACTGAGATGTAAAATCTTAAAAGCGGTCAGGTAAAGGTCACCCTTTGCTAGTTGGCTTGACAAACATCAGCTTAAAAGGGCATGTCTGACTTCAGAGGGAAAATTGTTAAATATTTTGTTTAAAATACAGATTTGTAAGAATCTATGGTTTTGAAAAAATATGTATTAAAAATGTAAATGAATGAAGCAACTGCATTCTCCTTTGCAACCACTCTTTAAAAACACCAGTAACACTGGCAGATCAAACACCAAATCTATCTAGATTTTATTAAAATGGAAACTTTACTGAAATGCTGAATAACATATTAAGAAATATGTTCAAATGCATCTACTAAATTCAAGTTCATTCACAATTGGAAGTAGATAATCCAGGTCTCATTGGCTGACTGAACTATATAGAATTTTAGCTCTTGATAATGTCAACTTTGAATTTATAAAGTATCAACAAAAAGGGACACTGTCATTACAGACAGCTAATTTTATACCTCTGTTAAATTCAGAGGTTTTGGGTTTTTCTTTCTTCCAGTTTCTTGTGAGTCAAGATTTATCAATTAGAGGTTGAAAGAATTCACTTCTATTTCTAGGACTTGCTTTAGTAAAAAATCGAAACAACTGAATAAAGAAAAAAAAAATTACAACTAAAATTTAAAAACCTGATTTCAAGTAAATGATTCTATTAAATGTGTACCAAAAAAACTCTGTTACAGACATGTCACGATAATTAAGATATATGGTTCTCACCCCCCCACTAACCTAGGAACTGGCAGACTAAATTGGACCATAACTAGAAATGAGATGGTGTCACACACCAGTGTAAGCATTAAAAAAAGGAACACCTTACCAAAATTGTAGTGACAACTACTGTTCTATTCTCAATGGCTGAAGTGTCATTTCCAAGTGTAGGTTCATGCTGAATCAAAACTAATTTATCCATGTCATTCCAGTATCCAACCTGCAAAACAAAATGTATATAATTTACAGTAGAAAAGTCTACATTCTGTATAATTACAAATATAAATGGTTATAAGAACAACAGAGCGATCCAAAGATAATTTTGTACCAAGGGAAGTGCTGTCATGCTCACGGACAGGTGCACAGTGGTATGTATCTTAACACTCTGGGTTTATCACCTTGCACCACTGCTGCGTGGACTCTGAGCTGCCACTCAGCTGTTCCTGAATGATCTGAGCTACTTTGACCAGAGGCACCAGTTAAATGCCATTTTCAATAGTTTGAAGCCTTCCTGGGGCATAAATGAGATGTAAGAATTTTTGCTCTCCACAAAAAAATTTTCATTCACTACTCCTCCAGATCTTCTGGTCTTAGATGGATCAGTGAAAGATAACTGGATGGCAGCTTTGTAATTCAATGGCTGATCTCAATTCCCTGCTGCCCTGTGGGCCTCCTAAGAGACCCCAACCCCGGGACTTACACCAGGCTCGTTCCACCTAACTGCTGGCACTGACCTTTAGCACCTATATTTAGTCCTGTTATTTAGCCCTGTTATTAAAGCTCCACTCACTGGACAGACAAGCACTACCAAACTCAGCTCATGTAGAATAAGCACCCCTCCGCAGAAAACTGCTTGCTTTCCTCACTGACTCTAAAGAATGGTGAGAGTGACTTGACTCTACAAGTATCTCTGGCAAGTGCCTACAGGGAGGGGAAAAAATCAGGCTTTCCTCTCCCTGGCTGAATTTAGGTTACCACAACCCTTCCCAGAGCAGCTTTAAGGTGAAACAGCTGTCTTTGCTCATTACTGGTGATGGATGAACTTACTCTAGAGCCAGGTCTAGATTATCACTTGTTCTCGCATTCCCATGGAGAAAAAAAAAAAAAAAAAAAAGTTAAAAATGGTATGCCTGCAATCTGAAGCCTTCCTTTACATACAGACATCACTCTTTGCAGTGCACACCTCCGGTATTCAGTACAGCCTGCAGCTGTGCCCTGTGCATTGGCAGTGGTGCTGCTGGGCACAAGATGAGTCAACATCCTTTCCTGTGAGGACCCAGCGGTGCAGTGCTTGCCGTAAAACCAGATGGAATGAAGGCAGCCTGAGAAAAGGAGATCCCCCCTCAAACTTTTATTGATGCTTTTAGGAGCTGCTCAATGAACACTTAAAAATCCCCACATACCCCTCCAAATTCCCCACAGGCTATGTAATATGTCTTTGGGTAGTCAAAAGTACATATAAGACCTAAAATACTTCACTGCTTTTGTAAATCCTGCCCAGTCAGAATCTTACTGGACACTCATCTCACTCCATGTGGTGATGCCGTGTTTAGCATCTATATCAGCAAGTGGCACTTCTGGATGTAGAATTCCTCCCAATCACTTAATGTTGTCCTGGGTGATGTTAGGAAGGAAAGGTCTTCCTGGGGATGCTGCATGCATGATGTCCCCAGTACAAGACAGATGTCTGTGAAATAGCAAGTGGTTCATGACAGTGGTACTTTGTCTCATTCTTACTTGAAGATGTCTGATTCCACCTTCTCACCCGCCATTTCAGCATGACAGACTCAGGTACCTTAGGTGAAACTGCTCTCTCACATCTAACCTCTGGCTCACTAGCAAACATCCTCCCTTTTCCCCTTTGTGTCATTCTCTTTTCTGCAGTTAGCTCATGGTTGTCTGCGGACCCTACGACAAGGTGGCTCAGTGCCTATTCCTCTGACTCACTGCTGACAGTACTCAGCTCCATGTCAGACAACACAAACATGTCAGTAGAACAGTGCTATAATCCCACCTAAAGGGGCTCTTCAGGTTGCTGAGAACCTAATGAATTAAGAGACTAATCTTTTTTCCCAGGGAAAGTGCAGACAGTGGCAGTGATTTTAAAAGGTTCCTATCAAAAAGATGCAATTCAAGCTGGCACAGCTCACTTTTCAGAAGCACCTGGGGATCAGTCAGTATATTCTTAAAAAAGCCAATCTTCCTCTTGATTTTTACTTTTACTATTTCATTAATTTCCTTTCCGAAAGAAAATTATGGAGAGGCAATTAATTTTAGCAGTCCCTAGAGTAGTGTGCAGACACACTCAACATAGAGAATTACAAATACATGAAATAATTAGATGAGTGAGTATGAGTGATCTTTTTTTTTTTTTCTTTTCCTATGCACAACTTCTGGTGTATTTAGTTGGACTGTTCCTTTTCTCTTTGTAACTGCTATGATAGCACTGGAGCTGTGATTTAGGTGTCTGAAGTTAATGGGAAGCTTCAGCATTGCTGATACAGGAGAGGGAGGTTTTCTGCTAGCACATATTCTTTTTCACCCAGACAACCATAGAGTCACAGATACAATTGATAACTGAAAATGTCAAATTCTTGTCAAAAACTGTGATCAGATAAAGTTAGGACGTGTACACCAAAACCTGGCAATTTGCGAAGCTCATTATAATAGTGACTGATTGTTTTTCATTGTGCAATTCCTCACTACTGGAAAGTTCAGAAGGAAAGCAGAAGATGAATGATGCACCATGTTATACAAGTAAATACCATACAAAAATGCAGACAGAGGTGAGGGAGGATTTGAGGAATGGCAGGCATTTTTAAAAGAGATTTTAGCTTGTGTGCATGGGTGTGAGCTTGTGCGCATGCATCTCGAACCTGTGCTAAAGTAACTCTGGAACTGGATTACTGAATAAATATATAAGATACATCATGACACTTCTATAAGTTTATAAATTCACAGTCACTGTGAGAGCACTAAAAAACAATATGCTTTCTTATAAATAACTCAAATCCCCAAGGAAAAAAACACTTCTCAAAGGATAGGATCGAATTCAGCTATTAAATTACATGATTCTATCTGGACTGCAATTAGACTTTATACCAGTTGCATCCACCTAAACAAAGGCCGGATTTGTCTCTTAGGAACCAACATTGCAAAAATATCTGCCTCAAACTAAGTTTATCACAACAGTTTGGCTTTTGAATGAATGGTGTCATTTCTGAAGGCCTGTATGCCCTATAGCAACCGCTGAAGTACTCCTGCTGAAGCCCCAAGTCAGTAAGAGCAACCAAATATGCAAATTTTTAAATAATTTTCATGTTAGTTGACCAAGTTAGAATTTAGGAGCCAAATCTTAGACTGTCTTATGCATGTACATGTATATGTTTTGTTTACTTCCCCCCCCCCTTTTTTTTTTTTTTTTTTTTTTAATCCTGGTGACATGATGAATGGTGAATAACAGCATCACAGCATGACTGAGGTGGGAAGGAACCTCTGGAGGCCATTTGGCCCAACCCTCCTGCTCAACCTAGAGTCAGGTGCCCAGGGCTGTGTCCACATGGCTTCTGAATATCTCCAAGGATGGAGGTTCCACCACCTCTCAGGCAATCTGTGCCAGCGCTTGGTCACCCTCACAGTAAAAATGTGTCTCCTGATCTTCAGAGGGAACCTCCCGTGGGTCACTTCGTGCTCACTGCCTCTGCTCCTGTTCCTGGGCACCAATGAAATTAACCTGGCTTAACAACCTTCTTTCACTCTCCCTTCAGATATATGTACACATGGGTAAGATCCCTCTTGAGCCTTCTCTTCTCCAGGCTGAACAGTCCCAGCTCTCTCAGCCTTTTCTCATAGAAGAGGTACTCCAGACCCTTAATCCTATTTGTGGCCCTTCACTGGATTCTCTCCAGCATGTCCATGTCTCTCTTGTACTGAGGAGCCCAGAACTGGACATAGTACTCCAGGTGTGACCTCACCAGTGCTAAGTAGAGGGTAAGGATCACCTCCCTCTAAGGATCATCTCCCTCAACTTGCTGCCAATACTCCGTCTAATGCAGCCCAGGATACCATTAGCCTTTGTTGCAAGGGCACATTACGGGCACATGTTCTACCTGGTGTCCACCAGGACCCCCAGTGTCTTTTCTGCCAAGCTGTCTTCCAGCTAGGTGGCCCTCAGCATATACTGGATCCTGGGATTGCTCCTTCCCAGAGGCAGGAATTTGCACCTCTCCTTGCTGAACTGCATGAGGTTCCTGTTGGCCCATTTCTCCAGCCTGTCAGCACAATCCCCTGGCATATCAGCCCCTCCTCCCAGTTTGGTGTCATCAGCAAACTTGCTGGTGGCACACTCTGCCCCAGATCCAGATCATTAATGAACAGGCTAAATGGGACTGGACCCAGTTTTGACCCCTGGGGTACTTCACTACTTACTGGCCTCCAGATAGACTTCAGACCACTGATCAGCACACCCTGGGCCTGGCCCTTCAGCCAGGTTTCTATCTGTTTGCTTTTCCAGCCCATACACCAATAGATTTTATAGGAAAATCTTGCAGGAGAAAGTGTCAAAGGCCTTAGTGAAGTCCTGGTAGACAATATCCACAGCTCTCCCCTACACTACTAGGCCAGTCACTCCATTCTAGAAGTTTATCGATTTGATCAAGCATGACTTCCCCTTGGAGAAGTCAGTCATGCTGGCTACTCATGATGATTTTCTTGTCCTTAATGTGTCTGGAAATGGTTTCCAAGATGCTCCATCACCTTTCAGGGATCAAGGTGTAGTTCCCTGGTTTCCCCTTCTTGTTATTCTTGAAGAGAGAAGTGACATTTGCTCTCCTACACTCTTTGGGAATGTCTCCCAGCCACCATGATCAATCAAAGATTATTGAGAGTGTCCTTGCAATGACATCTGCGAGCTCTCTCATCACTTGTGGGTGCATCCCATGGGCTTGGTGCATCCCAAAGGGCCAGGGACCGATGTATGTCCTGTTTGCTTAAGTATTCCCTGACCTGATCCTCTTCCACCAAGGGTACATCTGTCATCCTCCAGACTTTCTCCCTTGCCTCTGGGACCTGGGATTTCTGAAGGCTGGTCTTGCTAGTAAAGACTGAGACAAAGAAGGCATTCAGTACCTCAGCCTCTTCCATGTTCTGTATAGTCAGGTTTCCTGTCTCATTGAGCAAAGGGCCCACATTTTTCCTAGTCATCCTCTGGCCACCTGTGTACATATAGAAGCCCTTCTTGTTGTCTTCGATATCCCTGGTCAGATTCAATTCCATCTGGGTTTTAATTTTCCTAACTCTGTCCTTGGATGCTCAATGTTTTTTGTATTCCTCTCAGGTTACTCATCCTTGCTTCAACCCTCTATAACCCTCCTTTTTGTGCTTGAGTTTGGCTAGGAGATCTTTGTTTATCCATGCAGGTCTCCTGACATTTTTCCCTGACTTCTTATTCATTAGGATGGAACTCTCTTGAGCTTGGAGGAGGTGATCCTTGAATATTAAAAATCTCTCTTAGGCCTCCCTACCCCTTATCTTCCAAGCAGATCTTTGAAGATGCCAAAGTCTGTTCTCCTCAAGCATGATCTTGCTTTTCACCCTCCTCTCTGCTCTTAGGCTCCTGAATGCCACCATCTCATGCTCACTGCAGCTAATGCTGCCTTTGAGCTTCACATCCCCAATAAGTCCCTCCTTACTGCTAAGTAAGAGGTCTAGCAGAGCACCCTTCCTCATTGTCATCTCAATCCCTTGGAGGAATAAGTTGTTGCCAATGGACTCCAAGAACCTCCTGGATTGCTTACGTCCTGCTGTGTTGTCCCATCAGCAGATATTGGGTTGCTTAAAGTCCCCTGTGACAACCAGGACTGGTGAATATGAGGCTTCTCCTATCTGTTAGTAGAGGCCCTCATCCACTTGTTCTTCCTGGTCAGTTGGCCTAGAACAGACACCCACTATAACGTCACCTTGACCTGTCCTGTCTTTAAACCCAACCCATAAACTCTCAGCTGGCTCCTTATCCAGTCCCAGGCAGAGCTCCATGCACTCCAGCGGCTCTCTTACATAAAGGGCAACTCCCCCTCTCATCTTCTCTGCCTGTCCCTCAGAAAGACCCTGTATCCCTCCACTGCAACACTCCAGTTCACAGAAGCCAACCCACTACATCTCTGTGATCCTTCTCCTCATACCCTTTCCCCTCACCATCCCATTTTGTTACTGTTCTGCAAACAAGAACTGTGTAAGAAAGGCGGCATAAATGAAACTAATATGAGCACTCGCTGTTGTTTCCCATTTTACTAAACTATATTGAAGTCTGACTCTGATTAGCTGTGCCATTTTGCAATGCTCTGTTCACATCCTTATAGGTGTGGGCAACGAAAATCACTTTTCTAAAGATTAGAGGCATACATTACTCTGACTGGAAAGGCTAGTTCTGAAAAGACATTGCTGGGTGAGTCGTAAGTCATGTTATGTAGGACTTGAAAAGAAGACATTAAAAGTGAAGGCCTCTTAGTTCAATTATGTATAGCCATTTCTCACGTATTATATAGGATTTGTCAGTCTGGAACATAGAATTGGTCCAATGATCACATATAAAATACTGTGTAATACATGAGAAATAAATTCTTGTGAGTAGCCAGATATGTCAAAGATGCTATGGCTTGTTATATCAAAGACGGGTAATGGCTTAAAAGTGGCAGAAACATGCCCGACAAGGTAAGAAAAGCACCTTGGGACTCCAGCACAGCACAGACATAGCTCCTCTATTTGCAGCCACCCTCCCCTTAAACTGCAGGCAAGAGAGGGTGGGGACATCCCTGCAGTGGTGTCATCCAGACACCTCTCCCAAAACAGGTGACAAATGTTGAAACAGGAACAACAGGCCACTTTTGACAGTTTGCTGGAAAGCAAATTCCCTAATGAATTCCTGAAGTTGTGACCTAATTAACCACATCTTTTCCACCTTGGCTTCCCTCCTGTACAATTGAGAACTGGGGATGGAAAGGTCATATTTCATCACTTGCCTTTGATGCACCCCAGCTACCTGTACATCCTCCATATGGCCGACAGTGCAGCAGGGAGCCAGGAGGGGAGCAGGAGTGGCAGCAAGGTCAGACACATTGCCTGGCAGGAGACACTGGACTTCCCAAGAGAGAAGGAAGACAGACTCACCTTTCCCAATTTATTCTTCAGCCATCTGTCATACTTCGAAACGGCAATTGCACCAATACGTCTCATACACAGGCACATACTTTGCTTTGGTCTAAAGCTCTATGCTGTGATGTACCAGCAATTTGTTCATCCCAGTGTGTAATTCTGCTCTGGGTCTGTAGTGGAACACCGCCTCCTCATCACTCTAGTATGTAACTGTCTTGGGGGACACATGGTTCACCTGGAGTACTATGTACTGGGCTTGCTATCTCTGGCCCGACAGCAGAGGACTATTTAATTCAATTCTGATTGCTTGGCCCTACTCAAGCAGCCATGATTCTCCTACTCACTATCAGCTTCTCACTTTTTCCTTGTTCTGGTGACCTCACAAACAAAATGGGCCACAGTGCCTCCAAAGGAAATAAAATCCTTGAGCCTGAGTACGTTTTCTGGTCTTTATTTGGTTTATACTATGAAAACTGGTCAAGTTTCAGCACAGAAGAGAAAGGGTTAATAAAGTACCCAGGCTATCTTTTCAAAGTGATTGAGATGAGTGATAAGCTATAAGCATTCAGACATGAAGGATCTGCTTAGACATATATAGATGTGCATTTGCCTAAGTTGTTTACAAGCAACCAATCAAGCACACAGCATTAGATACTGCAATTAATTTCAGAAAATACAAGTATTCATGGCATTCTCCTTTCCTCCTCTCTGCTCTCCTTTTCCCCTTAAAAGCCCTATGTTAGTTACAGCCTATGATTCATGTTTACACAGAATGTACAAATGACCCTGCCTAAAAATACCAGTAATTTGCAAGATAGAAATCTTGGCTAAGATACAAGAAATATCAACTATTCAGAATTCTGACCATTTTCCATAACCCATCAGTATATCAACATGCCATCCAGCTGGTTTTCATTAGTATGCTTGACTCACTGACATCTCACCTCTCCAAGATGCACACTTATTTTTGTGTTTCCCAGTTTATTGCACTGAATAATAGTATCTAGTAGAAAATGCAATTTAAATCTGCTTCCCCCAGAAATATCCGTGCATTCAAGATATTATCTTTTTTAAACTACACAGAGTCCAGTTTAATGTAAGTTTGCATAATCAGTTCATCCTACATAACTCATTTATGTGATATCAGGATAGTAAACACTGTCAGCACATACCTTCCGAGGGCCCGTGTTCTTCAGCTCAAAGACATCCATGGTGTAGTTGACTCTGCGACCATAGTGATCAAACTGAACATTTCCTGTCAATCCTTGTATTCGAACCTACAAATGGAAGAGTAAGTGTCATTAGGATCCAGTCTTATATTCTTTATTCCAAATGTCACGGAGCGGTGGAAGTTACTCTGGCTATGTCCTTAAATTACTATAACAACACTACAGTAGGATAGACAGGCATTATAAAGCAAAAAATTGGCTTTGTATTCCTTTTTCCTGTCAAACCATGCTCAAAACAGGTTTAGGTATGCCAGTATCTAAGGCCTAACAAAGACACACAGTGGACCTTCTCTTCTTTCATGCTGTGCAGCCTGACTTTCCAGCTGCAGGTCCTAAAGAGAAGTACATTTTTTATCACTCTCATCACTGCTGCAGAATATTTTGGATCACATGAAATAAACCTAAAGGATGTTCAACCTGAGCTCATATATCTTTTTAGCTTACACTCTGGTAGATTAAATGTATAAATTTAGTATATATTGCTCATCAAGGTAAACTTGACAACAATCTTGGCCCCAGCAAAGTAATTTACTACCACAGAAGATGGGTGACATGCATAGGGCTTGAAGAGAGTGTTTTCAAAGCCTCAGAGTGAAGGATAGATGTAAAGCCGTAAAATTGGCTGTGGCAGTTTTCCACCACCTGTGTCTTAGCTGAAACCAAAACTCTTTTTTTTTTTTTTTAGTTTCAGCACTTTACTGCCTCAATGAAGTATACGCAGACTATGGTCCTCATCCCAAAGAAGCCACGGACGTACTGCTGCTGGCTTTGATTGTATCAGGATCCAGCTATGCAAACCTCTTCGGCCAGATTTGAAGGCTCACACTGTCCACCTTAACACAGAAGCCTGACTTCATGCTTCTCACAATTGTTAGAGATCTGTGCATCTGCACAGGCTATGTGAAGCACACAAAATGCTTTATTTCTATCCCTAAGAGTCAGGATGTGGATTTAACCAGTTACTCCCACCCTCTGTCCATTTCTATCTCTGGTGTTTTTTCTCCAGGACTGAAACCTTGGCTTGGAGGCAGAGAGCTGCCAGCTCTGTCAGCAGTCACTTCTCCTCAGCAGTTTCTCCTGAGTGGAGCCTGCTCATTTGCAATGATTTAAATTCTACTGCAGGATTTCTATTTTCTTACTGTCCTATTCAAAGGAAAGGCTAAATCATCTTGACAGAGATCTGGAACTTTCTAGGCATCCATATTAATCAGGAATTCAAACTCCTGACATCAGAGAACAACAGCTCTGGGTTATTTCTTTTTAAAGCAAAAAATACTACCAATGTGATTTCCCTGGGAGAAATCTACTCCTATTCAAGATGACAGAAACACATTTGAAAGGTTGTATTAGGTAGCTATACCTTTTTCTTTAAATGACAATATTTGTATACCCAGATTATATGCAAAAGCAACAGATGAGATCACCAGTTTAGTGGAGGAGGTCCCAACTATCTTAATAGAACTAACAGTAGTTTCACACACTAGCAGATCCCATTTGCCTTCGTTCCAAGATATAAACCAGAACAACTGGAACAGCCCCAGCTGTTTCCAAATGGCAACTGAAAAATAAATTTCTCCTCTCCCATTACTACCATTGTGTATTATATCTTCCAAATCATACAGAGTACAATTAGTATCTAATATTCACAAAGGTCACTAGAATAGAGCCTATCCTTACCTGTTTTAATGTTCTCTCCATATCAATTCCTTGGCCCCATGGGGCTGCAGGGTTAGCAAGACAATCACCGGCATTTCCTCTTCTTGAAATATCAATTTTCTGTCTTCTAAGATTACGGAAAGTTTCAGCCATCACAAGTACTCCATCATATGTTAATGCAGATGTATACTAAAAAGATGGACAAACATGCAGCTTTAGAGTGGGCGTGTCTTTACAAAAATCAGCTGTCTCAGGTATTTCTAGTTTGATTCATTATGCAGCAGTTTCTACACCTGCATTTAGAAAAAACTCTCCTCAAAATCAAAAGCAATTTTGTTTAAGGAACAAACGGAGGACTGAGAAGAGTATGTTTTAGTAACTCCAGTTTTAAAACTTTATTAAAAAAATAAATTAAACTGGAGATACTGAGGTCTTATTTTTTTTTTTTTCTAGTTGTCTTATATCTTAGGGAATAACCCCACCCATGCAACTCACTCAGAAAAAAGAGAAACAGTAACTCACTGAGAAAGTTTAACTGAAAATATGTATGGCTATTTATTGAGCAGACGTCCAGGCTACTGGAATTGTTAAGAATGATCAAGGGTACATTTTTACTATTGGAAAATATATGTTGGCTCTCTCTGAATGACATAGGGCACTGAATGGTCTGTGTTTCTACAGTAACTACAGTAACTGCTTTAGGTTGAGAACATGCCAAATGAAACGTGTAGAGAAAGTCTTCAACAGATGTTATCCTGGAAGCATAACAATATGCGCCACATAAGCAAAGGCGCATTTTCTCAGCATGGTCCTCTGATGAATATACCGCCCCAGGAGAAGCTGTTCACATGCCCAGGGCTGTTATTGATATGACCCGTAACTTCCAAAACTCAGATCCAGTCACTCAAGTCTAATCTCCTTCCTCTTCTTTGTTTTGCATATTATAAGATCTTTGGGACACGGTTTAACCTTATAATCTCAAATTTTGGTTATCCATAGGTGAGTTATGGGTGATTCAGATTAATCATGCTGACTTCTCAGAAGGAGGCAGCACAATCCTCTTCATGTGGCAGGGAGTCCTGCAGGCTAAACTGTTACTGTCACCAGTACCTGGGGATATCTGTGCTCCATAGACCTCAACAGCCTTGTATTTTATTTTTTTTTTTCCCTCCAGAACATCTATTTCTTGATTTTTCACTGAATTATGTAGCTATGCTTTGTAGTATCCATGTTGACACTTTCTCTGGACTTTGCCAACCTACCATTCTCCCAGTCAAGGGGCTGATTGCTTATCTTTGCACAGTGCCCAGCACAAAGGAGCCCAGTCTCAGCTAGGTCTGATTGCATTAGTATGTATAATAACAGAACTATTTTGATGAAGTCACATTTATAGCTATGCTGTTATTTTCTGCCAAGAAAATTATAGGTGAGAAAAATATTTTGTTATCCATCTGTGAGGGATTAGGATAGAGGAACACTGGGGTGCAATTTCACTGCAAGATTGTGCCTGAAAGTGATTACTACATCAGGTTTTCAGGTGGATAGAATTTCCAGAGGAAACTCCAAATGAAAATTTAAGGGTAGCAAATTTACAACTCTGGCTATATCTCATATACAGAAGGATTCAGCTGTCCGGAAAGCTCTGCACTCTAAGTGAATCTAGATAATTGGACTACTTCATTTAAAATTGATTGAAATTAAGTTGTCAGTTAAGCATTTGACCTTTAATTTCTGTCAGTAAAGAGGTGAAGTTGGAGAATAAGTGACAAAGGACACCGAAGTACATCAGTGAAATGTGTTGCAGTCTGTGTTTCTATCACAGAATCATAGGATAGGCATAATTAGTTGCCAGTGATAGTAAGATAAACAGCTTACTCCTCTGCCTAAATATTAAGGTCTTCATTCACGTATTCAACAACGTTATTCAGAAATTAGAACACTTGAGTGATATTTTTGGTAGTGCTTCAGATCAGCTAGTACCTTTGGTGGGGTCTCGGATCCTGGGTATTCTCTCTGGTCTAGCTTCTTCCAGCGCTGCATCAGCTTAGTTACCATTGGGGTACTGAAATCTACTAGCTGAAATCCAGTCACATTGGCTCCTCCATGCATAAATCTCTCCAGAGAAATATCTTTGAATCCCTAGAAAATCAATTTAAGATTTTGTCTGTCCTGATACACCACTGTAGGTCCAATCTGTTCTAGGTCAGAAAGGCAGAATAAAGTATGTACAGCAGCAGGTTTACATTAGAAGCCAAGACTTAAAAGAGAATAATGTTGAACCTTTGTTAATAATTTCCATTTGTGTAATACAGAATGAAACAAAACCAAGAAATACATTTCCCATGTTATTGCTAGGGTGGTCTTGACAGCTAAGCAACACATTTCTGGGAGTGGCAGACAGTTTTTGAAGAAATACCTTTGGTGAAACAACTGAAAAGTACCTGAAGAATTTTAAAGTCTTAACTGAATTTCAGTAAAAGTTAGCAGATTTGAATGACCACTGTACTAGTGCTTTAACTGATATATCCCTGTTTCTTTGCAAGCTTGTAAAATGAACACTTGCGTAAATACATTTATGGAAGGATTCATTGTTTAGGCTGAAGGTGTCTGGTATCATGACATAATATAACAGACAGAAGGCATAGACAGTGCATAAGGATTTCACTGTCACTGCAAGGAAAATATAAAATCAGAATTACACTTTGGTGAAATATGGTGATAGCTCTCAGACCTGCTACATTTAGAGCCTAGAGTGACTCCCAACACTGAAAGAGAAAATAAAGTAGATATACTTTATGACTTATTAGTTTCTCAGGATAATCTGTTCAGCACATATAAAGACAAATTATTTCGTAAAATTTGCCTTTAGAGACATAGCTGAACTTCAAGAAACTGCGTAATGCAAAATGCTCAAGCAAGCTAAGAAGCACACATGAATCATTCTGATCCTTTTCTAGCTGTTATGTTTAATGCCAGCTCAGAGGTATCTTATTTTTATTTTCTTACATTCCTCTGATTGGCATTTATCAGTGCAAACAGAAGTGTATTATCACACTTAACTTAAAAAGGAAAGATTTAGGACAAAAAAAAAGTGGGGTACTGACTCAGTACCCCAGGGAAAGGGTTAAGGACAGAGATTGGATTCATGTCCTAAAGGATACTGACAGTAAATATAAAAGGTGACACATCAGGAAGTCATACTACCCACATTATTGAACAGCCAGGAGATAGCAATGTGTGCCCCTGCTGAAGCAGATGAGTAGATGTGCCTGTCTCCACTGTATATCACACTGGCAGTTCACGGCAACATCCAGTTCCTTGTTTACAGTAACTATTTTGCATGGGAAAAATTACTTGGGGAACTATAACTTTGTAATGCTGAAAATCTAATTTGTAAGACCTAAGAGAATAGACATATCTCATTTAAAATGCCTGAGGTCTTAAAAATACACTGATGTGATCTTAAGTTAAGGTGCTAGCACAGGAAAGCACACTCAAATATATCATGTCAACTAAAATTCCTTGAGGGAGACTAAAAAGAAAACAATTTAAAGCATACATTAGACTCTGTCCCACATTCACTGTGCTTCGCTAGGCAAGTATTTTAGCTTAAATAATGGGTTAGTTTAATATTAAAATATTGCTTTTACACTTTCTTTGCCATCTTCTGAACATTATCTGTGCGAATGTGCGGTTTAGAGTGAAAATACTGAACTAGTAATGTGATTGGAAATAGCTGACTTTACAGCGAAACGAATGTTCCTTAGAGAATGTAGAAAAGTTACCTCAATAACTGTTATGTTACTAATACTAAAAAGATGAGTCAAAAATCATAGAGTAGTTCTGTAAATTCTAATTCAACCACAAGATACACTCAGCAGTCCTTTATGCTACATTGATTTGGACAGAATTTAAAAGGGGAACACTGTGCCCTTCTTGTCTAGATGGCTGTAACAACAAAACCAAGTGCTTTAACGCACCATAAAGGATGTATTATGCACAACCACATATTAGTGACAAATGGCGAATGTTCTGTGAAGTGCTATAACTTTGAAGTAAAACTGAGTCTTTCACTTACCGAGCAGGGGTATAATTCTAGAAAAGTATCTTACCAGGTTAGCAACAATGTAATGGTATCCTTTAACATGCTTTCCCACACTCACAATCTGTGGAAAAGAAATAAGAAAAAAGAGAAAAAAAAAGTCATATTTTCTCTAGAAAGGTGTTTTCATAGCCAGATAGGTATAAATTCTTAAATATATAACATCAGTAATATAACGTTAAGAGTCTTTCTCCAGTAAAGTAGCTATAACTTTCCACGTGCTTAATCATGGGAAAAAAAGTAAAATGAAAGCGAGTTAAGTAATGAACTGGTAATCTTAGTGTCTTCAGTATGATTGAAAATGTTACTGTAGTATATAATTTTGTCAAATAGAGCAATTACCTATGGAATACAAATTCAGGAGGAGGTCACACATAAGCTAGAAAGTCTGCCCAATGATGTACCTTTTCATTTTAAGTGTGAAATTTATGAATCAAACTGTGTTTTCATCTCTTGGGATCAAAATTGTTCGCCCTTGAGGTAGTGAAGTACCACAGTGCTATTCAGCTCTTAGTAATATGCTAAAGACTTTGGGAATGAGCATGAGTGAGGACAGAGCAAGAACAGACCGTGAGGCTGCCCTTGAACATTTAACCATAATACAACAACAAGGATGAAAAAAGGGAACAACTGTGATGTACAGCCACTACAGTCCTGATATGGCAAGATCAACACCAGGGTTTAGACAAAAAGTATGTCAGCCTGCACCTTGCATCGATATTACTGCCATTTCTAAGATGGAATGCCTCTTATTTAATGTGCTGAAAATCAAAAATAAGGGGACAATATTTTGTCAGTAGAAAAAGGTGCTAATAATTTCATTGCAGACTGAAGAGATTTTTACTACAGAAGCTAACAATAATATCTGTAACATGCAGCTTGCATTTAATACCAGTAAAGAGTCCCTTTAACTCTTATTTTTGATAGTTTAAAACCACAGATTTTGATAGTTTAAAAACGCAAAGCATTTTATCTTCCGTCCAAATGAATAAATAAGATACAGCCAAAAGTTCTTCATGTGGTGCAGGTTACTCAATAAGTAATGGGAAACATAGATCTGTCTTCTTTCCTTCTTTGAAATCTTAGCTCTAGGCCCTGTCCTGAAGAATTGGCAACTTGTTGACTTTATGGATCACACCTCATGTTCAAAAGACAGAACAAACGTTCACTAAGACTTGCAGTCTCTTTCCCCGGTGCAGTGAAAAATAACTAGTATCACATTTTGGAGATGAGAAACAAGTTGCTGAAGGACTAAATAATTTGGCCAAAGACACCCAAGGATTCAGGTTCTAAATCTGGATTAAGAATTGAAAATGCTTGTTTCCCAGCTCTGTTTGCTTCTACAGCAAAGTGGTAGGCAAAATTGAATGGATGTGGCATAACATCTTGTTAGAACTATTTTAATTTCGTTATTTTAAAGTAATAAATAAGCAATTTGTCTGTTATCTTTTTGTTCTTCTTGCTTCCCAACATCTATTTCTTATTTATAGTCTGTAGCTAAAATGATAGTATTTAGAAAGCAAAACATAAGCTAAAAACACAGAAAAACCACCCCCCCACCCCCCAGCCATGGCCAGACTGTTACCCTTCATATAAATGAATTTGTTATTTTGGACCCAAACAGAGTTCCATTAATATCAGTACTTGCTACCATTTTACTGGAGGGCGGCAGAGAGCAAGAGGGAGAAACCACGTTTTTCCCTATTGGCAACACAAGGAGGGTGCTCTCAAGCCTTTTTTTTCCCCGGAATACAGAGGGTTCAGATCCCTGATGGCCCAAGGAGAGAGTTCAACTGCTTCAGTGGGGACCCTGACATCAATAGTGCTTCTACATCTGTACTCCTTCAGCAGTATATGGTAATGAAAATATGTTTGCTTTCCCATCATAGGGAAACTGATATAGATTAAAACCTCACACTTTTAAATAACTATAGCATCACAGTTTGAATCTAAGTAGACTGAAATGATTTAAGACATATGCGAGACAGTAACTGTGCACCAGATCCTCCACTTGGGCAAATCACTGCAACTCCCTTTGAGCTCTTGGAAGTTAACACCGCTGTGGCAACTCACACCCTTAGTGATCTGTTCCCTGGTTTGGTTTTGTAGAACAAATTGTAATGATCATCGCAACATATCAGTCAAATAAAACAAGCACGTGATCAACCTGTAACCACTGAGGTATGTCAGACGCGTGCTCATAGCTGTCACGGTCAAAATGAGTAAATACTGCAAATGATTAACCAGATTTACTTCTGGGCCTGTTCCTAGCAAATGCACCTAGAAATGACTGCAGAATTCCTGGATTTAATTTCAAAAATACAGAATATTTTTGAAAAAAATATTTTTTCACTGTATTCTCTCCTAACTTGTCTGTTAGGGTGAGTGATAAAGGGACACATTTATGTATCATTTAGTTGTCTTAACTTCCTTTATAGTCAGTGGAAAGAGCAGACACTTTGAGGAAATGATTCATCTTATCCTAAAGCACATTTCTAAAATTAATTAGACATCTTGTGCCCTGAAAGTGCATGTTTTTCTGCACTGACTAGCAAAAGAGTTGATGATGATTAGCTCTGATGTAGACACCTACATTTTATATCCCTAATGTTAACTGAGATGAATTTCACCCTAAGAATGTTGATCCTGCAGACACAGACAAATGATGCTATATGGCTTGTATTTCCAACCAAGATCGGATACAATTCTGATTTTGAATTTGTAAATGTTCACAGCTATGAATCACAAATAGTTTGCAAACCAGGAAGTGCTTATGATTTAGGAAAAAAGTGCCTGTTCAGTTAAACCGTTTTCTCTGAGCTTCTCATACTTTTAAAAATCCATATTATACATAGTCACTTTCCTCTCTTGAATACTCAAAGCTGCATGATTACAATCTACAAAACAGAACATGAATTGTCACTACCTGAAGGACCACCTTTCTCTATACTGTACTTCTGCACTGAGATAAATTGAAGCAATGAACTTAAGTCTTTCATAACAAGAGAAGGAGTTTCTGACAGCTACTCTGTCTGGAATGCAAACTCTCACACTTCTCTATTCTTTAACTGTTTAGCAGTGACTAGAGCTTTAACAGAGATGAGACCTCAACCATTCCATACACATAATAGTAGACATTGCCCTGAACCACAAACTAAACAGATGAGTGCTGGTGAATGAGGGACTAATTTTTTCTTCTATGGTAGCATGCAGAGGGGAGGTAAAAGAACCAGAAAATCTATTCTGAAAGGGGAAAACAGAACTGAGATTTTGACAGATGAGAGAGGGTTCCAGAAAGCCTTTGCTGCAGAAATTCATGAAGTATGGGGGCCCCTTAAACACCCAGGTACTTCCTCATGCACCCCTAAATTCAGACCGAAGGGCTAAGCTCAGTCACAGGGCAGAGAGAGGGCAGAGTTGCATCCTTTAATACCTACATTAGCAAGTAGCAAAGTCCGTAGGACAGGATCTGTACAGCAAAAGCACTGGTGCTCAGGAGCTGGCATCCATAGCATGCACATTTCAGGGTCTTACTCTGGACTACCTCTAACCTGGTCACTAGACTGAACTCACACTAGTGACAAGGCATTTCAGGGGTGCTTCTGGGCACATCTTGTTTGGCATCATCCAAAAGAAAACCAGTTCCTGTATTTTGAGTCTGCCTTTGATGTGAAACGCAGCACAGTAAATGGCCACAATCAAGAGATTCACTTCAAAAGAGCATGCTCCCGATACCAAGATGCTCCATGTGCTTGTGGGACCTGCTCTCTTAGACAGGCCCTGAGCACCCACGGGGCAGAGTGCAGATCCATGTATGCACAAGGCTGAGCAGTGGAAACTGCCTTCATTTCAAAAGAAAGGCCCTCAAGTGAGGATGATGATACCACAGACACCCATGGCGGCTCTGCCCATGGAGCTGGAAGTCTAGCTCGGCTCTCACCTTGGCCAGTTGCAAAACCTGAGATGGGGCTAGGCATCAGAGATGAGCTTTTCCAGTCACTCAAAGCAGTGATACACCGTGAAACTGCTGGTATGGTAAGTCAGGAAGGACCCTCTGTATGTGTAACTGTCCTTTTCATTGTTTCAGGATGCTTTGATTAAAAAACTGTCCTAGTCCTGGCAACCTGAGTGAATGGGATAAGATCCATTCCTCCCCCTCATATAGTACTTCTTTATTTACACCTTTTAAGCATTTATTTTTGCTCTGTACTCCCACTCTGACTTCTCCTTAAACACCAGATATTGCACCTGGCTTTTGTTACATCAGAAGTTTAAGGTGACCTCAGCTTGCTCAGGGAGATTCTGGGAAGAAAGTGTTGGGAAGGGTGAACTGATTTGTGACTTGTTGGTGAACGATGAGAGGCAGGGGCAAGAAGGATGCTGCACTGCCTTTTGTATGCTGATTTGTATGCTTTAATTCAATGACCAATACGGCTAGCACCTAGAAGTGGAACTCTTTTATTTGTAAAACTGAAGAAATTATTAAATAATCAACGCTGTTCTGAAGAAGAATGAATAAGAAAAGACAATCTGCTTCTCAAGTTACCACTAACAGAAAAGAGGCATTCCATGTATTATCCAGTAGTCACACTATTAGTGAATTCTTTATTTCAGTAATTGAAGCAGGATAGAATCAAAGAAAATGAAATATTAAGGCCTTAGTTTCCAAATTGAATGCAACTTTTTTCTTTCTAAATATAATTCTGTATCTGAATGTCTGCAAAAAGGTGAACTATGAAAAAAAAAATCAGCCTTAGGGTTGATCATTTATATATAAGAAGCTGAAAAGAACAGTACATTGTGATAATTTTTAGTTGCTGATCTACTATACAGCAATTAAGAAAATTACTTATTCTGATCTTAGTGATTTCAGTGATAATCAAAGTTAACTAGAATTACACCACTGACTTTGAAGTGTGGTAAAAGCAGGGCCAGTGAGATCTGAATCCAACGTAGGCTTTAGACACAACTCTGAACTTTCTGATTTTATCATACAATACTGTTCTTTTCATTTAGCTGAACAATAGCCTCACCTAGGAAATTCAGAAACTATTCCACTATTTCCACTATTGAAAAGAAGAGCTACCAGTATCTTTTTTTTTTTTTTTTTTTTTTTTTTTTTCCTAAGGAGTGGCAAGTTCACTGACTCTGATAAAAACATTTCCAGACTTACATCAGAATCTGAACAGAGAATCAAGCCCCAAGTCATCCTCTGTTCTCCACTACTATGAAATAGATATTGCATATAACTCATTTTAAAAGAATGCTTAACTTCTATAGCATGAAATGCTCCTCGTTACGATTTCCAGAAGATGGAGGTCAGTACAGCTGGAGTGAAAAGGACTTATTTTCAGTTAAATCTCTTCAAAGGGTGAGAGTGGTGCATTACCAATGGGACTTTAACAAAGGTTCTCCTCTCTGCTATTGTGTCACAATCCACTGCCTTAAGAAAAAGAACACCTGCAATAAAATGAAGTCTGTCTAACACAATATAAAAAGTGTGGAGACTTGTTAAAGATGGAAGATTGAGATCTGACCTGAAACAATGTGGCAGAAATGGTGATGATATAAACCACAACTGAAATGGGATTTTATGCAATATCTGAAGCAAGGATAAATCTTTTACAAAGCCATAAAAAAGAAATTGAGGAACAAGCTTCATTTTAGCAGCTAGTGCTTGTGAAAGGGCACTGTTGTTGGGGAAAGGGTGGACTGCTAACAGCCTACTACAGCCACCAGAGAGGATGTTAATGAAGGCCACAAACAAAGCAGAAGTGGCTCCTTACAAATCAGCGTTTCTTTCCCTGTTAAGGCAGTTGCTGAGCTGGCACAGAGGTGCACACACCTGCCCCACACACGGCCGAGCCGAGGGGAAGGATGCTTCCCACACAGCCCCCGTGCCCACGACCAGCTGGCAGAGCAGAGCCCTGCGTGGCGCCGGCAGCTGCTGGGGAAGAAAACCTGGAGAAATGGCTCAAAGGCCATTAACCAAGTGCCCTGAGCATGGCTGGTTACTTTCTTCTGCTGCTAAAGTCATTCATATTCAAAGCCTACTCTTCTGAAAGGCTCACTCAGAGCCAAATGGTATGTGCAGACTTGTAGGGAAAAAGTAGGCAAGGAAGGAGAGGAAGGGTTTAAGAAGGTCACTTTACAAATCCCCCCAACTGTTTGTATTCATCCTGCCTCCTACTGCCTATTCTTTCAGCAACTGAAATAACCTGTTTCTCAGGTCCAAATCTCATCAGTTGTGTGATGCAATGAAAAAAAGTGTTTTTATTACTGTGCAGTGTGGGACTATTATTGTGTGCAAAATCCCAGCTGCTTCACAGAAAATGAGCCTATGCAGACAGCTCCTCCTGTCCCTGTGGGGTGGCGAAGACACTGGTGGCAGTGCTGGCAGCTGACTGCCTCAAGGAGAAGAGTTATCAGTTTGCATTGACATTACAGTGTTGGTTAGAAGCAACTCCATAGACCTCTAGGGAAAAAAAGCATGGAGAGAAAGGAATGATGAGGAAAAGGCACTTTATCAATTTCCCAACCCCCCTGGGACTAAGAAGAGCTACACAGAGAGCTGCTACCATGCCCCTGAAGTACTGTAAATCCAAGAATGCTGCTACTGGCCTAAATTACTGTGTGCCATGTACATACCAAATTCCGTGGCTAATGATTTGCTGCTGTGGTTCTGTGTGAGAACTAAACCTGCATTTTGTTCGAGCAAATCAAAAAGATATAGAGGAAACCTGGAGACAATGAGAGAGAAGGAAAGTCCATGCCATTTCTGACTCAAGGGATAAACAAATCTTCATTACACAACTAAATTACATGTAAAAGCAACACAATCTCTTGATAAACACTTATCTGAGTTGTGCTAGTGATCCTTTGTGCCAGTGCACTGCTGCTTTCATGAAAAACAGGAAAGCAGAAGAAATTGTGGATGAATGATTGAGCTACTATTCTGTTTAATTCATGTGGTGTCTGGTTGATTTTTGCCTTCCTGTAAGTATTATGTTGTATTTTATTAAAGCATTATGTTTTAATTTATTATTATCTTAAATTAATTATGCCAGTGATTTGCAAAAATGACAGTTTAATAGCTTCGGTTAGTAGACATACTGGAAATTAAGATAAGAAAACCCACATTTTTAAAAATGGCAAAATGTACAACTCGAACAATTTTAGAGAAATTCAGCAGTCAAACATTACTTTTTCAGGTTTAGTACTCGTGTGGCAAAATATTAAGAGCAGACCAAGAAGGAGTGGAATATGTCAGCTTCTGTATTTTTCTCCACTCACACATTTATTTACTTTCATTTTGATGGAAATACTAATAATAAGTCTTGCTGTAACAGCCTGCTCCATTTTAGCCACCAGAGACATTTGGTTTTCGGTGCTCACACATACACGATACTTTTCAGCTGCATATCTCAAGGCTCTTTAAGGCCGGGGAAGATGAAGTTCAGTGATGTCAAACAACACACTCAGAAACCAAATTAGTTAGACAGCTATGAACAGTGTCCAACACTGTGCAGCTACTTCCCTATCATGGTTAAGTATTGTTAGCAATTATTAATTAAAGATTTTTGGCTTGTAATTTTTACAAGATAAGATTAATGATACTAATACTTTGGTACATGACAACTTTACGTCCATGTTTAATTTTTAATATTACAAAGTACAATGTACATTATTTGTATTATTATGTATTAATTCAGCTGTGTACACTGAAGCATTACATATGTGCTAGATGCTGCATAGCAATTTTCACCTCTGTGTTTAAAAGCAAATACAGCCCCAGATGAGCAGTGAGGCCTGATCTTGCTGATACAGAGCACTGACAGAAATGAGAAAAATGGCACTTGTCTACTGGGAAACATCCTCTTTAGTTCTTACAGGCAAGGGAGGGCAGGGAGCAACTAAAAAAGACTGGAATCAGCCTGTCTGGTAGACAAGGAGCCAGAGTGATATCTCTGACAGTAAAACTGATTCACTATGCAAAATTCAGAAGAAAATGCTGCTCACAGTGGACACCTTGGAAGAGATCTAACACGCAGAGTGCTGAGGCTTGAACTTTGTTGGATGGAGACAGGTGGGAAAGGATGGAGCAGCTACAGTTGGAAAAAGAAAGGAAATCCATTGCCATTCTTGTAGAAAGGAGAAACATTTTTTTTAAGTCCTGTGTACATCCATGTACATGTGTTTATATATCTGTGTGTACAAATATAGAAACAAACACTTCAGATGTTATTGCATATGAAAAACCCTGAGAAACAGAAATTAAGAGTAGCAATATGCTCTTTCAGAAAGAAGCAAACATAAAGGTCCTAGGCAAATGCAATTACAGTTAGCTTGTGTTTTTCAGTTTGCTTTGCTGATCTTAGCATGAAAGTCAGTATGGAGACACAGTTAAATTCAATTCCTAGCAAAAATCTGCCCAAAAGGACTAACTGAAATTAGGAAGAAGTAGCACAGTATTTAATAGCAGAGAATGAGAAACCAAAATACTGGAGAAGCATGTTGCCTGGCTTAGCGAAGGATTTTCTTAGATGTGCTGACAAAGTAGCACAGAGGTTGATCTGATCACTCTGGTATTCCTTGTGGCTGTTTCTGATTTAAGCATATCATGGTTTTGGAAGAATCAATACAAGATGATAGTTCACCCACTCATAACGTATTTTTATCTCAAGAGCTGCCTATAGGTATGCGAACAGAGAAACATGAGAAACAAATGAGCTCATTTGTGTAGATCTGTGTCTTCTTTTGTGGCCTGACTCGCAGTCTGACTCTACAAACACATCAGGACAGGCTGGGTACATACTGGATTGGAACAAGTTTTGCAGGAAAGCTCCTGGGGGTTCTGTTACACAAGTTTACTATGAGCCAGTCATGTACCCTCATGGCAAAGAA
Source organism: Athene cunicularia (assembly GCF_003259725.1). NCBI lineage: Eukaryota > Metazoa > Chordata > Aves > Strigiformes > Strigidae > Athene > Athene cunicularia. Next base: position 15,228,751 of record NW_020799091.1, on the reverse strand, counting down.
AGCCAACAACCTCTTGGGCTGCACGGCCAGCAGGTGGAGGGATGTGATCCTTCCACTCTGCTCAGATCTGGTGAGGCACATCTGGAGTGCTGTGTCCAGTGCTGGGCTCCCCAGTACAAGAGATATGGGCATACTGGAGCAGGTCTAGAGAATGGCCATGAATGTGACTGAGGGCTTAAAGCATCTGTCATATGAGAAGCTGAAAGAGCTGGGACTGTTCAGCCTGGAGGAGAAGGTGTAAGGAAGAGGCTGTCTTCCTGGAGGTGCACAACAATAGGTCAAAAGGCAAAGGATACAGGTTGTAAATTCCAGATAGATACGAGGAATATTTTTTAACATGAAGTAGTCAAGTACTGAAACAGGGCATAAAGGAGTTGTGGGATCCCCATCCTTGGGAGTGTTCAAAATTTGACTGGATGAGTAACCTTAACTAAGCTTGCCCCCTGGAGCTGTTCAGATGACCTTCAGAGGTCACTTCCAACCCCAATTGCTCTCTTATTCTGTTTGTAGAATAGAGTTCCTCATGTCAGTACTTCACAGTCTGAACTTCAAAATCCAAATTTTGCCTAAAAAACAAATCTCAAAGCTCTAAAACTCCAGTCTTTTTTTTCTGGTACCTTATTTGCACTTCAGTGTTTAGTATGTGCTGACAATGAGAATTTCATCAGAAAAAGGAATGGGGGACCAGAACTGTTAACTTCCAACTTTAGCATTTCATGCTTTTGACAGTTTCCTTACATAATTTTAAATATCCTTTTACTATAGATTAACAGCAAAAAGAAAATATAATAAAAGGCCAAAAGAAAAGGGCTAAAGTATTTACAGTTAACAAAACTATCCATCACAATCTAAATGATTCTTATATTACACTTCTCAGCTTAATTGTAAAATCTATTTGGAGCATTGACTTCATTGTATACCTGAACACATTTCTGAGCGCTGAACAAACTGTAAGTAATAGCTGTGAGATCAGCTATGGCTGAGCAAATAACAGTCTGCTTCTCTAGTAGTAAGTGTTATTAGTGTCTGAAGAAGTAAAAAGAACAAATACAATAGCTGAACAAGTAACATATCTTTTCATTGAAATCTTCAAAATTATTTTCTGTGTTATTCTTCAAAACTGACCACAATTTCATTGCTTTATTACACTTCACTCTTGCTTGGAAGTTAGCAAACAAAGAAATAACAAAAGAAATCTATGACATATATTCACTGAAGGTAAATTATTCCAACTAAATGCTAACTTAGAAGAGAGTAATATGACATTTTCTTAAATTTGTGTTTCTATATATTTTTAGTCCTTTTTCCTAAGGAGATCATATTTTTGCTACCGAGTTGTCCATGGGTCTGTCCATCAATTTTCCAGTAAAGTATTTTTTAACAGATTTTTGCAAATCAGCTATATTTGAAAGGAAGACAATGCTTCTAAGACATCATTCAAGATGTTCAGTACATTTGTGGGAAGAATATTTTTATGGTGCTGGTGGTAGTGGTGGTCTAAGAGAAAAACAAAGCCTGCAAAATCCAATGGGGTGTCAGCCCTCACTTTTTACTGTTTCAGTAATTCTAACCACTGCTTTGTTCTGCTATATGCAGCTTCTGCATTGCTTCAGATTGAATGGATACAAATTAAGCAATGCATAAGTATTAAAGAGAACAAAATGAGAAGAAAAATAAAAATGAAAAGTAATAGTTTTGTTAAACTGGGAAGCCTGACTTGGGGTTTCATAAGTTTGTTTTATATAGGTATCTGGTATTACTGAGAAAGCTTAGACTTTCTCGGTAATTAATAAAACCACGTTTCATTTGTAAGCATTTTCTAATTTTGGTAGATACAGCCTTTATCCTTAGGCTGACTTGACTTCTGATTTTTGGTGAATAAGCCAGAAATGCAAATAGATACAGTATTTTAGAATGCATAAAGAAAAATAAAAGGAGTAAGAAAAGAAGAGAAACTTCTAGTGAAAAGTCAGAGAAACACATGGACCTGATTCTTGCTGTGCCATATGAAGTAAATGTCTCCTTTGGCCTGGACCGTTCGGGTGCTGTACTGCCTGCTGCCAGGATTAGTGGATTAGTTGGTAGGAAATGGAAATCACGTTATAATGTGTTTCAAGTGCTCACTGCATCTTAAGCAGAAAGTTCTTTGTATTAAATTCAGGGGAGCACTTTAGAAACAAAACTTGGAAAGAAGAGACACATAAGCAGAGAATTTTTCTTCTCTCTCATCAAATTCCATCCTTTGATTCAAACAGAATATTTTTGTGCTTTTAAAAGACCACCTGCTGAAAGTGTCGTGAAAAAAGGGATGTTGATAAACAAGGACATAATGATCCTTGACAGAAGAATATGAATCACTAGAAATGCATTCTGCTATATAAGCTATATCTGTTATATAAAACTGTGGAGATGTCATTTTATCTTCCTTTGTCTTTGTTTTACCTCCCTTTTTCCATTTTGTCCTGGTAAGCTGGAAAGGCAATGGTAAAAACAATGTCTAATTTCATGCACGTAGGAAAATGGGGCTTTGTCTCTCTTTCTAGTCACTAATGCAATAAATTTAAAGGGCTATTTTTTAAATAAAAAACATGTAGTGGATTTTTATTATGGTTGTGTATGAACAGATGAAGCAAAGAGCCACGTAAGTAAACTGGGGAGACACTTCAGCAGATTTAGTGAGATTATTTATGCGCTTCTAAAAAACATTCTGTTTATCGTAAAGAGTCCTCCATAACTGTTAAGCATAGATGTACTTCTTCGAAATGGAAACACACTTTCTGGAAGTTCTGGAGAAAGCTGACATGAAATAGATCTTCATAATATATAATCATAGAATAGTTTGAGTTGGAAGGGACCTTAAAGATTATCTAGTTACAATCCCCCTGCCATGGGCAGGGATACCTTCTATCTTCATTTTACTGCTTTTGCTGCTCCTGTACAGCACTGAAACACACTGGGGGTTATTTCTGGGGGTGAGCATTAGTGGTCATGTCAAGCATTGCATGGCCTTGTGTCAAGGACTGTGGGGCTACCTAAAGCAGCACTTCTGCCAAGGCTGCCCTGAGAGGCCATGGTGAGGGAGCAGTCCATGCCCAGAGCCACACCACCCCCAACCATACACCAGGTCTACACTGGCAAATTAAAATGGGTCAGGACCTGCTTGCTCTCCCCAGAGGGGCAAGTAAAGAAAACACTTATGGCAAAAGTCTTGATGCTTGCGGTCTTTCAGAGCCTGGGATTGCAGGGTGATAAGGTCTGCCAGAGGAGTGTAAAAACAATAAGGCTTTCCTGGTTATGTCTGTTGTAAGATATTAAAGAGGTAGGGTGTTCTTTCACTGTCCTGAGAATAAAGTCTAAAAAAGAGCTAAAATTATCTTGGTATGCTTAAGTTAACAACAGATTCTTAAGAGCAGGTGATCTACTGACTCAGATAGGTTGAAGGTTCTGTCTGTCTTAGTGATGAATCAAAGCAACAACCTGTGACCTTGCAGATGTGGATGTCTTGCTTCGGTGTTACATTTAAACAACACTTTGAGATGAGTCATGCCAAATGGCACTAATACAGAAGCCAATCAAAACGTTTCCACTCATCCCCAAATATCTCCAGTTTTTACTGAAGACTGTATGGTCTGTGTGGGTGAGCATGACCAAAGAAGAGGAGCATAGCTTTATTAAGAAAACCATCAAAGTCTTGTAAGTCTTGGCACAACCTTGAGAGGTAAGATCTAAAACCTCTTCTGAGGCTGACAGTAGGGGGCAATCCAAGCAAAACTGATGTAAGCACTTATGTGCAGGCTGAATGTATCTCCTGAATTTAATGCTAGCCCTACTCTCCCTTTCTAGAACGCAAATCTGAAAATGAAACTCCATCTCTCTATAGTTCACCTTTAAAAGCTAGAGGTTTAGCCTTGCCCAAAACATCAATCTTACCACAGCAACATAAAAAGCTGAACGGAAGACCATATGATGAAAAATGTACATCCTGGGTTGTGTACAGAGGGAGTCTGGATTTCAGATACATCATTGGTTTCCAGAAAATAAATCTTCCCTGAAGACAAGCTTCAGGATATGGAGTGTGGAGGCAGCTTCTACAGACACCAAGGAACATACAGAAGAGAAAATAAATGGGAAAAAAAAAACCAAAAACCCAAAGAACTAACAAAAATTTAGGGGAAAAAAGAAATAGAAAATTCTAAGACTAAAGTTGCACCAGAAGTGAGGAAATAGCAAGGTGGTGATTTTTTGCAGCTGGTCAGCTGAGAGAGGACAGCAAGCAGAAGACACCACGTCAGATAAGTGGATACCAGGGGATGACTGCATGAGGTCACTTTTTGAATACAGCCATCGAAAAATTCTCCCATCTTCACTGCTTGAGGTCCAGAGTCACTAGAAGTGTGACTGTGTGAGTGTATACATATGGGCAGTCACTTCAGAAGAAACCTACAAGCCAGTTTCTCTCCGAGATTAGCATAGATTTAAGGGCAAAGCACTTTGAGTTACGTTCTCGTTACTGAGATTTAATTACTTTTCCTAAATGCTCTGCAGAACATTTACTTGTACATTGCAAAGTATTACAGTATAGTCACAACTGAGGCTCTCAATTACAGGAGAACTAGGCAGGAAAGAAGTTGAGTTAATTAGAGTCACTGAAGCTTAATCAATTCCTCTGTGTATGCAGGGAAGAGCACACAAACTTTTAGGCCATTTGTGAAGCCACCTTACCTGTCTGCTACAGGTTATTAAAGCCTTCATGCAAAGGAAAAAAGTCAATGTCTGGTATTTTAAAATGGCTGTTATTTTCCATCTTCTACATTGGGCTAGACTCCTTCTGCTTCAATCCCATTTTTAGCAGACTAAATGTTTTCCTGCTTGAGACATTCTGGCAGCCCATCCTTAAGCAGCACTTGATCTCTGAAGGCAAAGTGCTTTCATTTTGGATCCCCAAACCAGCACCCAGGCCTACTTGCAGGTCAGCCTGTCTGGGAAGACCAGGACCTTCACAATGGAAAGTAAAGCTGCAGCTCTTCTGCATACTTTGTATGCTCTGGCTATAATGCCATTGCTGTTTTTTCAGTGACTTTCCTTTGGAAGGATGAAGACCATCTCCAGACATGTTGGTTAAGAACTACAGAAATAAATTGGGGAAAATTACAGAAGTATTCTGAAATATATGAATTCAATTCAATTAGGTCAAAGGTAAGGATATTTATTTATTTATTATGTATGGGCAGTAACTACTGAGAAAATAAAAAATTCACATGCCCGAATAAAAATTTCTCTCACTTCATTAGCATAGATTTAAGAGCAAAGGCTTTACACTCAGGTGTGAAAAACCACTAGCACAAGTACAGAAGAGCTCATTTCCTGGGTAAAATTAATCCCACTCAAAATTAGACAGTAGCTAGAAGAATCCCATCCTACAAGTGCTTGTATGACTGACTACAGGTATGTTGCATACAGGTAGGAATACAGGTATGTTGCAAGTTAGATGTTAACTCCTACCCTCTGCCTTTCCTGTGCAGTTAATGGAAAGAGGACTCAATTAGCTTTCGGGCTTGCCCTGCAGAGGTGTTAGCCAAAATCACCACGTCTGGTTCAGCCTGTTGAGGCCAGGCACCTCATTTTTATGACTTGCCATGCCTGCATTAAGTACCTATTTTAGGCATGTAAAATCCAGACCTGCACAAAGTCAGAGAAGGTCAAAAACCTAATCACACTGATATCAATATCCAATTCAGTTCTGTGTGATCTAAACAAAGAGCACAGGTTATGTTCCTAAAAAGGAGCTGACTACACAGGTACCAATCTGGAAAGAAACATGAGCAGTAGCGCCTGGAAGCAAATAAAATTTACACGTGAGATCAGTGAGATCCTGTAGTGGGTGCATACAAATACATACTGGATGACTTCATTTTGCTTTGAAACTGAGTACATACTCAGTAGATACACCTATGCAGGATGGTGGGCATTTTCAAGACTTATGGTAATATAGCATACATTTTCTAAGTCACATTTGCACACCATGTAAAAGAAATCAAGTACATACGCACACACACACACACACACAGAGTTAAGAGAGAAATTATTTTTCTAAATGTATTTTAAAAGACACTCAAATGAGTGTTCTGTTTTACTACAACATAGGCTGAGCTGGGGGAGGATTTAATTACAAGCTATAGAAAGCATGTGTTAAAACATAATGACATTCAGAATAAAAAAAAAAAAAAACGGCCAAATGAGTATCTATAGCAATGTGGCATCATCTATTCTTCTCTTGGCAAGAGTCATAGAAAAAGTCCTTGTTAAATCAGCCATACTATTAATTCTGTTTCCCTCTTTATCTTCTGCCGGTGAAAGCAAAATTGATGTATATATTTCTATGAGTACTATTTTATGAATTTATGTTTCAAAAACTAAATTTCATATTTCTGTGACTTCAGCAGCAGATGCATCATGTACGTTTTTGCAACAGAATCTTAGAATTCTCTAATGCACTAGCAGAGAAGCATCGTGGCGGTGGAGGATCTACCACCAGCAGATGGCATTCATCCCCTGCAGTTGCTGCAGCATTAACAGCAGCAGGTACTGAACGGTGCCCTTGAATCACATCAGCATAATATGTAGGATCATGCGAGAAGCAGACAGTTAGCCCTATTTTCCTGTCATTTGACAAAATGCTCCTTTCAAAGCATTGTTTTATTTTTTCCATCATTTAAGAAAGAACTCATACATAAGCACTATATAGAGACAGATTTGCCACAGCAGAGAAGCAGGATTTCATACTCCCTTTACACACTGGTGTAGGTACTACCCAGTGCAAGCCATTCTTCTGGACCAGTATTTTCTTTATCTAATAGCAGCTTTCCATGAATAACTGATGGAAGAACCTGACCTTCCTTCCCAGTTCAGTGGCACCTTTATTCTACTGTTCTTCATGTTCATAAATACTCTGCTAAGGTAATAAAACTATCAGTTTAAATAAATGTAGTAATAATTTTAAAGCATTTTATGGCTAGAAATACAAAGCCTATGCTATTTGGTGAATAGGAAGTAATACTAGATTCAAATAAACTTTTTTTTTTTTTCCTCACATAAGACTGAGCTTTATCCTCATGAAGGTACAGGCTGAGGGCATCTTGGCAATTCAGCAATACCATGTTGTTCTGCCAGCCCCAAGACCCTGGTGCAAGATGCATCAGGCATGGAGGTGCTGGGATGAGGGACCAAATGTGCTGCTGCCCTGACTGCTGTCACCCTTCTCCCACAGACCTGCTGAGTGGGAAAGCAGGAGCTTACTGCATTGATGTGGTGGCTGCCAAGATGAGAATTATACAGGAAAAAGAAACCAGAGCAGAAAAAACCAAACAAAGAAGCAAGCAACTTCATTTCTATTGAGAAAATAAATAAAACACAAAGAACAACGGTACGCATCTGGAGTTACAGTAATATGCTTACAGTGACATTAAAAGCAGGTATTACCTGTTCTAAGAGATTCTGAAGCCTCTCTATTTCACAGTCTATTACAAATTTCTTCTCTTGCCTTCGGTCCAGATCTTCTAAAAGACGCCTGTAGCTGGCATCGTTAAAATTCTCCACACAGATGGCACTGACTTGCCAGCTATTTTGTCCCGCTTTTTCCATAATAGCTTGAAGTATTGAATAACCTAAAAAAGAAGGAATGCAATACACTGATAATACAATCATTGCATTTTTTGAATAGGAATTGTCCTTAATCAATATTATGTCTCTTAGTACTTTCTACTGCAGGGAAGGGACTAAGAGACTGTTTTTATCCCTACCTATGCTGCTAGCCATGATCAGCGCACAGTATGCAATTAACAAAAATTAAAACTGCTGTGATCAGAATGCTTGGATTCTCAGCAATATAGATAATCTTCCTATGATTTACACACATGAACTCCTCCACACAAGCATTCAGCTTCTCAGACTGGTTTTGTACAGGTTTCTGTATCTGGGCATTTCACGACACAGCAAAGAAAAAATCTGAGCCTACGCATTCACCAGAAGTATTTGTATATCACAGAAGCAATATGTTAGACATGCAAATGATTTGCTTTTCTTCTTGTTTTGTTTTTTGTTTGTTTTTTTTTTTAAAGATTTGATTCAGGCACTTATTAATGTTTCTTAGTAAGAATTAATTTTTTCATTCATTTATACATATATATATATATGCATGCCAGTATAGATGTGTCAACAGAAATTATATTGATCTATTCCAGAGATTTGATATAGCTTTATTCGATGCATACAAAGTGATGAGAGGTCAATGAATGAAGGTCATCACATAAGCATTAATTATTACTACTTGCAGGATTATTGCTTTTTATCATGATCAGTATTTGATGCCCCCTTTGCCATCTTTGAGCCCATTCACAGGATGGGAAGGCAGCATCCTCTCAGAACCTGAACCTGCAGGGCAGGCTTCCTGCATGCAGGCTCAGCGTGCCTTGGCCCACTAGCCCTTTGCTTTCTTCCCTCTCCTCCCTTTTTCTCACTGGGGATGTGGAGGCAGGAGAGGAGCTTGTGACATATTTTAGGACAGCTTACAAGTCTAGTCTTGACTTGCCCAACCAGATCCTGAAGTAGGAAGCATGTATTATTCCATCTTTTATCAGAGTAAATGGTGAATTTGTTTAAAGCCATGAAGAATGCACACCTCAGATCCCCAGTTAATTTTAAAGAAAGACATAAAGGGCAGATATGTTTGACAATAACACACCAATACAAATTATACAATTCAGAAAAGGTCTCCCTGTCTTGAATCACAACATTAAATATTGTGCCTTTTTTCTCATTATCTGGCTGAAATTCCCCACTAGCTTTAAACAAAAGATTTCACCTCGTGAAAGCTATCCTTAGTGACGCATCTGTACAGTGGTTGCTCCTTTCTCTCTTCAACAAGAGGGTCCCATGACTAAGTGCAGTGACCCCCACCTGTCATTTTAATGCACTTGAAGATGCCACTGAGTGACAGATTCCCTGTAAAAAGCACTATCAGACACTGCCATAGATTGCAAAAATAATCTTTGTAAGCCACATTTCAGGAAGAGTACTATTGAGTGTGCTGGTGCTAACTAATTATCAGAAGACCTACAAACCCACCAAAACCTGTTTGCCTCCAGTAAAATAAAAGCAGACAACACTTTTATCAGAATATGAAGATTTTAGGACACATGGGCTGTTTTTCTACTGGCTCCTATGATTTTTGCAGTCCTTGAAACATTAACTTGAAATCCATATCTTCTTAACACACTTTGCATTCACACTCTGAAATGAACATCAGGTTTTGTCTCCAATTCAGATGACATATTTAAGATAAAAATACAAACAATTGTAATGAATACATAAAATGCGTAACATATTTTATCATAGAAATGAGACATTTATTTAATGAAACAGTATTTTATCTTAGGAAATGAATTAAAATACTTGATGTATTGAATAATAAAACATTTCTGTACTCAGCATATATTTTTAACCCGATGACTGTTATTTTTTTCAAAGAACCATACAGCTTTCCTGTTAATTGCTGCATAATTATTCTGCTTTTCCTGTTGCTATATTCAATCTCCTTTCTGCCTGTAATTATCTCTGCAAATCATGATGAGATTCTTTCCCAAACATTGTATTTCTTGCTTCATTTCCTATTCATTTCCATATATAGACATATATTAAAACTACTCCAGTGTTACAGGGGTTCCTGCTTAATCTACAGTGTAACTTTGACTTGATCTTTGCTACACAAGCAGTCAACATTTACTAAATTCAGCTTCCTGACACAAATTAACATTTTTTTTGATTCAGAATGAATAGTGTTTGAAACAGCAGTTGACATCCCCTCATTCCTTTCTTATTTCACTTGAACAACTTTACTAAGATGTGTTTTGATCAAACTGGGAATTTATCCCAGCATAAATCATGACAAATACCAGACAAACACATAGAAAAGCTCTTCTACACTGGATCAAGGTTTGACTTGCCACATTTCATGAGCAACTGCCATCATTTAGGCATCTGAAGCTTCTGTAGCTTCTTGTCAGGAGCTGGCACTCAGATGTGGGTTTTCATGTTAGCATGTCTTTCACATATAGCACAATACAGCTAAATGGTAGTAACTGGATATGGTGCAACATCTCCATGAGAAGAGTTCAGAATCCCTGTGCAAGTAATCGGTGGTATTAGTCATCTATTCAGTGTGCAGAAACAATTTTTAATATAACAGACTGACAAGGGTGGAGTTTACACAGAATGAATAAAGGATTCACAGGCTTAGTTGGCATAAAAATTAGACATGCTGAGGAGAACGCTTATTTGTCCAAAATAATTGGCTACAGCTGACAGGAAAAAAAAAAATTAGTTGTATGTACGGCTGCAAACATAAGGTAAAAAAGCTGAAACTAACCTTGGGTACTTCTCAGAAAATGTGCAGCATCTCTGTTTAGACAAAATTCTTAAACTTCAGAAAGATGTTTGCCCAAGTAAAGACAGCAGGCGTGAATCTTACAGCTGTCATCTAAAAGGTATTTATTTTCTGGTTATCTGCTGTTTATCCTCAGTTACGCTACAGACAGATGAATGATTCATTTTCTGGAATACACTCTATCCCATGTATTGTGGCATACTATTTGTTGCATAAAAGCAAACTAAAAAAACCCAAGCTAACTCATATCAGCTGAGATACACTATCAATGTTTTACAAAACAACATTATTTAAAAAAATGTTTAGGAATATTGCAATAAATGTAAGTAAGGTAAGTTCTCACAAATGTGTGTATGTGTGTATATATATATATATATCTATATCTCAACCTTTCCTCATGAACTAATTCAACCTTAAAATGCATATAACTAATTTATCAAAAAATATAAATTATTGTACCCAAACATAAATGGTTGAAGCCTGGAAGTCTGTATCACAAGCTCCTGGTCCTTCACGAAGTTTGTTGGGTTTTGTTTTCAGTTTTGTTTGTTTTTTTTTTTTTTTAAATTAGTAAATCTATGAACAAGATAAAACACCAATACAACTGCCTGGAAAAACAGATGAAGTCCTTCCCAAACACAAGGATGCTATATACAAAAATGGCTTAGTTTTCCTCTTATGGAACTCTGATTGTCAGGTATTCTCCTCAAATGATCTGGGCTGAGAAGTCTGCCAATTGCTTTTGTAGCATTGCTCAAATGTAGACACTACTGACAACTGCTTAAGGACCATTAATACCAATTCCACCTCAATATACTGGAATCAAACCAGACAAAGGGGAAGTCTGCAAAGATTTTGTTTTCTTCATCCCTTCTCTCCTTGCTTTTCTGTTCTCTGGTCAGGTGGAACTGTGATCGAAATTACTGCTACTTTTTTCCAAAAAGATGACCACACAGTCATCATGTTGGGAAAAAAAACCTCACAAACATGAAAGAGTTACTCTATTTGTTTCCTGTAAAATCAGAGATGGAGATGTCTATCACAGAAAATCTACATACTGGGGTTGATACTACAGCTAAGTACTTCACAAAGAGCATCTTAGGTTTTTTGTAACCCTGCTTCCCTCATTCCACACTCCATAGGCATTTTTCCATTCTAAAATGCATCAGCCATAGAAAACCAATGGCAGATGTGCACCCAGTCTTCTATCTGTTTAGAGAGATTAGGACTTCTTCACAGAGACTTGAGCAATTTTGGTATTTAAGAACAAATTTTAAGTGCAGTTTGGGAGTACAGGATTCCTCCTAGTCACTGCAACATTGCTGTAACTGGAGCCTAGACACAACCACTCTCCACCCAAGTAGCTGAAATCATGAGTAATCTTTTTGATTTTAAAAGTTCAGTGGCCTTTCAGGTTTTTTTTATTTGTCTTCTGCACGAGCTAGGCTTTCCTCTATTCGATTTCATTTCAGCAGTCAATGACTCAATTTCATTTATTTCCATTTAAATGTAAAGTAAAATCTGATATCTAAATCTCTACAGTGTGTTTAGAATAAACTAAAGAGATAGAGGAGAATTTTCTTGACTTATTTTTCTGCTGGAATGCACATCGTTGGCTTGTTTCCTTTTCTTTTTTTCCTTTTTCTTTGTTTTTAAAATTTTTCTTCTTTCTTGCTTTCACCAAAAATACTTGAGTGATCAATTACAATGTTATAATTATATTTCAATAACTTTAATCTTCCTGCAGCCTTTTCATTCTGGGAAACTGTTTTCCTTGCTCCTCTAAGCTTGGGCAATCATTCCTGATAGTCTTGCCAGGAGACAGATAGCAAAGTGCTTGCTTGCTTCAAACAATAGCACCCCCAGTAGTAACTCTTTTTTTGGAACTGTTGTGCAGGAAGTAATTTCTTAATAATTTTTTTATGAGGAAGAGGATGCAATATTTGCATATTATTACTGTATTTTACTCTGGCTAACAGACAGACAATACTGAATAACTGAATAACAGGTTAATATATTTGGAAACAGCATATGCAATATTTTTGTTACAGTACCAGGAACAGAAACATGTTTGACAAATACGAATCCTTTTCAAAAATGAGCATCATATACACTGCACATTACTAAAATGTAAATTCATTTTCTTCTCCTTCTGGGCCAATTAACTTTCAAATAGGAAGTGATCCCATTCCCAAGATTACCTATGACCCCAACAGCCACAGACATTGAATGCTGGAGCTATCTTAGGAAAGCTAATTCCATCTATTGAAATTTGTATTAGGATCAGTAGAAGAAATAAATCTGTTATAAATCCAACACACAGCAAAAGTGAAGAATAAATGATCAAATAATTTGGTATGGATAAGCCAATATATTTGACATTCAGGACTGGATTCATGTTACTTAACTCTGCTGTCTATAAAGTAGTTGTCTGAAGTTAATCATCCAAGCTTTCAAGGGAGAGACATATAACCCATAAAAAAGCATTTTTGGGGACTTAGATATCTATCTCAAAGGTGCTTTTCTCTTTCTCCAATGAATACTGGAGTCTAGACATGAGGCTTAGTGAAAATACCTACCATTTATCTAGCCAAATCTTGGCGAGATGAATTCACACACTACAGTGATGAAAACCATACAAGAAATTTACAGTATGAGTGATGTATAATTGTACATTCAACCAATAATTACACTCAAACTTAAGTGTATTTTAATTTTCCTCATTATGATTAATACCTTTTTATCAACATTCGGTTTTGTTTTAAACTCTGGTCAGTATATGGCTTCCAGAACTGAAACACACAGAGTAAGATTTATAAGCTCTATCATATAACCTTTATCATGATAACTGATTTGCATACCAAATTTTCTCTGCATTTGGAGTTTGAGCTTGAACATTCAACAAAAAGTACATACAAACTGCTCAATTTAGGTGACAGAGTGAAAGCAACAACTACAGGTGTGTTCTGAGTCCTTCTTGTGTCTAATTCACAGAAATGACACATAGACTGGAAAATAAGGGAGCTTGAGAAATAATCCCATCTATTCCTCTCTATCCCTCCATCCCCCAAGACAGATAAATTGTATTTAAATCATTCTAGACAGATATCTTTCTTTGTCTTTAAAAATCTCTAAAGAGGATTCTGTAACTTCCTAGGTAATATATTCATTGCTTAATTATCCTTATCATTAGGAGATGTTTCCTAAAGTCTAACCTAAGTCTCCCCTGGCACAATTTAAAGCCACTCATTCTTGTCCTGTCTCTAGTAGACCTGGAGAACAGGTTGTTCCCTTCTTCTTTAAAGCAGCTCTTTACGTAAGTGAAGACTGTTGTTTCATTTCTTTTCTGTCTGCACTTCTCTTGCTGAAACATGTTTCTTTCAGGTTTTCCTTGTGGAACATGTTTTAGTCTAGAGTCTGACAATTTTCTTTGTTTTCCTCTGGATATGTTGCAATTTATCCAAGTCTTTCCTGAAGTGCATTGGTGAAAATGTGATGTATTTCAAAAATGTATTCCAAAGTACACACAGTCCTTTCAATTCTTTATCACCTGCAAGTTTGACAGAAGTATTCTGTGTTTCTTCATCCAAGTCATTAACAAAGACACTGGGAAAAACTGCAACCAGAATGGATCACTACTTAGTACCTCCTTATTTGACAGTGAACCTCATATACTTCTTTATGAGTTCAAGTGTGTGACTAGAGTTTCACATATCTGTTAGAAATTTAGGAAAGACAAAATTTTTTTATCTCACTGTGGTGAGTTGACCTTGGCTGGACACCAGTTGCCCACCAAGCTGCTCTATCACTCCCCCTCCTCAACCGGATGGGGGGCAAAAAAATATGACGAAAGGCTCATGGGTTGAGGTAAGGACAGGGAGAGATCACTCATCAATTACTGTCAAGAGTAAAACAGACTCAATTCTGGGAAATTAATTTAATTTATTCCAATTAAACCAGAGTAGGATAATGGGAAAGAAAACCAAATCTTAAAAGCACCTTTTCCCCCCACCCCTCCCTTCTTTTTGGGCACAACTTCACTCTCGATTTTCTCCACCTTCTCATCCCCCAGCAGTGCAGGGAGATGGGGATTGGGGGTTGTGGTCAGTTCGTCATCTGTGGTATCTCACACCCCTTCCTCCTCAGGGGGAGGACTCCTCACCCCTGCTCCAGCGTGGGGTCCCTCCCACTGCAGACAGTCCTCCACAAACTTCTCCAACATCAATTCTTCCCAAGGGCTGCATTCTTCACAGACTGCTCCAGCTGAGTCCCCTCCACAGGGTGCAGGCCTTCAGGCACAGGCTGCTCCAGCGTGGGTCCCCCACAGGGTCACAAGTCCTGCCAGCAAACCCGCTCCAGCGTGGGCTCCTCTCTCCATGGGTTCACAGGTCCTGCCAGGAGCCTGCTCCAGCGTGGGCTTCCCACGGGGTCACAGCCTCCTTTGGGCATCCATCTGCTCCAGACTGGAGTTCTCCACAGGCTGCAGGTGGAGATCTGCTTCATCGTGGACCTCCACGGGCTGCAGGGCACAGCTGCCTCACCATGGGCTGCACCACGGGCTGCAGGAGAATCTCTGCTCTGGTGCCTGGTGCACTTCCTCCCCCTCCTTCTTCACTGACCTGCGTGGCTGCAGAGTAGTTTCTCTCACACATTCTCACGGCTCTCTTTTAGCTGTGGCTGCATAGTGGTTTTCTCAATTTCTTAAATATGTTATCCCAGAGGTGCTACCACCATTGCTGATGGGCTCGACCTTGGCCAGCAGCGGGTCCATCTTGGAGCCAGCTGGCATTGGCTCTGTCAGACACAGAGGAAGCTTCTAGCACCTTCTCACGGAAGCCACCCTTGTAGCCCCCCACTACCAAAAGCTTGCCACACAAACGCAATGCACTCAATTAGCAAAATTTCATGCAAACTGTGTAAAATATTGTACTAGAATGAGACACTTATTTTTTCCCATTGTCTACAAAACCTTTTACTTTGTAATAGAAGGAAGTATGTTTTATCTTACATGATTTGTCCCTGAAAAATTAATGTTTGGGTTTACTTAGCTTTCCAAATTATATATACTTTCAAATATACCTGTTATGTTGTAAGTTGTGAGTTAAGTCACCTCTACTATCAATGACCAGGATAACTTTATTACAGATGGTTCCGAAATAAAACGGGGGAAATAATGGATCCAGATTAGCCATCTCCTCTATAGCTATTTTGCTTCAAAGATTTCAAAATATTTGATGATAAAGAAAATTACCTCTATGATCGGATTTTACGTTTCTTACCTACCTGAGATTCATGACCTTGAATATTTTCTTGGTGTTGTGAAAAACCTCCAAAACAATCTCTAACAGTGATTTGTGGTCATACTTTTGTCCTTCTCTCCCTTAATCCTCTAGAGACTGGTACCTGTGCAACTTCATCTGCAGTATTTAATAATCCTTTTTTCCTGAGGAGGACATAAAGCTACAAGAGAGTGCTGTCAATATATTGCAAACATTACCTTTTTTTTTTTTTTAAAAAAAAAAAAAGTCTTCAGTGGAACAATGGCATATAAGGTATGTGCTTTCAGGGACCATATGGGAGGAGGTTTGGCTTACTCCACAGTGGGAATTCATGATCAAAGATTCAGGCTATGTCAGGTCCCATTTATGCTACACCCACTCTGCAGCAAGATTTTTCCCCTTCTTTGCATTTCAGAGTCTGCAATCCTCATATGAATTACACTGTAAAGGTGTCTCATCAAAATGCCAAGTGATAAAGATGAGTGGAAACTTGGGCGGGACTGAAGAAAAGCCCTGTTTTTGAAGGCAGTCTGATAGCTTTGCTCATGCTTCCACAGTTCTCAGATACCACTACCCTTCCCTCTTCACTAACCTTCAAACTACTGTCAAAGTCCAGTAACCTTATGACAAGCTTTAACACATCCAAGCATATTTACACATATACCCCAAAAGTACATCTATGTACCTTGTTAGCATTTGATATTTTCTTTCCTTTTATTTGTCTATTATTTAGCTGTGCCAAAGGGTTCAGCTAGAACTGGCTCATGTGAGAAGTCTTTGGCTCCTCTGAAGCTTACACACAGAAATGAAACCAAATTCCTAGCAAAATCTTACTACAGAACTTTGAACACTAAATCAGGAACTGCATGTAATTGCAGTATTATCAGAACCTCACCACCTATTACCTTAAACAGCAATCAAGTCACTGAGTGGAAAAAAAAGAGAAAAAAAAAAAAAAAAAAGCAGCTGCTAGATTACTCTTTGTCAGACCAGAATTTTAAAGTAACTATAGAGGCTACATAGTTTCTCCAAATAAACAGTTATCTGATATGTCACCTTGGGTCTATGATTAGGGCTAATGTGTATCAGCATTTTTATTTTTTTTTAAAAAAGAAGAGAAAACAGGACAAAGTGAACTTATTTGGGAAGAAAATACAGTATGTTCAAAACTTCAAGATTACTTTTTTTCTTTCTTCTTACTATTTATTTGACAAATACCTAGCTTACTTGTAAAATTCCTTGCTTTTATACTTTATAGTTTACACTTTCCTTTTTTAGTGCAATGCCTGAAAGCCAAAATTCTTCATTTCACTGAAACCTGTAGTCTGTAATGTTGATACTAATAAAATACATTTCTTGCACAACATCTTCATTGATGCAAAGCTGTTTTCCAGAAATTGCTAGCTTCCCAACAACTTACCTTTCTAGTCTCAGTTTAACAGGATTTTGTTTGCCCTGTGATGTTATACAATATTACAGAGACCTCTGTGTAAAGAACATCCAAAAGAACCATGTCAAAGAGTATTAAGACTGCAAGCTGAAGCACTCAAGAGCTGGTATATATTAAAATTAGCAGTACTCTAATGTATTTATATTAATGTATTATGGTGCTGTCTTTAATTACATTGTCACATACTGTTTTTCCCCCACCAGGCATCTGCCTCAGTCCATGCATAAGATACCTGTGCCCTAGGACAGAACTGACTGTGGGTACTAAATGAGGATCTTGATGTCAGAACTTCTGCCTCCTTTCTATAGGGATTTGTTAGAAAACTAGTCATACTATAAAACATCTGACAACCTCTGCCTATCATCGGCATTAATGCAAGAACAATATTCAGACTGAAACAACAGACATTCATGCTAAGAAGCATTCTTGTAAGAGAGTTGCATCCTTAAATGTATCTCTTTGCACATGGCCATGTCCATATTTAGTGGTGGCTACAGAGCAGATAATTGATAAGACCTTTCTCCTTCTGTAAGTTCTACTTGGAAGTCTCAGGCACATTATTTCTGATTTTAAATTTCAGTTAAGATTTTTCTGAAATCTATTCTCAAGTATTTAACTTCCTCAGAAAAATGCAACATGTCCTGGGAAGAAAGGCTGTAAAATTTGGATGTTATGATTATAATATGGTTATCTTTTGATTGAAATTAGTCTGAAATAAATCTTCCTATTTCTTTTAAACTGATGCAGACCACAGTTTTATTCAAAGTTGATTGCCTCCCCCTCAGCAAACAACTAACAATTTGGAGATAAGCCTAAAGATCTATGATTTTCTTGCAGTTACTAAAACTAATTCATTGCTCTTCTGATGTAGACCAGAATTAAAATGTCGTTCTTTCTTTTTAGACTGGAGAAACAACTTGGGAAATATCCAAAGATTTCATATAGTGGCTTTTATTGAGGTGCAATGACAATGATAGTCCCCCTGTACTCGTCACTGGTGAGGCTGTACCTCAAACAAGAAAGACACTGAGGGGCTGGAACGTGTCCAGAAAAGAGCAACGAAGGTGGCGAAGGGTCCAGACACCAAGTCTTATGAGGAACGGCTGAGGGAACGGGGGTTGTTTAGCCTGGAGAAAAGGAAGGCTCAGGGAAGACCTTATCTTTCTCCTACAACTACCTGACAGGAGGTTGTAGTGAGGTGGGTGTCAGCTTCTTTTCCCAAGTAACAAGTGACAGGATTAGAGAAAATGGCCTTAAGTTGTGTAAGTTGTGTCAGGGGAGGTTTAGATTGGGTATTATGAAAAATTTCTTCATGAACAGTGTTGTCAAGCTTTGGAACAGGTTGCCCAAGAAAGTGGTTGAGTCACCATCCCTGGAGGTATTTAAAACACGTGTAGATGTAGGACTTCTGTTTAGTGGTGGACTTCGCAGTGCTAGGTTTATGGCTGGACTCAATGATCTTAAAGGTCTTCCAACCTAAATGTTTCTAGGATACTAAATAATCTTGCACCTCCCAGGCACTTCATCTGAGGGACTGCAAGTATCACTCTCAACTAAATCCTGAAAACAGTTTATAATCTGAGTTTCTTAAAAAGAACAAAATCCTACAAGAATATAAAAAGTGAGAAAACATTTTAGTAAGTTTTTCTAAATGCTCCAAGATATTACAAGCATACATACATACAAGTAAATACATACATATGTATGTATATAACTAAATACTTTATACGAATCTGTGCAAAACTGCATGCAAAGAAGTGACAGAACTTTTGAAGAAGGCAAATGAACAAATAGAAATTGTTTCAGCTCCTTCTAACCCTCTCCCTTTCCTCACACCTCCTCTGAAAAGAACTGATGGGGCAAAAGGCACTTAGTCTTGCCTTATTTGAGTGTCTTCACAAACATTTTTATCAGTCATAGATACACAGAACTAATCTTTTGCAGCGATGCTATGAGTAAACAGCTAATGTAAAATCTAGAGACTTGAATAGTGAAACGGGGAAGAGGGAGGCTAGAATGATATGATCTTCATACAGGAACTCATCTACTCCTACATGACTAAATCTCTTTTTGGTGTCCACAGTTAAAAATTAATGCTAAAATATTTGACAGAGTTCAAAAGAACAAATCAGAATGATTTGGACCAATATATAAAACATGCCTTGGAGTAAGAGACTTACAGGAGAATTTATCTCAACTGAAAGTTTGATGGCTAAGTCTGAGCTACTTACTTCAGTCTCCTTCTGCAGGCAGTAGAGGGAAAAAAGGCACTCTCTGAAGGAAATTCATAAAACCCCTTACATTTATCATCTCATGTATTTTCAGGGGAGAAGAAATTCCCCCATGTTTAGAATGAAAAATCCCAATATTACTGTTTTTCAGGTTCAATGCCATGAACACTATTAACATAGCACTGTGTGTATGTTAAAAAGCAGGACTAAAAGAAGCCTGGGAATATTAGCAAAGTATCTGTTTGCTACTCACATGCCTTTTAAGTTTTCTTCTATTTTGTATCTGCAATTTACATTTGAAGATACAAATTTTCATTTAAGCAGAATTAAAAGTTAGATTACTTTTATGCTTCTCTTGTGGAGGATGGGCAGCTACACATAGGTTTCCTTTGATTATTCTGGTGAAGGGATTTGCATACAATTACAGAGACAATTTCAGTTCCTAGCAGGAACAAACACAGGATGAAGTACTCACCATATGATTAGACTAATTTATTACAGCCCACTGAGGCAAGCTATATTCTAAGAAGTAATCATAAACTCATGTTCAAAGCTCTGGTAGAATGAATATATTTAACAATTCAAATTAAATTTCAGCTGTAGGAACTGACATTTGGTGGGAAACATGGAAATGGGCAAGGTATAATGAAAAGATAACAGGTAAAATACTACAGACATTAAAAGCTGTGATTGGCCTGTCTGAAAACAGGCCAGGATAGAAAATTGTGGTAAAATCCTGGCAAGTTTCTTGTATTAAATATATGTTGATCTGGACTTTGTTTAGTTTTAACTGACCTTGGCTGAAATGGCATTTAATGTCTGAAAATGAACCAGTGACCAGTCAATAACAGCTCCATAAAAGTTAAGTGCCTGTGACGTTTCATTATACAATGGCACTTGCATTGACCATTTTGAAAGCAAATAGTCTTAAGAACTTTGTTCATTTTAGAGCTGGGTATTTTCCTTCCCCTGAGCAGCTGTTTATTCACAGAAAATTGTACTCTGGTGATATCCCAAGTCTTAATGAACATGACTGAACTTTTCTGCATAGGATTGGCCAGAAGAAAAAATGACAAAGTTTTAAAAAAAAATTGAAATAGCATTTAATACAAATGGACATTTCTTACATATTTCCATTTGGGGCATCTCCATGAATAATAGAAACAAAAGGCACACTTTGGTATCTAAATAACTGTTACCCAGAGGAGCAGTAGTCGCAAGATCCCCTCTTACCCCTCCCCGAAATTACAGGATTCTGCATGTGTCACTAGATACCCCCCGAGTCCACTGTGTCATGATCATTAGGACTGAATATCCTGGGTGGTTTAGTCTTCACCACTCCATCTGGAGCAGTGCTACAGCAGAAAAACAATGTCAAAATATTCACCAAGGCAGAGAACGACAGAGAAAATCACTCTGCAGCATGGTACAAAGAATATTTATCAGAGAAGTCAGAAACTTTTATTGCAATCTTTGCTTCAGTGGCTAAGTAGTTTATAAAAGACTATCAAAAATATGCAGAGAATGTGGGAATTGGCTGCAAAAACTTAAGGAGATGAAAAATAAAAACACAACAGAGGGATTTTCAATATCTGAGAGAATGAGAAGTGAGAACCCAGTAACTGCTCAATGAAGTACTTTAGATGTCCTAAGAATATGCTTGGCATTTTAGCTTGTAACTCAGGTTGAAAATAATATAGTAAATAGGGTTTGATTTCAGTTTACTACCGTAAAACCAGAAAAATTCCACTTTCACCAGATTTTTTAAGGTTCCCACTGCTATACTTGGAAATTAAAAAAGCTACAGAAGATGATAATTCATCTAAGTATACAGTATTATTTAATTTATCTTGGATTTTCTTACAAACTGATGCCTAAAACAACTTTATGCCTACTGCTCAAAAACTACTGTGAAAAAACTGCTGCTCATGAACACTTTTTTGTATGTTTTGGCTTCTGCTTCCATTGACCTTTTCAATCTGACTGACAAGGTATTATTTCATAATAGAGCACCTTAAACACTATAAATTACCTCAACTGTCTAATTTTCCTCAAGAGATACAGAGTAGATCTGAATTTTCCAGTCTGCTTAATGCAGTAATGTCCAGCCTTTTCAACCTGAGGGCTGAAACATTATTCCAAAAAGGTCAGTGGGCCACAGTTAATACTTGAGGGCATTTTCTCTGGAAGCACAGTGGAAGGGAGCGGACACCACACCCAGCTCCTTTGCTGGGGATCCTTAAGTGTCTCCAGGAGACCAGG
The DNA here is from genome assembly GCF_003259725.1 of Athene cunicularia. Taxonomy (NCBI): domain Eukaryota; kingdom Metazoa; phylum Chordata; class Aves; order Strigiformes; family Strigidae; genus Athene; species Athene cunicularia. The sequence goes on along the minus strand of NW_020799091.1, from coordinate 15,207,088 downwards.
GTACAGCTGTAAAACTGCACATAATTCCTTAAGTACATATTTTGCTTGCATTATTGAAGTTATGCCTACTGGCACCCCAAAGGAATGCTCACACGGCAGCTTTGGACTACGACTCCAGGCTGGGATGTATGTGGTATGATCTCCCCAAGGTACTAGAGACAGGGTGACCTCTATCCTCTTGCCAAAGTTACCTGTTAAATCGGGTTCCAAATCATTGAACCAGATCTCAGGCTAATTAATTACAAATAAACAAACATCACCATTACAGAAACTGGACATTTGCCTATGTCTATTATGAGATGGTTTCATGAGAGACAATTTGCACAGATATAAGCAACAGCAGGAGTTTCCCTGCTGAGCTGTTAACACTGGAGATGATGATGACAACAATCTCAATATTTACACACTGCAGGACATTTACACCAAACAGTCTTGTGAGAAGTTGTATGTACTTGAAGTTGCTGCAGTTGGAAGGAGGGTGTGAATTTACAAAGTGCTCATGTGTGGTGTTTCCCCCAACAGAGACCTTTGTCCCAGGACCAGGATGCCTCCGTGGGCTGGAGCTATTCTGAAGTACCATGTAGTGTCTCCCAAAGTTGTTCATGACAGACACAAAGAAGAGATTTTTTCCTTAATATAACAAAGCAGACATAAAACATCTATTCATCGAATAATACTCTACAAGATACCACTTTTACTTACATTTAGTATTCTATTGATGATGGCATCTTGACTTGAACACTTAAAAAACCTTAGTGGCTTAATTTAGGAATGTATTTGTGCAAGAAAGTTGTAATTACTTGACAGATATTTCTTTAAGGTTTTATCTGTGTCTGAAAATATTAATATTCAGTATTTAGCTTTCATCTCCTTGGTAGTCTAAATGAACAAGTCCTTTTTCAGCAAAGGAGTCTGCTGTTATTTCATTTTCATTATTAAAAAGGTTATTCTGATCCTGAGACAATGATCATGAAATATGAGATAGGCCTGTACAATATACCCTATGATAGAGAATGTGGATAAAATTTTAGGCACCCCGCTAGAAGAATTGTTTCTATTTACATAATGTTGTGCTCAAAGGGCTCATTGTCCTAGGTACTGCGTGTATGCAGAAGTCTCAAAAAAGATGACTTTGGAAACCAAACAGGCTCAGAGGTAAGGCTAGTTACTTATTCCTTTTATTTTTAATTAGGTCAACAGGACATTTCAAAAAGCATTTTTCATACTTATCAGTCTGAAAATAAACCAACTTGCTTTCATGTGGATATTCAGTAATTAATTTAAAAATATTATGATCAAAAGTATATAATACAAATTAGACTTATATTTGAATATGCATATATTCTCACTTCTATTAATATTTGTTAGTTGTAAAATACATTTAGAAGTAAATTATTTAGATTAATTTAGATGGCATTTTTCTTTCTGTCATTCTTTCACTTTACAGATGAGTTACTATACAGTCCATATTCTATGTTGCATTTTCACAGAGTAAGAACTAGAGAAATACTATAGTGTTTCTTTTAGGATTACTTGTAAAAGATAGGACAAATGCTGTTGCATAACTCATAAAATATTTGTATTGACTTTAGCTGAAACTACTCATGGGAGAAGAAACTGGTCTAATATTTGAAATCTGATGTAATTAAAATTTGAGAGCATCTAATTCCAAAAAGCCATTTAATATATTCTCTGGATTTTAAGTTTACAACAACTAATTCTGTGACAGGTGAAAGTGTAATTGACAAAAAGAAGTTAAAGTAAAGCTAACAGAGAACCAGATAGCAAAATGAGACTCCAGTATGCATGCAGAACCTTTATAGCTGAAAGGCAGGCAGGTGGGAAGTGGACCCTTCTTCACAGGACTAGTACTATACCCTACAACTGCAGTCCTGTCACAAAGGACATTAAGCGTTATACGTGAATTTGGGTAACAAACATCACAAATCACAGCCTGGGTCGAAGCTGATGTTTTGTCATAAAAATCATAGGATGATTTGGGTTGGAGGGGATTTTAAAGATCATCTAGTTCCAACCCCCTGCCATTGGCAGAGACACCTTCCACTAGCCCAGGCTGCTCAAAGCCCCGTCCAACCTGGCCTTGAACACTGCCAGGGAGGGGGCAGCCACAGCTTCTCTGGGCAACCTGTGCCAGTGTCTCACCACCCTCATAGGAAAGAATTTCTTGCTTGTATCTAATCTAAATCTACCCTCTTTCAGTTTAAAACCATTACCCCTTGTCCCGTCACTACACTCCCGGAGAAAGTCCCTCCCCATCTTTGCTGTAGGCCCCCTTCAAGTACTGGAAGGCCACTGTAAGCTCTGTCCAGAACCTTTGCTTCTCCAGGCTGAACAACTCCAACTCTCTCAGCCTGTCCTTACAGGAGAGGTGCTCCAGGCCCATGATTGTCTTCATGGCCTCCTCTGGACCTGCTCGAGCATGTCCATGTCATTCTTATCTTGGGGGCCCCAGAGCTGGACACAGCACTGCAGGTGGGGTCTCATGAGAAGGAGAGAACCTCCTCCCTTGACCTGTTGGCCACACTTCTGATGCAGCCCAGGACATTGCTGGCTTTCTGGGCTGCAAGTGCACATTGCTGGCTCATAGTCAATTTTCCATCCGCTATGACCCTCAAGCCCTTCTCTGCAGGGCTACACGCAATCCACTCATTGCCCAGACTGTATTTGTCCATGAGATTGCCTTGACCCATGTGCAGGTTAGTTCATGAGGTTTGCATGGGCCCGCCTCTCCAGCCTGTCCAGGTCCCTCTGGGTGGCACATCCTTTCTATCCAGCATGTCAACTGCACCACACAGCCTAATGTCATTGGCAAACTTGCTGAGGGTGCACTCAATCCCACTGTCCATGTCTCCAACAAAGATGTTTAACAGCGGCAGTCCCAATACTGATCCCTGGGGAACACCACTCATCACTGCTCTACACTTGGACATTGTCATTGACTGCAACTCTTTCAGCGCAACCATTCAGCCAATTCCTTATTCACCGAGTGGTCCATCTATCATTTATGTGTCTCTGATTTAGAGACAAGAATATCATGCAGGACAGTGTCAAATGCTTTGCACAAATCCAGGTACATAACATCAGTTGGTCTTCATTTATCCACCAATGCTGTAACCTTGTTGTAGAAGGCCACCACATCTGTCAGGCACAATTTGCCTTTAGTGAAACCATGCTGCCTGTCACCAGTCACCTCCTTATTTTACATGTCCCCTAGCATAGTTTCCAGGATGATCTGCTCCATGATTTTGCTGGGCACAGAGGTGAGACTGACTGGTGTGTGGTTTCCCAGGTCTTCCTTTTTCCCTTTTTAAAAATGGGGGTTATGTTTCCCCTTTTCCACTCAGTGGGAATGTCACCAGACTGTCATGAGTTCTCAAACATGATGGAAAGTGACAGCCACTTTCTGTGCTGGTTCCCTCAGGATCCACGGTTGCATCTCATCAGGTCCCACAGATTTGTGCTTCTTCAGTTTCTGTAGATGGCCTTGAACCTGATCTTCTCTTACAGTGGGCAGTTCTTCATTCTCCTAGTCCCTGATGCTGTCTTCTGTCACTAGGGCAGTGTGGCTGGAGCACTTGCTAGTGAAGTCTGAGGCAAAAAAAAATCATTGAGTACCTCAGTCTTCTCCACATCCTGGGCAATCAGGTCTCCCATTTCCTTCCAGAGAGGACCCACATTTTCCCTAGTTTTCCTTTTATCACCAACATTGCTATAGAAACTTTTTGTTGTTGCCCTTGATGTCTCTGGCCAGATTTAATTCTATCAGGGCTTTAGCCTTCCTAACCTGATACCTGGCTGCTTGGACAGTTTCTCTGTATCCCTCAGAGGCTACTTGTCCTTGCTTCAACCCTCTGTAGCCTTTCTTTTTGTGTTTGAGTTTGTCCCGGAGCTCCTTGTTCACCCATGCAGCCTCCTGGTGTTTCTGATGACTTCCTTTTTGTTGGTATGCATCACTCCTGAGTTTGAAGGAGGTGATCCTTGATTATTAGCCAGCCTTCTTCATACAATCACAGAATCATCTAGGTTGGAAAAGACCTTGAAGATCATCTAGTCCATCCATTAACCTATGTTTTGCCAATTATTAGGCCTAGCATAAAGGACACAGCCAGCATAAAGATGAACCAATAACCAAATTGTATTTGATACAAAAGGGTCAGTACATGGGTGAGTGCTGGGGGTACAAACAAGTCAGTCAGATTTTACATAATCAACATCAATCCTACTGACTTCAACACCACCACCACCACACGACCAACAATGGGTGGAATAAATGGTGAAATGCAGTCCCCCATAGAAAGGACAGGAGACAACTGAGTTAACAAGCCAAATACATAAGACCAAGGAAGCCACACACTGAATCTCCACACAGCCCCTGTTTACAAAGGCCAGACCTGGCCGGAGCCCAGTTCCAGAGAGGCAGGAGGTCCTTCCCAAACAGGGAACTCTGCACAGGGTATCCACCTCACACACAGACACTGCCCCTCCCTGCAAGTGGTCCCAGCTTTTATCCCTCAGTGGGACACCTGACCTTTGTTTACTTAATGTGGGACACCTGGGGCTCATTTACCCAATGGCTCTCCCTGCCAGGCCGCACCCTGGAGGGAAGCTTAAAGGTAAACTCACCCCCCCTTTGTGAAGGGCTGTGGGAATCACCCATATGTCAACCTTAATTTGGGGTTTGGGGTTGAAACCCCAGCATTTCAACCTAACACCGACCATTCTCTACTAGACCATATCCCTAAGTGCTATGTCAGCCTGACTCTTAAACATCTCCAGGGATGGGGACTCCACCACTGCCCTGGGCAGCCCATTCCAATGCCTAACAACCCGTTCTGTAAAGTAATACTTCCTAATATCTAGTCTTGTACATCTTCCTTCCAGGGCTGTATCCCACAGTATGCTACCAAGCAGATCTCTGAAGAGGCAAAAGTCAGCTCTCCTGAAGTCCAGGGTAATGACCTTGCTCTGCACCCTCTTTGCTGCCCCATGGATCTTGAACTCCATTTCATGGTGACTGCAGCCAAGGCTGCCCTTGAGCTTCACATTCTCCACCAGCCCCTCCTCGTTGGTGAGAACAAGGTCCAGCATAGCACCACTCCTTGTTGGCTCCTCCATCACTTGGAGAAGGATGTATTCATCAATGCGTTCCAGAAAACTCCTGGATTACTTATGCCCTGCTGTGTTGTCCGTCCAACAGATATTGGGGTGGTTGACGTCCTCCATGAGGACCAGGGCTTGTGGATGTGAGGATTCCCCTATCTGTCTATAGGGGTCATTCGCTCATTGTTCCTGGTCAGGTGGTCTGTAGCAGACCCCACTATAATGTCACCTGTCCCTGCCCTTCATTTAATCCTGACCCATAAACTCTCAGTCACCTCCTCATCCATCCCCAGGCAGAGCTCCATGCACTCCAGCTGGTCACCGACATAGAAGGCAACATCCCCTCCTTGTCTTCCCTGCCTGTCCCTCCTAAAGTGCCTGTATCCTTTCACTCCAACACTCCAGTCATAGGAGCTATCCCACCATCTCTCCATGATGCTAGTAAGATTACAGCCCTGCAGGTGTGTGCACATCTCTAACTCCTCTTGTTTATTCCCCATGCTACGTGTGTTTGCATAGAGGCATTTAAGCTGGGTCCCCCATGAAACTGCCTTAGTGCCTGAAGTGTCTGGAATTCCTTTGTGCTGTTCTTCAGGGGCTCTCCTGCTGACTTGGGATCTGGGCATCTATTGCTGGCACTGGCATCACATTGGTAGGAGTGGGATGGATTAAAGTTCCCCTCCCATGGCAACTTTAAAGCCCTCATCAGCTTGGCAAGTTTGACCGAAGATTCTCTTCCCCTTCTCTGACAGATGGACCCCATCAGCCCCCAGTAGACCAGATTTCTCAAAGAGAGTCTCATGGCCTAAGCATCTGAACCCCTGGCTGTGGCACCAGTCCTGTAACCAATTGTTGATTTGCCAGATTTGACTGGCCCTTTCAAACCCCTTCTCTTTGACCAGGAGGACTGATGAAAAGGCTACTAGTGCTCCAGAGTCTTTTACTGCCACTCCCAGAGCTCTGTAATTCTTGATACTCCTCAGACTGCTCCTGCCTGAATCCCTGGTGCCCACGTCAAACAACAGCAGCAGGTAAGAGTCAGTGGACTCTACAAGGGTTGACAGTCTCTCGGTGACATCCCTGACACAAGCCCCTGGGGTAAGCAGCACACCTCTCTAGAGTGTGTCAGGCCAGCAGATGGGTGCCTCCGTACCTCTCAGAAGAGTCACCTACTCCTATCACCTGTCGCCTTTTCTTAGTTGCGCTGGTTGTCACACGGTGAGCAGACTGGGCTGCCTTACTCAGCTACCGCGTCTCTCCTGATGTCACGGGTCTTTTCAGTCTGCAGAGCGGTGAAGCAGTTCTGCAAGGGCACATCAGGCTTCAGGGGAAGTCTCCTCCTCCTGCAGGTCATTCTACCGCAAGCTTCCGTTCTTCTGTACAATTGTTCCTCTTCCCTTTCTTGTGTGTTTTTGGCTCTTTGGCCATGGGCCATGGGTCCACTGCAGACTGCACTTGGAAGCAGCTGTCTAACTCCTTCTCAGCCTCCCTGAGGCTACGCAGCTTTCCCACCACCTCCCGCAGCTCAGCACCTGCTGCAGGAGCTCCTCCACCTGGGCGCACCTTCTGCAGGCGGCTCTGCCGCCTGTCCCTGCCCCAGGAGAAAGGTCTGGGCACGTCCTGCACGCTGAGGTCTGCACTGCAGCCTCTCCCTTCAGCAGCGCCTATGGCTGGAGGCATCGGCCACCGCAGGGCGGATGGTGCGGACCCCGGCCAGAGCTGCAGCCTTTGCTCTCAGACGAGTGCCCGCCATCCCGCCTTGGGGGTCAGGTGGGGTGAGCGCCCTTGGCCTGTGCGGATGGTCACAGAACAGTGCCCAGTTGCTGGGTTATGTGGGCTTCAAGCTTCTCCACTTGGCCAGTGCAATGCCCTCCTTTGAAGAGGCATCCCCCCTGCATGCCCTCCCACGTGAACTGTCCTTATCTTGTCTCGATATACTTTCTTTCAGAAATAGACTTTTTTCACTTTTTAGACTGAATGTTTACCTCTTCTGTGCAAATTTCTCTTGTGTATCCTTCATACACACTCAGTTTCACAACTCCAGGATGGTCACAACATGTGTGGCACAGTTTTGGCACATCAAAAGTATGGTTTAAAATGCTACTGCATATGTTCTATGATCATTTCCAAAAGATATGAAGTGACAGATTTTGATTTTCAAATTACTTGCCTTATTTGCAAACTGAACACTTAAAACATGACCAAACATGTCTACCATAGATTAAGTATAGGTTTTGCTCTTTCGAATTGATTTGACATTTTGGACATTTTTGACAGTTCACTGTCAGCATGCCAGTATGTCAGTATTAGCTATTTCCTGGCAGAGGAGAATTATGCAGGTGAAGTGTATGACATATTCAATGGACTGCAATAGCAAAAGCCCTTTTCCACCCTGGAATGATCTCGGTCACTTAATATCTAAGATAGTCAATATCTGGGTAGGAAAGAGAGTTCAAAAACCCCCACCATGCTGACAAACACTACAAAACATTTACCAGGGAGATGTTAGAATTTATTAAGGATAACTTGCAGCAAACTGACATTTCAACATTCAGTTTGAAGAGCAACTTTCTTTGTTTGTACAGTACCTTGCTCCAGGCATGCTCCAGGCTTGTATGTCTACTAAAACCCACAAGGAATTGAACTTGTAGTCTCATGCCACTAAAAACCAGCACCAGAAAAGGTCTTTATGCTGCAAGACAGTAATACTTAAATCTGAAAGCTACACTGTTCTTTAAATAACTCTTCATATCTTATTGCGTATTCTTACCTAAAAGCCACACTTCTCCATTACAGCATTTTTGGTACTCCAAAGGTTTTCTGTCCTGCAGATTTATTACAATTAAAGTCTTACAAAGTCAGCTACAGATACCCTTCCCCGATGCATTTAAAATGTGGTAAAATACCTAATGTTTCTATGTTAAGAAGGCTTGTGCCAAGGCCTACATCATCTTTGGGAACTTCCATCTACATCTTTGAAAGGCTCCTGAGAATCTGCTTTTGTATGGTGACCCTAATGATAGCAGACAATTCCAAATGCTACTTCCCATAAATGTCATAGGTCAAATTCCACAACAGTGTAACTTGCAGTAGAAGTTACATGTACAGCATGAACTTATAAAAGTATGACTTACAAACAATGAACTTACAAGGTACTGTCAGTCATGTGGGATATCCGAATACCCCTAAAAATTAAATTTTATACTAGATTGGCACTCTATGGGTTTGAAAAATGTCTGGATTTGCCAACAAAATGCAAAAGAAAATTTCACAGGAAACAAGGCATTTGAAAGAGCAGGCAATGAAATGGGCACATCCTATAAATAAGCATAATGGGATCTTCTTTTCTTGATATCGCTCCTTTTATCTTTTCAGGATTTGCAAACTATCTTCATGTTGGACTCTCCCTGAAGACTAGATCCATGCAGCATTAGAGTACTTCATTGTATTTACAGGGAGTTAAAGGCACCTCAGTGAAATTAAGAGGAATCCAGATCCATAGACTTATCATTACATTTGATTACCTGGTTTATGGTGATTTTTTTGTTAATTTAAATTCTTCTTTTCAATAAAGTCTTAAACCACAACTGTAATGTATCTACATCAAAAGTTAAAAAAATATGTGGAAAGTGCCCAGTAGGTGGGAAAATAACCCTACATTATTTTTCTGTACAATAGGGTTAAAGACACTCAGAATCACATTCAGTAATTTCTTCCTCATTTTTCAGAAAACAGAGTGCAAAGCTACTCCAAGTGTCTAGCCACTCCAAGGCTGAGATTAAGAATTTGCTACAGTCTGAGTAATCAAGTTCAAAGATAATGATGATAATCATATAAAAACTGTGACTGTTACTCAGTATGTGGCAAAGGTATATTACCTTGAGTTAAAACCTCTAGTTCTCTATAGAGTTATTATTTGTTCTTGCCCACACTCAAATATGCTGAATTATGAAAAGGGAATTAAACCTTTTTATGCTACTTAGTCCCACCTCATCTGTAACAATTCAACAGAGAATTTAATTTGGTACTTTCACATGCAATCTGATAAAAACAGAAGTCTTGTTTTGGGCATCAGTAAGCAGCTGGGCCCGATCCTGTGACCCAATCATTCCTGAATGCCTGCTGTGTCCTCTCCATAATTTCCCCACAAGAAGGCCTTTGTACCCTACTTGTCTCACTAGGGTATGTGGATCCTGTGCACACTATGGATGAAAAAATGTGAACCTAAAAGTAGATTTTTTTTTCTGGTATACATAGGACCAATGAAACCCAAAGTACTTACAGTAATCTACTGGAAGAATTCAGTCAATTATATGGCAATCCAGTTTTTTTATTCAAGAGGCTCACGCATATTGCTGGTCAAAACATTTTTTTTTAATCTGTCAAGTACAACATAACACCCCAGAGGAACAGCAAGAGAAGAAAAGGTTTTCCTGAAAATATTGGTTAGGTATCAGGGATGAGACGAAATCCAAAGGGAAATGAATTCATTTCCTAAAAGCCCTAAGACTGGTGTATCTAATAAAGGAGTGGAGTCACTTGACCCCAGCAGGCAGAAGAACACCCCTCCAGACAGTGAGATATAATAAGAAACAGAGAGACAAACTGTATGAAAGGGTCAGACGACTCATTTTCAGAAACTTACTTTTTCTTGACAAGTACATAAAATCCTGACAGTTCTTGGTTTTTATCTTCTCAGCAGCCTGATCTTTCTTTTACCTTAGTGGTCTTTCTAGACAGACAATATTACTGACTATCAGTTTACAAAATTAAATCCTATATGTTCACAAGAAATTTGAACAGGATCACTTTGTATTTATCTTGTGCTCTTCTTGGACTACTCAGATAATGTTGATTTTTCCTTAATGGCATTGACATTTGCAAAAGTAAGACAAAACAATGCCTAGGACTGGGGAAAAAAAAGTTTGGTAATTGTAAACCAGCAGAAGTTCCTATATTACAATAAGTACTATGAAGTTTATTGATTTGTTATTGATAATGGTTGATTTATACTCAGTAGTCTTTTCAAAGCATTATAGAAAAGTTAACATTACTATAGGTTTGAAGCTAAAAAATAGGTTTGATCCCCCCAAATTTACCGTTATTAATTTACAAATTACCAAACATCTCTGTCCCCTATCTATACACTGCTAGTCATGATATATTCTCCAAAATGGTATGTATATGCCATTTTAAAAAGCTGATATAGAAACACTATACTAGGAAGCACATGATATTAGAACAACACACATGTCCTTTTTCGAACACTAAAATTCATTGCCTGACAAAATACCTGCACAAAATCTAACCATAAGACAAGAATAACCAATCTACCTTTTAAAAGTACTTGACAGTACTTCACTCCATAAAGCTCACTTGGTGGCTGTTCCACAAACTTCTTCCACTTTTGCTTAATAATCTTCTCATTTACAATATAAATTCACTGTTTTTTCCATTTCTACACTGCTTTGCATTTGAGTCAACATGAACTTAATACACACTATTACAGTCTTTCTAACACATTTCTCTGGGAAGAGGAATGAAAACAGTAATGCTTATAATTCACAATCTCAGTAGTTAATGTGTCCTCTGTCTCCCAAACTCTAAATGCTCAGAAAGGTAAAAATGGACTTCTCTAAGGCCTTTGATACAGTCCCTCACAGTGTTCTTATCTCTAAAATGGAGATATATGGATTTTATGGATGAGCTGTTAGATGGATAAGGAATTGGCTGGATGGCTGCATGCAAAGATTTACAGTCAACAACTCAATATCCAAATGGAAACCAGTAATGAATGGTGTTTCTCAAGGGTCCATACAGGGACAAACACTATTTAATATTTTCACTAGTGACATAGCCAGTGGGATTGAGTGCATCCTCAGCAAGTTTGCAGATAACACCAAGCTGAGATGTGCAGTTGATTTGCTAGATGGATAGGATGCCATCCAGAGGGATCTTGACAAGCTTGAGAAGTGAGCCCATGTAAATCTCATAAAGCTTAACAAGGCCAAATGCAAGTTCATGCACCTGGGTCAGGGCAATCCCATTATCAATACAGACTGGGTGATGTATGGATTGAGAGCAGCCCTGCAGATAAGGACTTGGGAGTACTAGTAGAGGAAAAATTGTACATGAGCTGACAAGGTGTGTCTGCAGCCCAGAAAGCCAACTGTATCCTGGGCTGCATCAAAAGACGAGTGGTCAGCAGGTCAAGGGAGGTGATTCTCCCCCTCTAGTCTGTATTCTCCTGAGACCTCATCTGGAGCAGGTGTCCTGTTCTGGGGTCCCCAGTACAAGAAAGATATGGACCTGTTAGTGGGTCCAGAGGAGGGCCATGAAAATGGTCAGAGGGCTGGAAAAGTCAAAGGCTGAGAGAGTTTGGGATTGTTAAGTGTTGACAAGAGAACACTTCAGGGACACCTTACTGCAGCCTTTCAATAAATAAAAGGGGCTTATAAAAAAGATGGAGAGAAACGTTTTACCAGGGCCTGTAGTTGCACGACAAAAAGGGTAGTTGTTTGAAACTGAAAAAGGGTGGATTTACATCGGATACAAGGAAGAAATACTTTATGATGAATGATGAGGGTGGTGAGACACCGGAACAGTTGCCTGGAGAAGCTGTAGATGCACCATCACTGGCAGTGTTCAAGGCCAGGTTGGATGGGGCTTTCAGCAATCTGATCTAGTGAAAGATGTCCCTGCCCATGGCAGGGGGGCTGGATTTGATGATCTTTACATGTCCCTTCCAATTCAAATCATGCTATGTTTCCATGATTCTATGAAAATGTGTTTAAATTACAGGCAACAAGACCCACTAGGGAATAAAAATATTTACTTCTCAATAGGACCTCCTAGAATGTAAAGACTAGAATCACAAAATACCAGAAAATCCTATGGAAAATAACAGGAATTATTCGTTTAAGTGCTTTTGAAAACCTGGTCTTTCATGCTGACTAAAATCACCTATACGTTTTTCCTAGTAGGAAGATGTTTTTATGGAAAGACCTTTTGAGGGAAATACATAGAAAATATCTTCAACATCTGTCTCCTAGGGCATCTAAGATCCCTGACTGTGCTCCATGCCTCCATTCATCAACATTCAGAAGTACTGATGATGTTAAAGCTAGATATTTGCCTATGAATAGAGTTCACATGGGACCTTGGCATTTAGCTCATCTCTGGTACTGTTATGAGGAATTCTGTGAATATTTGTTGTTGTCATAGTCACAGAATCATAGAATAATTCTGGCTGAAAGAGACTCCTGGAGGCCACCTGAATTCATTTTCTGCTCAAAGCGGGGCAAATTAACAGCATGTTGCTCAAGGCATGTCCATTTGAACTCTGAACATCTGAATTTTGGTGAACATTCTAAAAACTCTCTAGGAAACCTATTTTACTGTTTCATCACTTCCACTGTGAAGAGCTTTCCTTATATTGAACCATAAACCCCATAGTTACAACTTATGAACACTGCCTCCTCTCCTTTTGCTGAGAACCATAAGGAAGAGTGTCTCCTACACCCTCCCATCAAGGTTGAAGGCTGCAGTAAGATCCCACTGGAGCCTTCTCTTCTTAAGGCTCAAGAAACCTTGTGTATTGCTGACTCATGTTCAACTCATCAGGACTTCAGGTCCTTTTCTGTATAGCCCCCAGGGCTTACTGTTGAGGTTTTTCTGTCTCAGGTGCAATGCCTGCATTTGTGTTTGTTGAACTTTATTTCTGTCCAGCATATCAGTCATTTATCCCAGTTTGGTATCATCTGCAAATCTCCTGGGGCATGCACTTTGTCACATTATTCAAGTAATTAATAGAGTTGATAGAGATTATTCATTCCCTTATTGACCTTGAGGCACACCACCAATACTTGGCTGCAAACTGGGTATTTTACAGCTCATCACAACACTTTCAGCATGACAATGCAGTCAGTATTACACACACCTTATCACTCACTCACCCAAACTGTATCTCAGCTGTCAATAGCACAGGAGATAATATCAAAAGCCTTGCTAAAGTCAAACTAAACAACATCTACTGTTCTTTCCACTTGTCCATGAAGCCAGTATTTTGATCATAGAAAGACATCAAACTGGTCACAGAGTCTTACCCTAGTAAATCCATGCTGGCTATTCCAAATCACCTCCTTGTCTTTCATATGCACAGAAATGGACTTGCTCCATAAGCTTCTTGTAGACTGAGCCAAATCTGACCAGCCTGATCTTCCCAAAATCCTTTCCTCCCCTATTTGAAGATGGGTGTGAAGTTTTCCTTTACCCAGTCATGATGAACCTCCTCTTGAGCAACAAGATCTTTCAAAGACCCTAGACAACAGTCTTAAATGATGTCAGCTGGTTCCCTCAGCACCCTTGGATAGATCCCATCTGGTCCCATGGGTCTGTATAAATCCAATTGGCTTAAAAGGTATCTGACACAGTCCTTCTTCACTCCAGTTCTGTCACTAAGCTCACTGATTTGGAAGGATTGAGGGCAGATCTTGCCAATATAAATCAAGAAAAAAAGGCACTGAGATTTTTGCGTCCTTGGCCACTACTTCTGCTTCCCACTGAGCAGGGGACTCACAGGGTTTTATCCTCCTTTTCCCGACAATATACTTCTAGAAGCCTTTAAAACACCCTGTTGGTTTTCATTCCACTCCATAACGGCATGCTTGAGCCATGTTTCTGTAATCCTTCAAGTAGCCTGTCCCTGTTTCTATCTTCAGTGGACCTCCTTTTTGCATTTGAGCTCAATCAGGAGTTCCCCATTCATCCATGCTGACTTTCTGCCACACTGGCTTGACTTGCTGAACATTAGAACAGACCATATTGGTGCTCTAAGGAAACTGTTACAGATGATCAGTTGGCTTCCTGGACCCCTTCCTCTCCAGGTTAGAAGGCTGTTGAATCATGCCAAAAAGATCCCTAAATGAGCTGCTCTCCTTAAGACTGGGGCTGTGACCATGCTATTTGTCTTGCTTACTTCTCTGTCTTTAACTTCAGAATCACACAGTTGCTGCTGACCAGGCTGCCATTGCCCTGCATATCTCCAGCCTTGCTCTTCCTTGCTTGTAACTGTAGGTCCAACAGGTTTACCCTAGTTATCTCCATCATCTACTTCAAGAAAACACCTGGATGTTTTCCCGAAATCTCCTGCACTGCTTGCACTCTGCTCTATTGCATTTTCTCAGGTATCAGCACAGATGAAGTCCCCTATGAGTACCAGAACCTGCAGTTTTGAGTTTTTTCTCCAGATGACTAAAGGCTTCCTCTGATTCCACTTCTTGATTAGCCAGCATGCAGCAGATGTACCAGCACACACACCTGCTCATCTGTGCTCTGCTCCTGATGCCCATGCTCTGGTCCAGCTTGCCTCATAGGCATCTTCTTGCACACTGCAGCTGTCCCGTTTGTACAGAGGACAGCTCCTGCTCACCTTCCCAGTCCATCCTTCCTAAGAGTCTGTGTCCATCTCCTCCATACCCTGCAGCACTGCCATACTCGGGGCCATCCCACTCCTTTCTGTAATCCCACACAAGGTCCCCGCTGAGTGGCTGTATGGTGGCTAATCCTGCTTGTTTGTTCCCCATGCTGCCTGCATTCAGACATGGACACTTGGTATGGGACTACAGTCACAACGTTTTCACCAGGTGAGAGCATGACAGAATCTCCCACCACTCTGTTCCCCAGGTGCTTCCTCATGGCCTCCCACTCCCCACCGGGTCAAGTCTTCTGATATCCTAAATAAACAAATATCCAGACAACTTCGATTTTTAGGCCTAAACGCAACAGTACAGACTAGAAATCAAATTAAATTTTATGTTACTGGAACACAAATGTGCCTGAAATGATTGCCATTGCTCCTCATTATCTTTCTACTCCTTCCATAAAATGAGATGATTTAGCTTACATTTTAGGAGTCAATTCCTAGACTAAAGCAAGGCCTCATAAACAAATTTTAGATTTCTAAAAATAGTATTATTAAAGAAATTATGATAAAATATTAACTACTGTAGTATAAACAACAAATATTAATGGTACTATGAAGCATCATATCTAAGGAAACCATATTTGTGTTAGTTCCCATTTATTGTTCACTTTAGATCCTTATGAAAAATATATTATTTTGCAACACTTCTTCGAGTATCCTCTATAATCCATGTATATGGGATAAAGCAGAAAATTTGAATACTTGTTTGATTTGATTAGATTTTTTTGCCATATAAAAAGACTAATAATAGGGTAAGATTCAAAATGTCAAAAAATGCATTATTTATATTCCGTTTTCTCTCTTTATTTCTCCATTAATTTCTCTCTTTTCATTTCTAGGCATTAAAAGTGGTATAAAATGATCAGCAGTCAATGCAGTATGTCTCTAGTCTTGCATTAGCTCACATAGTGGGCCTGATAAATTGGCTAGGATTTCAGGACTTTATATAGCTCTCATTATCTTTTTCTGCAACAAAGGAGGTTTCGAAAAGCAACATCCATTCTCTTGCATATTATATTCTAAATTTAATATAAACCAGTTATATTAGCACTTACCTATATAATTAGTGGAACAAAGCTCTTAATAGAATATTTTAATACAGACCCTTCATAAATTAAGCCAGTGTTATGCTCTTCTTACTTTCAAGGAATTGCTGAATTCTAGTAACAACCCACATCCTTCCTATATTAACAAAGTAGCAATGCGGCTACAGTGAAATAAAAAAAATAGTCATAGTGCTTCCCTTTGGAGTACAGCCTTTATTTTCCAAGCTTATAAATATGCACATATACTCTAACACACATGAGTTATCATCCCTTCCTCCCCATCAGAGCTTGAATTTGTACCAATTCTAGTTCCACTTGCCTTTACAATCACTACTCAATTCTCCTTTCTCTCTAAGCTCCCTGAATCCTTTGCTTATAACCCCTTTAATCATACTTCTCTGCCAGGTCCCTCTCAGATCATCTCCTCTGCTTTCCCACCTACTTGTCTGCATCAGCTAAAGCTTCTACTCAAGCCTTTAAAATTGAATTCTGTCTCTACTTTCCCAGATAGTTTGCCATATTTATTGATATATATAACCTATACATTTGCTATTCCAGTCTGTCTCTTTGACAGACTGAAACTTGTCCTCTGCCTTTCTACTGTTTCCTCATGAGCTCAAGATCAACACGAATAATTTTCCTTCTCGAACTGCCTATTTACTTTCTTAAATACCATAATAACATAATAACATAACCACTACATCTTATTTATAAGGTAGGCTCTTAACCTACACATCAGAGCTCTCTAATAAGTTATCACATTAAACATGCTAATGTACGATCTTATTTTTGCAGCTTAAATTCCATATTTAGCATATTGTATCCATCCTGCAGTGCAAATTCACCATAGCTTCCATCCTTTTTCTCAGCTATTTCAACATTATTTCATTCATTTCTGAGAGATGACATTTTTCCTCACTCATATCAATCCATAATGTTACTCAGTGAATGTCTCAGCCCACTGTTCTGGTCATAATGTCCCTCTCGTATTCCTTTACCCTGTTCTTCTTTCCTTATTGCATCAAATTTAAGTATTTCTACCCACTTTCAAGACTCTTTCTGACCTACCTCCACCATATTATAATTTATTTTAGAGATGCTGATGATCAGTGATGCTAATCTCATACCCACTTACTAGATTTTGCAGCATTCAACTCTGCTTTCTCCTTTATGGTTCTGCAGGTTGAACAGAGGTTCCCTGTGAGCATTTACTTAGTTACTTCATTATCGTCCCTCAAATACTGCTTTTCTGTAACACTTGTAGGAAGGCTTGACAATGATTAGACTGCCACAACTTTAAGAATTCTTTTCATGTCTCCCTATATGACTGAATTCTCCCATCTTTTGCTCTCTTTTTGCTGTCCTGCTTAATATGTAGATACAATCACTGTAGGTAATGATGGTCTCTTTCTTTTGTACTTCTGTTAAAGAATTATCTCTTACTACAGTTCTCAAGTGATATGATGATACCAACAAGTAATACTCAAATGAACATACTACTTCCATTTCAGTGGTACAGTTTGCTCTTGGGTAGTTTTGTTGTTAATTCTGTTCTAAATTCATCATGCTATTAAGCCATTATGGTTGTTGAGGAAGACCCATTTTTGGAAGATTTCCTGAGCAGTCAGGAAACCCTCATGCAATATGTCAAAAATGGTAATTTGGTCCTGGAAACAGTGTTTCAATAAGCCCAAAGAGCAAGGCTCCTGATCAAAGCATAGCATGAAGTGTATGCCCTAGCCCACATTGTCTTGACTCATTTCTAATTATGTTTAATGAATCATTTGTCATTCTATATCTGAAAAGTTGGAAGCTTAAAACCAAAGGTTTTGAATAGTACTAGCTGAAATGATCACCTGGATATTCGGTTAGTAGCTCTTCCATCCTACTGGAGGCAAAAAATAGTCATGACTGTGTCACACTCCCACATGAATTCCTTTCAGCAGTTCTGCCAATTGTAAGTGAATTCCATTTTGGGGATTGAATGCTTTTTTACACAGTAGAAAAATCAGAGCATTGTGCAATGGTCCTCAGCTATTTCATATCTGAGCCTTTTATGTTGCCACCTTCTTCTCAAAATTTCACGACTCCCTTGGACATCTGTACAGTCATTCGAAGCTAAAAGAGATCAAGCTCCATGCTAGAGTACAGTGACAATCAGAAGGAAATTTTGGAAAAGAAATGAGAAATAAAGCCACTGTTGTTCATTTGTTAATGCACAGCGGTAGTGAAAGGGTTTACCATGTAACAATGACATTTTAGTATTATCAGTAATTGTACTTTTTGTAAGTGCAAGAGAAGCCAGAAAGCCGAATACCAACTGCCAGGAAAACCAAAGAAGGATGCCCTTGTATTTTCCTCTCCATACATTTTTGCATGTAATTTATGAAATATATTTCCAAAGAGGAGGTAGAAAGTTATTGAGTAAGTTGCCTTTTCCATGCTTTGGAAAATAATACCTGACAGATATCAAAGTGGAATCAACAGCAGTTGCATGTTTTTGACCTCTTACATGTAGCTACCATAATTTTAGTATTATTATTTTTTTAATAAAAATGTGAACTCTTATAGAATAATGAATAGTTCAAAAAGCAAAAAAAGTAGTTCTATTTTATGAGATAAACTGGCTGCTGTCTGCTCCACTGTCTGCTGCTTTCTTCACAGAAGTGATTGATGACATACTGATTTGATTCTGTCCATAAACTAAAAGCTCTTGGCTGCGTGATTTGACAAATCACAAAAAAGAGGAAATGAGGAAAAAAAGTGTATTTTCTATTTATTATCACTTCTTTTACAACCTTCATTTTCCTTTTTCATAGTATTCAAGTAGCTTGTAGTACTACTGTATCTCAGCATCTCAAAAATGTACTTTATTGTGCTTAGTTTTGCAACAGAGACCAGGTATTATCCCTGTTTTACAGACAAAGAACTTGGCCAGCCCTTACTCACTTCATGTAACATAAACCTTCTGAATATGTAGCTAGATGACAAGGCCTGATCCATGACAGGCACCTAGAGATGACATGTTCCAGTGATTCAAGGATAGGTAGAATGTAACATCACTTTGTTTTTCAAAACAGTAGCACATTATTAATAAATACAATTAATGGGTACAGAATTATAAATAAACTGTTGTGTCATTATTGAGCCCTACAGGACAGTTTATGTTACTTTGATTCTGGAAGACTAGGAAGGCTTCCAGTGACTGCTCACAAATGTATCTCTCTCTACAAGATAGTGACTTTGACCACTGCTAAAAAATACAAAGTTCTGTAGAACCCACATTAATTATTTTTTATGTTCATAGTTTGTTGATTCTTTTTTTCTCAACCCACAAAAAACTTCTTGCATTCCCATATTTTTCCATTTTCTTCATTAAGTTCTTTATTAATTTTGATCTTTTTAATAATGTAATAATTTTTTACCCGTTCAGATTTTGCAGCACCACAGTTTGCATTTCCAGAGTATTGGGGAGTCACTGTGATAGACCAAACTAACATACTTCAGTATGCACTTTTATTAGTCTATTTCCAAAAAGGAGTCGGGATGATACTATCAGTTCTCAAACTCCCTCACTTTCAGTTTTTAACTTTGCCCCAGCAGAATGACTCTAAATCATATGTAGAACAAACAAATCAATTTAAAAATTGTAGCCTGGCTGTTGTTGACAATGTGTTATTGAATAAATGTAGTTGTTTCTCTCTAGTGCTTTCATCTTGAGTTCACAGAACTGTCAGTTTTTACATACAACAGTTGCACACAAGCAGTGGCAACGGGAGACTTCAGTGGCTACAATTGCTTCTGCTTCTCATTATACTATCTCATCACAATGTGCATTTTTACAAAGTCACAAGACAAATATATCCAAATCAGATGTTGATTCAGTTACATTACAAGGCCTGAAAGAAGCATCATTTCAGGGACAGACTTCAGACACAATTATGTAGTATCTTTCAGGAACATATGCTGCTATCTCCGATTCTCCCTTCCTCCCAAATAAGGACACACAACACCTTTCCATATACAACACATTAGAAATACTTAGTGTGAACATACAAAACCTGGAAAATCTGAATTAACAACTCTTGCAGTAAGCACAAATCACACGTAAGGTGGCTATGAAATAAAAGTACAGTAAAGCATTACTGAGAAATAGTAAGTATTGCATATACATACTAAAAAGAAATTACAATCTGTGTGAGAACAATACCTTCAAAATTTTCTGACATCTGTACATTTATAATTGCCTAATGTTAAATGTTTAGCATTAATATATTTATGATTTAGAGAAGCTATATTAAGACCAAAACTGTTCATCTCAGATAATAATTCCATCAGGAAGAAGGACAATAAAAGGTATTTCTGTTGGATTTTATAAAAACATTAAATTAAGTTATGAAGCCTTATGCTGTATAAGAGATGCTCAACTTTTCAGGAAAGAAGTTGAGCTGTCTCTGTTGGAGGAAAGATAAAGTGATACAAGCAACCTATCAGGAACAATTATGCTGATTCATGTTGTAAACACCATTACAATGTATGCCCACCCACAGAAGTATGACATTTAATGCATCAAATTTAGCTTTGTCAGTGCCTTACCTATGGGGTAGAGAGCTTTGCACACATCTCCCAGGAGAGAAAAATATCCAGTTAAAACCCTTTCAAAAATACCTCTCATTTATAACTTGAAAATCAAATTTCAGTTGGAGAAAGTATTATTTCAGAATTTTCTTTTCAGCGTTTCGCTAGACCCTGAATACAGAGTGCACTGCAGTTGTATAAAAACAGCCACTGTGCAAAGTTATCTAATCACAGTTACATGAATAGAAGCTTTGAAAATTATTTAGATCATATAGTCAGCATGAGACCTGAATAAGGTAAATGTGTAAATGCACAGCTCAGGGGTCAGATTTGGGTGTGCACTGTGATCCAGAAAGTCACATTTCAGCCCCCTGCTTACTCCTTACAGTGGGAGCAGCTGGAGCCAAGCATACACCAGGTGTACTTACACACTCTCCTGACAGCCCAGCTGCTGTGAGAGAGTTGTGGGTCAGAGACACCGTGGCCTCTTTACTTCTGCCTGCTTTAGCCTTTCTCCATTACCTTGCACAGGTGCAGCAGACTGAGGAAACAGTGCCTGAAAGGTAGCTGCTCCATTTTGACTGTGGTTAGCAGACTGCCAACACAATCAGCCTTGTGTTGTGCCCCCATCTTCAGAGGCACTGAAGCAAAAAATTCAGCCCTTGGCATTGTGCGTTTGCATATCTAAGAAAAATGGGGTATTTCCATGCAACTAGATTATCCCTACTCCTCGTGTGACCGATTCATCATGTGCTACCCAGTGAAGTCAAGAACTACTTCAATCCTGACACTCACTGGTTTTCAAGAACTGTTTTTGCATCAAGTGTCCCAAAAAAGGATGGGCTGAGGTGGAGGGGAGATAATAACCTACAGAATACATAATGGAACAGTGTCATAGCTTGGTTTTCCTCCTGCTAAGAGGGTATATAACCAGCAGAGTTTAGCCCACAATGCACATTTTCTGTCTCTGCAGTTAGTTTTACCTTAAGGCAGAGAAATCTTATTATAATATTATACTGCTGACACCATAACTAAGATTGAAAAAGGCTATTAGTGGTGTAAATGACTCCAAATAAGGTTCCTTACTCTTTTCAAATTGCTATTCAAAATGCAGTATCAGAAGGATATTAACTCTTTGAGGAATAATTGCTTCACCAACCTGAAGTTAAATATATTGGGCCAAAGCCTTTCCTGGTTCACTAAGTTCAATTTAAACTGAGAGAACTACATCCTTCACAGCCCTTACACAAGACAGAAGGCAGCAACAGACGGGAAGGCTAAGGGGGACCTTACTGCTCTCTTCAACTACATAATGGGCGAGAATAAAGGAGATGGAGCCAGCCTTTTCTGGTGGTGCACAGTAAAAGGAAGAGAGGCCCAACAGACGTAAGTATCAAACCCAGAACTTCCAATTCTCACAATTAAAGTGGTCAGAAGAAGAGATTTCCAAGGGCAGATCTGGGATCCCCATCCCTAGAGATACTAAAAATCTGATTAGACAAGGGTTTGAGCAACCTTTTCTAAGGCTGAAGTTGGCCCAAATATTTGGGTGGCCTTTGGTCAGATGACATCCAGAGGTCCCTTCCAGCACAAATTTTTCTGTGATTCTACGATTTTAGCAGAAGTATTGGTCAGCGTTGCTACTGACTCAGATGTGTGTTTCAGTCTTGTGCTGCCCTTAGTTGAAACCTATTCCCCAGCATTACCCCTCAGACCATGCTAGCTAAGCCTCTGTGACTCCAGACTACCACCTCCCTATGGGGCTTTGGCAAGCTATTTTCACAAAAGCCATCTAAGCATGGACAGACCTTTACTTATTTGTTGAGGTGATATCCTCCGTATGCAGACTAAAAACTGGCTTTAACAGAAGTTTTCTATCAAACAGAAATCTGTTCGAGAAAATTTCTTCTGCACTTATTTCCTTGATATAAATTTGTGTTTTCTGCCTGGTAAGCCATGCATTTGTTCATTATGCATGACTGACAAGAGATGCTTAACAAGAAGTACCCTCAGCTACATGCAAAAACTAGAAAATCTATGCCCCATGTATGGCAGAATGCCCATGTAGACGAACACAGTCAACCCATCTGGCCTTATAACCCCTCAGTTCATATTGAGTCAGACTGACAGGAATGGTGGGAGGTGCTGCACCTCAGTGTTTATGTGGAATCAGTCAGAAACATACTGCTTTACAATGCTAATTTAAAGAAAAGGGAAGAAGGAAGTAGAGAGAGAGTGTCATGTCAGGCATTCTGTCCATGTCTAACAACACAGTAGTCTCTCCCTCTCTTTTAATCTGTGGTCCTGATTTTAAAACTACATCAAGTCTAACAAAATAAAGAAATTCCTATAAATAAATACAGAATATGGAAATGTGATCCAAGATGAAGAAACAGCCCAAGATTCAGCAGGGGTGTTGATCAAAACTACAGGAGCTATGGTATTTTCTCAATGAAGACAGAAGTTTTTCCTGTATGCTAACTGAAGGCATAAAAGGAATTTACCTCTACTAGCAACTAAACAGGGCTTTTTGTTAATTCTTTTTTTAGTTTAGCAGATTTAAAGGGGATATCCCAGTTTCTCATTTCAAAATTACAACTGGGGCAGACCCCTCTCAAGTTTCAAATCAGTCAAAACAAGAATTATATGTCCTTTTAGTTAGGTACAGCTTCTTTGATTAACCCTCACAATGTGATTTGTATATGAACATGTTCTCAAATGTGTTTCTAGCCAAGAAGGTAAAAAGTGACTAGGAACATAGACTAGCATCAACTTTCTAGTTACTATTTTTCCACCTACGCACAATAAATAGCAATTTTTTGTAGTTTCTTGATGTGAACTACTGCTTTGGTGGCTCTGATTATTTATAATTGCATTACTTATTACTAGGCTGTGGCTACAAAGCACTCTGTTGCGACACTGGAAGTCTGCAAATACATATATATTATATGAAAATAAAATTCTGGAGGGCAGACTTTGGTTGTTTAGGAGCCTGGTTGACATAGTCCCTTGGGAGGCACAGTCCTGAAGGGCAAAGCAGTCAAGAAAGGCTGGACATTCTTCAAGAAGGGCTGGAAGGAGGATCTGGAGAACTACAGACCTGTCAGCCTGACCTTGGTGCCAGGGAAGGTTATGGAACAGATTGTCATGAGTGTCAACACATGGACAATTAAGTGACTAGGCCCAGTCAGCATGGGTTTATGAAAGGCAGGTCCTGTTTGACTAACCTGATCTCTTACTATGACAAGGTAACCCACTTAGTGGATGAGGGAAAGGCTGGTGTCTACCTGAACTTCAGTAAAGACTTTGACACCATTTCCCACAGCATTCTCCTGGAGAAACTGGCTGCTCATAGCTTGGACGGGTGTCCTCTTCACTATGTAAAAACCTTGCTGGATGGCTGAGCCCGAAGAGTGGTGGTGAATGGAATTAAATCCGTCTGGCAGCTGGTCACAAGTGGTGTTCCCTGGGGCTCAGTATTGGGGCCACTTCTGTTTAGTATCTTTATCAGTGATCTCGACATGGGGATCAAGCGCACCCTCAGTCAGTTTGCAGATGACACTGAGTTGGGTGGGAGTGTTGATCTGCTCGAGGGCAGGGAGGCTCTGCAGACAGATCTGGACAGGGTCGAGGCCAACTATATGAGTTTCAACAAGGCTCAGTGCCGGGTCCTGCACTTGGGTCACAACAACCCCACACAACTCTACAGGCTTGGGGAAGAGTGGCTGGAGAGCTGCCTGGTGAAAAAGGACCTGGAGTGTTGGTCAGCAGCTGTCTGAATAGGCGCTGGCAGTGTGCCCAGGTGGCCACAAAGGTCAACAGCATCCTGGCTTGTATCAGAAACAGTGTGGCCAGCAGGACTAGTGAAGTGATTGCCCCTCTGTACTTGGCACCCTCACTACAAGAAAGACACTGATGGGCTGGAGCGTGTCCAGAGACGGGCAGCGAAGCTGGTGAAGGGTCTAGAGCACAAGTCTTATGAGGAGTGACTGAGGGAGCTGGGGTTGTTAACCTTGAGAAAAAGAGGTTCAGGGGTGATCTTATCACTCTCTACAGCTACCTGAAAGGAGGTTTTAGCAAGGTGGGTGTCTCTCTCTTTTCTCAAGCAGCAAGTGATAGGATGAGAGGAAATGGCCTCAAGTTGTGCCAGGGGAGGTTTAGATTGGATACTGTGAAAAAAGTCTCCACTAAAGGAGTTGTCAAGCATTGGAACAGGGGATACCCATGGAAGTGGTTGAGTCACCATCCCTGGAGGTATTTGAAAGAAGTGTAGATGTGGTGCTTAGGGACATGGTTTAGTCCTTGACTTTGCATTTTTAAGTTAACAGTTGGACTCAATGTTCCCACAGTCTCGTGCAAGCCAGCCAGCCCGCCCGCTCTCAACAAAACAGGGACAAACTCAGAAAGCAATCCAGCAGAAGTGTCCTTCTACTGAGAATGTCTCAACACGTTTTTCACCAGCCATGAAACAAATACCCATATTGAAAAGTAGGTATAGATAACTTGGTGTATCCAATTTATACAATAATAAACATGATCTTCCCATTACTAAGAAAAGACCAAAAGGTTTTTCATTGACCTAACAGTCTAGGTCTCTGGACTTGTCTGGACCTGGCTTGGCTTGAGCTGATTTTAGCCTGTTTTAGCAAACATTTAGCAGTCAGCTGACTATTGCCTAAATACATGGTAGCTTCAGATAAGCTGTGTGCAGCTGTATGGTACAGCACCTATTTATATTTAATAGACAATGGTAAGATAGTTTTGCATAGGGAGAACAGTCCATGTGTTAAAGTGTAGTGTAGAGAAGCACAGGTAGAGGTGAAGAGCAGAGGCCTGACACTGTAATCACAAATCACAGTGGTCAGTGGCTGGTCACTCAGTCAGCTGAAATGGTTTTCAAGGATAACAAAGAGAACAGAAAACTAGATAAGGTGGAATTGGGAACCAATGAAGAAAGGCCAAATAACAAGACAAATTAGAGAACATAAAAAAGCCCTCAAGAGGATCATGGAGGAAGAAACTCTCACCAACACGATACTCATCCTAGTAAAACCTTCACATCTCTGATGGTCCAGCTCACCTTGCCTCTACTTTATGCAGAAGGAGGACTAGCACGGTAAGTCCTAGGTCTGACTCTGATAAGACTAATCATAACTCATATTTTGATTAGACTAACATTAAAGTCTTGTATCAGCCATGTTCACTTTTTTCCCTTACAAGATTTTTAGAGTAACTACTTAATGAAAATTATGTATCAAAATCCAAGATGGCACCATCTCTTCCAGACATATTTTAAGGGAATAACGACACCTGTCTTGGCAGGGTTGTCAAAAGGAAAAACTCCGATGACTAATTCCAAAGGGAAATTTATGAACTTTGAACAGATGCCTCCATAACATCTAATTATGTGAAGTTCAGGGAGGGCAAAACACTGTTCCCGTTTGTATTTCCTAGCATCTGGCTTTGATGATTCCTGTCTGAGGATGCCTGCTCATGGGAAACTCCTATTTTGGCACGTACTGGTTATGTAGGTACCTCAGGCTGGGGCTTGGACACATATTGGTGCAATCCTAGATCTCTCTGTGAAACAGCCTGAAGTCCAACATCTACAGCAGAGCCTTCCCTGTCCTCTATTAGAGAAGGCCATATTAGAAATGTTTCTGGAGTCTGAAAGTGGAATAAAGCGATACCATAAAGAAATCCTAACAAAAATGATTATTAAAATATCAGAATGAATCAAATCAGTATCTCAAGATAAAAGGGAGGAAAAAAAACCCTTAACTTTTCTTATTAAATCTCTGCTTGAATATACCAAGAGTATTACAAGTCCAAAACTTCTGCACAGCAATTTCGCTCTGTAAAGTTAACAGTACTCATGACAAATTTGGAAGCTTTGCATGCTGGTCACATTAAATGAAATCAAGAAGGTAACCACTGAACTTTGTTAAATTCACTAAGCTTTTGAGGCTTAAACACTCCCACCTACAGTAGATCAGATTTTGCCTGCTTTATTAATTTCTGTTTACTAGGGCCTCCACTGAAGTCCAAAAAATATATTTCCAATCTTATACTTGAGTCTGGACTCCTAAATGTTTTTTCCAATCAATATTATTGAATTTAATTGGCTAGTTGATGATGTACTATGTTACTAAACTTTGACAAATATTTAATAAGTGAATAAATTAATGGGTCACCACCATGCAAAGAAGTGCAGGCTCTGAGCTTGCAGCCTCTGTCAGAGTGCTTAGACAACCTTCCTCACAGTCAGGGAGTTACTGTGGAATAATGAATTTGCTATAAATCCACATACTAGTTCATTCTGCAGCAATTTACTTCTCTCACCACATCTGCAGGAAACATTTTGTTTCCTGAGGTTGTCATTTCTCTCTGATAGAAAAGATTTTTTGTTCACTTGCTATGATGTCTTTATTGTATACACCACTATTCCTAAAACTATCATCAGCAACTTATTACTACTGTGAATAACCTACTGGCAATAGACAAGTCAGAAAAATAATATTATTTTTTAACATGGGAACTACTTTTTATCTGCCCAATTGCCCTAATATTTTTTGTAAACAATCAATATGCTTTGAACACTACATATTTTATAGCTTCTTATTAAAAAAAACCCAAAAAACCAAGCCACCCATATCAGGACATGTTTAGATTATCTAAACATTGTAAAGTATAACAGTTTTCAATGCCCAGTCTGAAACACATGACTGGATTTTTCTTTGCATAAAGGCTACATTAAGCCCTATATAGATTAAGGTCCCTAGGTAATAAATATGTAGTCAAATTTCCATTAGAAATAGAAGGATACTCAAACACTAGTACATTTTCAAAACTGTGGCTGGTAACTTCACATTCCACCAGATATGCACTGAGAATATGTGTGAACACAGTAGATAAAGGGTTAATAGATGTTTGGAACACTTCTGAATGGCAAATTATTTACTTCTCATCTTAGTAGAAGATGAGAAAATGTGCAGTCTACATTGTGCAAATATACCATGTGGCAATAGTTCTCGAAGTCTTATAATTTTTTTTATTCAAAAACTTTTAAGTAGGTTTTTTTCCAAATGAGACAATCTGTCTCAAAGCAGTTTGTTAATTAGCTAATTGCCAGCTTATGACAAATAAGTGCTAAGAATCTAGCACAGATACTCTTTGGTAAGCAATGCAGATACATAATAAGACAGAGATCTATGAAAAATCTTGTTTGAAAACTTCACTAAAAGTGATTTTAGAGTTTTAGGCTCATTTCCCTCTTTATATATATATCTATGTCTTGTTACATTTCAAGTAGAGCATTTTCTAGCTACCAGAAAGCAGAGGAATTTGTCTACCTGTTTTGTTTTTTTTTCATTAGACACTTTATTTGCTACAAAATTCACAGAACTTTTATTCCTGTAGTTAATAAGATTCTATTTCATTATGGGTGGTGGCCATCTGAAGACTGACCATGAAAGAAATCCCAAAAATGTTTTCTACTATATGGGTACTAATTTTTATTTTTTTTTTAACTTTACATTTGAGTATGTTTTTCACTCTATGGTAAAAGAGTTTGCAGTAACTTACAAACTGTCACAGCACCTGATATACAACTGTGTTTCACTGTTACTGCTTAGGCAACACAATAACAAATGATACAGAAATGCACATGTCTTTCTTTCTACCAGTCCATCGTCTATATTTATAATTTTATTGCTCCCAAACCCACTAATTTTAGCTGTTCAACAAGTAGCTTAATACTTAGCTTGAAGCATTTGAGTTTTCCAATTTTCTACACAAACAACCAGCTGTACTAGCTCAATGGCATCACCTGAAGGTGAGTTTTACAAGCTAACAGCAGGAAACACAGGAGCTGATCCCTGCAAGGAAACTTTATGTGATTCCACTTGAAAATCAGAATAAAATGTCGCTTCCCTTCAAAAACTAGATCTTCACTTTATGTTGTCATTAATTTAAAAACGAATTTATTAGCTTTATGGTAGTTTTTCATACAGGAGTTAAAAGACTGATTACTTCTCAGTGTTTGTTTTGCTGAAATATCTTCTTTTTTATAGCTTATCTTAAAGCTCTAAGGCCTACTGTCACCCGGGATAAATTACCACAGCCCTACCACACTGAATACAATCCGACAAATTATCCAAGAGAAATTTTGGTTAGAGAATTTTGAGAGACCACCTTAGTATCATTTTATTCGAGAGTCATTTCCATTATTTTTACTTTACAGCACATAATATTTGCCACTGAACCAAAGTCCAGTCCCTCCATGATCTTACTTCTTACCATATGTAACACCAGCTGCTTCACAAAAAGGCCAAAAAGCTTTTTGCTATGTGTTACAGTCCCTGTCAGTTTTATCATACTCGTTAATGTTCAGATACTGGCTTAAAATCTGACATGAGTTGTTATTTTCCTTGTGTTATTTCTTCTTTGGCTTTACTAGTATAACTCAAGATATTGTTACAGCAATCTCTAGCTGATAATTGAAGCATGATGTATTTTTGCCTTCAGCAGTATCCTGTAAGTGTCATTTTCATGGTCTAATTTCAAAACTGTATACAAAATTCTTCATGAGTTTTGAAATGTCCACCTTTCCATGGCAATTTCAATCTATAATACCTATAGATCTACTATATCTTTGTTCATATGCACTCATGTGGAGAACACCTGGCCTCTTGTAACAATAGTTTGCTTTATTCTCTTTCTTAGATAGCTTCCGTATATCCTCTGCATCATTTCAAAAGCACTGAATGAAATCTAAAGCTGTATCACTCTGGGGATTTGCTTGGTAGCTTCCTCTCCTTTCTAGTGAAACCTTGATAGTCACATAGTTACAACATTTTACATTTGCCAATGTCTGGATTCATCCCACTAGGCATTTTCTGAGCCTAGGACTCTGCTCCTTGAAATTTTTCTTTGGATGCTTTAAAACAGTGTTCTAAGTAATTCTCTTTAGGAGTTTTTAATTCTTAAATTCCTCATCTTATTAGTAACTCTTTTTTTAATCTTCTTGCCAAAAAACCACAATAGTTTGACATCTTTCTTTTGCTTTCCTTCCACTAGATTTACTGAAGTCCTCTTGGCTATTAAAACTCTATCCCTGAGTGAAACTTCTGCCTTCTGCATTTTAAGCAGTTCAAATTAAGTGTCAGTTTGTACTTTGTATTATCTGATCCTTTAGAAGAGAAATATAGTGGCATTTTTTTTGCTAAGAATCAAACCCAAGTGTTAGATAATTTAGAGAGGACAAGGAACAGCAAGGAAAAAAAATAAATGGATTATTAAATGTTACTATAACCAGATAGTAACTTGCAATGTTCACTATTAATCAACTATAACCATTGTACTAACCTGTATGAATGTAAAGCTGAAGAGAATTAACAGCAGTTTGAAAGAAACATTAGAAATTAAAGTCTAGATTGATTTGTTTAACCCAAAGCCATCCATCATTTATTAACTAAAAATTAAATATGTTACTAGTCATTGAAAGATGCAGTAGTTCAGGCTGACATACAATAAAATATCATAATCTGAACAAGTCTGAATTTACCCAAAGATTACTAGCTGCAAATAAAGAATATTTCAGGAAGCCTCTGGCATACATTTCTCCAATCTGTTTTCTGTCTGGCAGACTTTGTCAGCAGTTTCAGAGACATATACTTTCCATTACAGAAAGGCAAACTACTGTGTTCCAATGATTAAACGGAAAGTACCTTTGTAAAACATATTCACATCCAGTACAATTTCTTTGTACTTTTCCAGTTCTTTCTCTGCATAAGAGCAGTGGCAAACAACGGCTCTACCTGCATTCAGCATTGGAAAAAAAAAATCAATTCCTTATAGGCCATTACTATTTTTTCTTCATTCAAGCTGTGTCATAGTCCATAAAGAAATAATCCATCACTGCTATGTATGTGCTCCACAGCTGTGACAATAAATTCCTCATTTTGTTCTCATCTTACCCCAGGTAGCTCCACTGACTTTCCTGGAGATACTCCTGATTTTCATCATTGTCAGTGAAAGCAGAATCAGGCTGAAGGAACAGCCACTGCCATGTGTGCTCTATGAAGTGTATCAATGAATCACAAAGTGTTTTAAAAGCTTTGTTCCCCTTATTTTACTAATTGAAAAACAATCCAGCTAGGATTTAATTTTCAGTCCCAAATGGTCTTTTTAATTCAGAAGGACAGGACATGCACTTATATCAGTCATGCATTAAAAAACTTCCACGTTTGTAGTGCTGATATTGACTCATTGCATTGTGCTTTATGTTGA
Organism: Athene cunicularia; assembly: GCF_003259725.1. Classification (NCBI taxonomy): domain Eukaryota; kingdom Metazoa; phylum Chordata; class Aves; order Strigiformes; family Strigidae; genus Athene; species Athene cunicularia. The sequence goes on along the minus strand of NW_020799091.1, from coordinate 15,176,569 downwards.
TTGATATGAGCTTCTCTAAACTTCTTGTCACACAAACCAGAGGCAGTTCAAACCTAATCCAGTGACAGAAAAATTATGCTATGTATAATATAAACAGGGATAAGAAAATTCACCATAAATATTTATGTGTTTGTACTTGCAGTTTTCTATTTTTATAAATCTATTAGGTCTCACCAGAGATCTTTAATACATTATTTTCATTTCAAATACCCTATTTCAAAATTCAAGTATATGTATGATTCAAAGTAAAGCCAAGCTAAATTAATATATTGTCATTTATAATATAATAATCCATGTGGAAAAAGGAGAGGTAATAAGAAGATTATCACTTCTGTTTAGATAACACTAAGATTTTAGTGTTTTAGAAGACAACATCAACCCAACACCATATGAAGGTCAATACCCACTTGTCAAATGTACTGTAAACCTCAATGGACTGAAGAATGAGGAATCAATATAAGAGACCTTGTATTTTCATGATCATTTATGACAACTAAATGCAAAACCGGTGTAAAGTGTTTCAATTCAGGCCAGTAATACTTCACCTTCTATCTTCACTCATTCTAACTGATATCATTACTGTTCAAGTGTATGGAGATAAAAACACAGGAATTATCATATGAACAGGAGGTATGTTCTCGAGTCAGCCAAATTAAACTAAGCTGAGGTTAAATTCTAAGGAGTATTTCTGTTTGCAGATACAGGGCAAAATAAAGTCTAAAGTATATGCATGCCTGTGCATGCACATATATGCACACACATGTGCACACAGACCTTTTTAAAGATAAGTGAAAGAGTCCCTGGGCCGTATCCTACGTGTGTGAAACTAGCCTTCCCTCAGTGGGGATTCCCTAGCTTGAGGTTAGCAAAATCTGCAAGCTCCTGGCACAGCAGTCATGTCAGAAGGGAGCCTTGGGAACCAGCCTTCAGAGGATAAATGCATAAATGCCTCTTTTGTTGCTTTTGATGACAGCTGGGAATCTAGTCCTCTTACAGAGTTATTCAAAACCATTTTTAAAAGCTAAAGGATAGAGAAAGTTTATTGCTATGGCCAGTATATATTTATTACTACAGATTTTTTTAAAAAAATATAGATCTTCTCTGTCAAAGACTCCCCGTATGCTCTCATATAAAGAACATAGGAAATGACTGCTGAATTGAAATCCTTAGTTTATTACCCAGAAAGTAAGCTATTCTGCTTTGCAATACACACTGTACCAATACTGCTCATAACCAGCAAGAGCTCAATATGCCCAAGACAGTAATGTCCTCTCCTTGTGCTCAGATTGTTGGATGATGGAGATAAAGATGTTTGCTCAGGGCCCAGAAATACCACCCTGACTTTATCAAGGAAACGTCTTGCCAAGTTTTGCCAAGGGTGACTCTCTGAGTACCTCTTGCTGGGAATGTACCAAGCAAATTCCCTAGTTATGCCAGTCTGGCATGGGCATTTGCTTTTTCTGACCAGGTGATGGACATTGTGACATTTATGTAAAGGAGGTAACAGGATTCTGGCAAACATATCTGCCATTTACAGGAACATTATTATTTAAAAGATAAGAAGTCAAAGAGAGCAAAGGAGCTGGGGATGATCCCAATGAATCAAAGTATTAGCAAGTGTGAATTTTATAAGATCTTTTGTGGGGTTTTGGTTTTGGGGGTGGTTTGGTTGGGGTTTCTTTGGTAGGACCTTGTTAACCAAAGTTTGGCTAAGCAAACAAACTTTCAAAATCATTGCTTGAAACAAACAAACAAAAAAAAGACAATATAAAAAGGGATTTAAAGGTAACAATATACATTTGAATTTTTGTTTTGTCTCCTAGTTTCTGAGCCATGGCAATGTTTGGGGTCACAAACTCTTTTCTACAACCAAGACGGTCAGAAATTTTCTTTTTTGTATTTTCGTTCTGGACAGAAAGAAGTGCTGAGAGATTCACAAAACTACCTAACTCTTCAAGCAAGAGAGTCAAGAAAAATCCCACTCAGTACTGTTAGCTTTGCAATAAAATAATGTGGCTTTGCAGAATGGGGTGACATGAAGCAGTATGAAATCAAGAAGAAATGGTTTTGACTACAGCAAGCTAAAAGGAGAGCTGACTACTTCAGAGCTCAGAATAGTCTCTGAGGAAGCTCATCTTGCCATGCTATGTAACTAGTTGTGTTGAAAAAAAAATCAAGTTGTTTTTTTTTTTTCTTGTTTACAGCGATGCTGTTTATCAAATTGTGATGTAACAGATTTAGTCGTTGGGCATGATGATATTCCAGACTGTAAATTCTATATGGATCAAACTATACTTTGCATTGGTTTTAGCACCAGAATCTGAAAGAAGCAAGGAAAAGAAACCTGGAAAAAATACCTGACAGCATTAAACAGCTTTAAGGCTTCAGGTCCCATTAGAAGTCTTCAGGTCCTGTTCTTCATATTGGACAGTCTGATCTCGGGGAGCCACGTGTAAATCCATCTAATAGGATTTTTTGTTAAGTAGGTCAAATTTTATAACTCCAGCCTCTGAAAGAGTTTGGATTTTTCTTTCCAAGCCAGATAACTTTTAGGCCTTCACTAACTGCCTCTTTACTACAAACAGATCAGAGAACCAAAAGCAATTTAGTGGCTTCTACCAGGTAGCTCTTTCAAACAAATTAATTTGTCATATTAAGGTATTAACAGTGAAAAAGATGGAAGATAATCCTGGAAAAAAATAATATTACTTCAACCGGTGGATCAAATCAGGTGACCCTTTTTGGCCAGGACAAAGAAAGCATGTGGTATTTCATCTAAAAAGATGCCTTCTTTCACACCTCCCATCAGGGCTTTAAGCAGCACTTGAGGTCAGTTCATTACCACCGACCACCCTGTTATCACCACAGCCACTGTGGAATAGCCCCTTATTAATAAAAGCAGTGGCTACATGATGTTGCAAAATGAAACATGATGTGGTTTATATATGCAAGTCATATGCTCAGGGCAGGACAAGGACAATGCATGGCCACTGACAGGTGGATGGCAAAGTATTAGAGCATGTTTACATTTCTATAAAGAGGTTTGCCTTTTACCACACTAACAGGACAAGCTGTCTCAGAATCTCCACACTGGTATTTAGGAATGCCCTTGCAGGCAGTTAAGTGTTGTCCTTTGCAAATGGTACACAGGACAGGTAGGCTGCAGAATTAGAATCGAAGAGCTGCAGAACTGCTGCCTCAAAGACTTCATGCCCATGGGAAAACCAAATGCACTGCAGAGACCTGGAGATAAGTAAGGATGCCATCTGAATATGAAGTAAAGTTTATAATTCACATATGTGGTAGACGAGAGACAGGAGAGAAGAGAGGGGAGAAGCTTAGAGTGTATCAGGTTATACTTGTGGCTGTGCAGACATTTCCCAGAACACTGAGGAAGGAGAGCATGACCCAGCTGAAGCAAGCCACCAGTAGCTGCAACAGGAATGAAAGGTGCTAGGAGCAGAACCAGGCACCACAGCTGACTGCAGCAAGATCTGTTCCTTTGCCTCTGCTCTGCCCACCATCATGCAGCTTGCATAGGTCTCTGGAGACTAAAGGCCAAGTTTTCCTATTGAAACAGAAGTGAAACACTCTTTTTTAAATCCTAGAAGGAATGCTTGTCAGCACTTCTTGAAAGTAGGGTACTAACTGAGCACGGCCATCCCAAAGCATCTTCCGCTATTGACTTCTGACAGTTCATGTTGATGCTTTAAGATCTTTGATTCTGCTTTCAAATGGAGCAAAAAGGATGAAATGAAGAAAGAGAATCAAATAAGTTAAGCCTACATCACAGTGGGAAGCTGCTGCTGAAGTTATAGTAGGCATGTATATTGCAGACATTATCAGCTGTGACTTAGGTTTAGTAGTTTCTCCCTGTTGGTCTAACCTCCACTCAAACCCTTCAACCATTTTATCTCTTCTGTTTTCCAGTCTAAAAATCAAAAGCTCCACTCTAAATGTGGACATCCTCAGAGGAGGCAATGTGAGCTGTGTCCCCATACCTTGCCCTGCACATGGAGATACAGGTCTTAGCCCAGCCGCGGGCTCCCCTCCAAGGGTGATGGGGGCCCAGGGCTGGGCTGCCTTGGACATGGCACCAAAGAGGGGCCACAAAGATGTGAATCGTGCTGCCCTTTCCCAGCTGCCTTCACGGGCACGAGGGGAAGGCTGTGGCCACTTGCCAGCTTTGGCTGGACTCCATCTACTTTGCACCAGCTGAGCAGCATGACATGGACTGTAAAATCTGGCCTAAAGGTTTTTAAATGTTTAGAGCCACAAAGGCAAAAGGGTAGCTTGAATAAATGGCACGGCCCGCCCTGACACAGTTCTCAGCTGTGGGGGTATAAGAGATTCTTTTCATTATCCTGGACAGGAGCTGAAAAATGACATAACACTGGAGGAATAGGACACAGGGGCATTGGGGTTACTTTAGAGATGATTCAGATCTTGTTATTAATTCTCTCTACTTGGCAGAATGTTTAAAAACTGGCAAGGGAGCATTAGCGTTGCTGGCAGAGTATTGCTACAGCTGCACAGGTGGAGCGAAATTAGCAAGTAGATCTTTCCAGCCTGGTGAGGAGGGATAAGGAGTAGGAGAGAGTACCAGCCCCACATCCCAGTGGTGATACCATGCAACAGAACTCAAAAGCAGATCCGTTAAAAAACAAACAAGCATTCTGTCCTGGCAAGTTGGCAAAAGGTAACCGAAGCATGTCATATGTTGATATTTGGCCTCTCTACATAGCAGATGTCTTTTTCACAGGTCAGGCAGAGAGGGTGAACAATTGATTCAATGGCTAGAAAAATGCTGAGAGAGAGAAAAAAACTGGAGAAGGTCCAATGCGTGGTACATATTTCATAAGTGTATGTGTAAGAAAGAGAGATAATCCTCTCTACAGTTCTTTTAGCAGGTGTTTATCCTTTTTGGCATTGACAGCAATATTTTGTAGCTACACAGCAGACATGCAGACTAAAATTCCTTTCTACACTTGCAAAAAATAATTACTCCTTATGTGACTTACAGCTGCTCCAGTCATTCATCAATGCTGTTGTCCTCTTTCTCCAAACTAGCACTATGAAAGTGTTGCTTCTTCTGGAATGTACTGAGAAAACTGCAAAATCTCCAAGCTGACTCTTTAAGAGAGTGACCAGGGTGCTACACTGGCTTCCTTTAAAACCACTCATCTCTAAGGAAGATGCTTTCCTATGAACACAAACAGAAAAGTCTCAGAGGACATTCTATGTGGTGTTTTGATGCTAAGGTGATAAGACACCATTTAAAAAGTCTGAAAAAAGCAAGTAAAGTTAAAATACTCCCTTCACTCCCCAACAAATTTTATGTCTGCAGAAGATTTTGTCTCCCTTCTGATATGCAGAGATTAAGTGTGAGGACATCTGCAATGACAAGGTCACAGCCACTGTAAGCCAATGTTTCCTCGCTGTAGCTGAGGTGAACCTCTCCCTGAAAGAACCAAAATAGCTCAGGTAACTCAGTACCCACCTTTGAGCTAAGCACTTCCCTGTGTAATAGCTTGAATGAAGCTCTACAAAAATATCAACCACTAAAAAAGGTATCTGTATCTAAGCTCTTACTCTGGACAAAGCTGATACTAGACCTGCCCTGGTAATAAGACTTTTCACAAGGACATGTGGATTTATAAATCCTGAATGAGGACAGAGTGTGGGATCTGTCTGGTGGATCAGAAAAACTATGCAATGTTAGATGCTTAAACACAGTGGTCCAATTCCCAGGCAATGCAGGATGTAGTCAGCAGCTTATGGTGAGCTGCTCTATCTGCGGATCTGAGCCCACATTTCCTTATACATGAAAATGTTCCTCACTCCTCTGCTGAATCTACTTACATTAACTGCAGTTTCTATTATCCTGGTTTTCACATTTGCTAGCACTATTTTATCTTCAAAAGAAATTAAAATATTGATTAAAATACTGTACCTATTTTTAGCCAGCTTGGATTTGATATCAACTGTGGATTTAATAAGATTACATCACTTTATGCTAAAATAAATAACAAAATTGCAGAGGCTGTGATTATGATACATTGTATTTCACATTTTTTGGGTAGATTAGGCAAGTAATCTGGGAAGTGAAATGAACACTTCATAGGAGCAATATTTTCCAGTGATCTCTAACCTCATTGGGCATTCTCAGTACATCCAGAAGAGTAGTGTAAATAAAATACACTGTTTTCTGATGAGCTTTGATGAGCAGATGTTCGGGGCTTTTGTTGATTCATGTCTGGGATGTTTTTAAAACTTTTTTGCTTGTGTTCCATTTCCTGTTGAGGGAATTCAGAATGACCCAGATGAAAAGGGACAATTGTGACTGTGTCTGCCTGGATGCTGCCCAGGCCAGCAGCTGTGCGGTGGCCACCGCAACACGCCTGACTTGCGGGAGGAGAAATTATGTAATTTGGCCTTTCAGCTACTTGTGAATTCAGCTCTTGGTGCAGACGAAATACTGCACCTCTATGCATATCCTATTATCACTCTTGTCTAGTAGCCTGGAAGTGCATTTGAGGATAAAAAATAATGCACTTGGCGAACCTCTTTTTCTGTTTGGTGATACATGTACGTGAAATCCATATGCATTTTTAGCAGCAAAAAAGTAAGTAAAACAAAAAAGGATTTCCTTCGCTTTCTGAACTGATTTAGAATAAAAATAAATTTTTTTTCTTTTTTATGTCTTTAGTTTTCATTCAAACTGGAGTGTTGATGCATTAAAATATATTGATAATTAATTGTTCATCCTAGAAACAAATCTGCACTTTTCCTCCACGGAAGCCATGGATAGAGAGTAATTTTACATGTTTTTGAATTTTTTTAAAGTAAAAACCTTGATCTGTGACAATTGTGGACGGCAGAGATAAAAACAGAAGGCAATGGGATGCTCCAAGGTTCTCAAATAATGTGTAAGGGTTGAAAATGAATCAGGCCTACTGGAATCTCCTGTAGAACAGGAAAATGTGGAAAAAGGAATAGAAGGTGTAGAAAAAAAGCCAATGCTGAGTGATCAAAGAGGAAAAGAAATGCTGAATCAAACAAATCTGAGGAAATACGTAAAAGCAGGAATGCAGTAGATCCTGAGGTGATTCATGAGATAATGCAGTTGCAGATAATTAAACCTCACTGCAGCAGTGGAAATGTGAGAAAAAAAAATAGGTAAGCCAAGTTTTGGGAGGCCTTATCAAAAGTTTCCAAAGAGACGGAAATTGCTGTAGCTCTATACACAGCCCACAATGCAGACGTGGGATTAGGAACCTGTAACATAATATTCTGATGCAAAGAAGAAAGTTCCTCTTCTCACAAGGGGAAAAGAACAGTTTTAAAATTAAAAGAGTGCATCAAGTGGGGCTGTTTTGGGGGCATTTCACAGAATAATAGAATTCCTGTGCAGAAGGGCACACTGTGAACATCACCCTTGGCTTCTCATAGAACCTGGACAGGGATTTTCATTCTGCTTTAAGACCAAGAGCATGTAGTTTTATTAGGAAATAACCGGCAGAATCCTTTGCTTATTTAAGGACAAAGTGGATGTGAAATCAATCTAGCACAAGGCACAACTTCAAAGATACATGCAGAGATGTACTGATCTTTTAAAACTTTTTTTTAAAGAAACACTTCAGAGGAAAGATATTCTTTTCTCAGTAAAACAGGTATTTGATAGAATTAGCTGGGAAATTTTTTCCCAAACTCTATTTCTTTGAAAAATAAACATCAATATCCTTTTCATGGGAAAAGGCTAGTTTAGATTAATGTCCCGTTTTGAAACAAAATATTGAAAATGTTGAAACATACTAGCTGAACATTGGAGAAGTCTGGTTTTAAAATAATGCTTAATGAGAATGAAAGTACAAATTAAACAGACAAAAGAAAAAATATAATCTAAAATTATTGCTAGAAGATTTTTCAGTGGTATGTTCTTAACTTCCAAGGCAAGAAGATTTTTGATATTTAAATGATTTCAACTGTTCTGCACCCACACAAAAGTAGGAGATATAATTATTATTAGGCATATATATACACACATACATGTATACACATACAAAATGAGAAAAAGCCATCCACACCATCAACACAAACAAAATGAGATGCCTATCCAAAAATAATTGACAGGTCTCTGCTTGGGACAATCACCTGTATTTAAGGGTCAGATTCATTACCTGCTTTGTACTATTAAGTGTAAACTGTGTTTCAGTGTAAGTTTGGCAAAGCAGCCTTATTTCACTACCAATAGTTGAAGTTTCGTAAGAGTATTTTGCATAATTTAAACTTAGCTGAAACTATCCTTATCCCATTGAATAAAAGATAGTACTTTGTTTTTTACAGGATGGATATTTTTGAATAGAGATATCTTAATGCCTTGCTTTTACCAAATTTACTACCAAAGTAAACTGGCTCCTCTCCACTCCATTCATACAAATCCAACTGTTTCGTAACAAGCGTCTGCAAACACACATTTCTGTTATGAGGAACTTCTCTCAATGGCTCACTTAAAAATGTTGCTTATTATCCTGGTTCAAGACTTGTTTACTACTGTCCATTTTTTGTAATGTGTACCTATACTTGCCACTGCTTATGTAGTTTTCTTATGCTGAACTCTCTACAGAGGAAAATTAGCTCCAATGGCTTTTATGAAATGGAAGTGCCTATACAGGACCTCCCAGAATAACAACAGTCCTGTGCTGACTGGGCTCTCTGTTAGGAGAGGGAAGATCTAAGATACAAGTCCTAGTCCTTACTCCCAGGACAGTGTCTTTCTCTTTCTAAGTGATGGGTTAACATAAAACGCATATTTGTTTCAGGGATCTAGACCAGCAACCACAGTTTTGCATTCACGACTCTTTTTGGTGACACTTTCATCACTTACTATGCCCAGATCTTCAAAACTACATTAAATGTTCGGCTTGCCATTTGCAGTCCAAGTCAGACTGGAACAAAATCTATGTCCCTTGCCCACAGGAAAACTTCCTGCAGCATCCAGGTGTGCATTAATATTAAAACCCACCAAGGTAGTAGTACAAAAGAGGGATTTTGAGTCCTTAGGATTGAAAGACCCTTTGGTATCTTTCTAATTGCAAAATGCTAAATACCTCAAACATTCACTGCAATTTTGGTAACAGAAGCAGCTGTTAATGCTATTATCTGTAAACACTAGTGCAGGAAATTCCCTGTACAGAGGCAGAAATAGCATCTGTAGTACTGTGATAAGTAGTCAATCATTTTAAAAGGATCTCTACACTTCCACCTCTCCTTTTGGAATCGACCAAAGACAAATTATTTGTAGAAATATGTATGCAAATAGAAGTCAGCTGTAATTAATGAGGGAAGTGCCTAAAATAAACAGGCAAAATGCATCTCAAAATAGTGAAAATCTGAATACACTGGAATATGCATTCTTCATGGAAGCAGAAAACCCAGTCCTAAAATTATAGATTGCATAGATGATACAATGACAGTTCAATCAGCTGAATTAAGAATGTGTAACTCCAGAAATGCCCTTAAGCACAAACACAGATTTACTTCTCAACATAGTCTAATGCTGAATTACCTTTACTTCCTGCTGCAGCTCCAGAGAAGTAATTTGTACTATAGAAGGCATAAATGTTTCACAAAATATGCCAAGGAGTGATCATGAATTAAATTAGTCTAATACAGTTTGATTCTTTTTTAAACAATAAGAGCATAAACAATAGAATAGTAGGTTTTGATATTTGTAAGTCTATATTTTGTTTATTTATTTTGATTTTTAAAAAGCCTGCTTTATACTGTATTAAAACTTGGAACATTCATCCACACATAGATAATGCTCTCAAAAGAGACAAGCTAATTTTTCTAACTAAAAATGCATTTAGAAACAAATTGGCACAAGTATTTGTTTTAGATTCAGTATTAAATTGGCACTATGTCTGGTCTCTGGCAGCATCGACTATACTCCCCTTTGTTTGCTACCACTCCGTGCTCCAGCACTGAAGCCAACACCTGTGGCCATATAAAAGGCTATGTACAGCAGCTGCAGGACTCGGATGTCCATACTGAAAGAAATTTCTAAAGCATAAGCATTTGGATGTGTGGCTGGCTTCCTTGTCTGAGTCTTTTCAAGGCCGCCTTTGGAGGTCCACGCTGCTGGATGTTGTATCTATCAACTGTCTGCAGTGTTATTACTGACCAATGTGTTGTGGTAACATAGGACAGCCTAATACTTAGAAAAGATGCTCTTGGTTATGCTGACGTAAGGCTGCCACAGTCCCTTCATTGAAGACAGTTTTTTGCAGGTTTTGTCAATCATGATACCACTGATATAGATATACATAAGGAAGGGCAGAGTCTATTTTAAAAGATTAATATGAAAGCTATGTATCAACAAACCGCAACACGAATTTCTGCTTAAAACTTTTTTTTTTTTTTTCCCCTGGAAGTAATTTATTTAGTCCATGGAAAAGATTAATATAAGTCCCATTAGTATGTATATAAATCATCTGCTCTTATCTGGGATCAAATAATCATAAAATAAATTTTTACAGCATACAGTTCCTAACATGGTATGCAGAACTTTTATTATGGCTTATCACTATGGGGCAAGTGACTAAAATTCCTGCTCAGAGCAATATGTACTCAAATACTCAGGTACAGCACATACTAAGAAATGTGCTCAGAGTTGCCACTCATAACTCGAAGAGCAACTGAACATAACTTTGCTATGAAGATGGTTGAGTAAAAGTGCCAGTACAAGAGGTTTTTCTCAGAAAAACTGCTCTACTATAAAGTCAATTCCTTCCTTAACTGCAGCATAACTTCCTTGTGTGGAAAAGCTCTTAAAGAAATGGAAACATTCAGAACTACAGACCGCACTGTCCTGCTCTCAAGTAAATTGTACAGAATGTGTGTAACAAACAGCTAAAAATGACATGTTTCCATTTGAAAGAATGTGTTACATATGCAGGTAACAACAAATTAACCGATTGTGCCAGGTTCTGTAAATGCAATTGCTCTGGTATTATTAGAACAAGCCATTGGCTGTAGCAATGTAATTTACATTAGGATGTTGGAATATAAAAGCATACAGAAGCTTCGGGCATACTCTTGAGTTACACATGTGCAAACCTGAGATAAATGCTACTGAGAAAAGAACTTAGCTCTAAGGATTCTGCAACACTGTCACAAACAAATTATTAAAAAGGGCAAAGATGATTCACTGGCACGGCAACTTGAAACGAGTCTCTTGTCTTCTCCATGGCATCCACTAACCCAAAATAAAGGAAAGCAAATTCTTCAGATCAGGAATATAATGAGCAGCAGTTTATTTAATATTTTTTGATTTATACATTTCTATAGTATTTGCACATTAGGCTGCACTGCATATTCTGAGTGTTCAAGTAGATGATGGAAACACCCAGAAAAGTTCTGATGCAGCTTAGTTTGACCCACATCTTACATGGAATAGCAGAGTCAGGGGACTCATCTGTACAGCTGATGATCAGCTTTTGATTTCCATACCTGTATTTTCTGTTAATTTCAATACTTTCAATCAACAAGAGGAGCTCTTGGAAGATTTTAATATGTAGTAAATTCTGAGCTCATTATACAATAAATATACTGGTTTATCATTATTTCTTCTCTTTGGTGTTAAGACGAGGGGAAGACAGAAAGTCACAGCATCATTACTGATGCTGATGTTAGGATCCAGCTGCATCTTAGTTTCAAGTGTGCATTTACTACCTATACTTTCAAGCTGTTATTGCCTGCTGAGAAGATAAGAAGAAGCCAGCATGTTGCTAGTATAATTACTAATGAGATAACACTGGCAAAACAAACTTTGCTGCAAACCAATTATCAATGGATAAAGTACATTGGTCTGTTCCATTAAAGACATGAAATTTACTGTTACTGAGTATAGACAGCAGCAGACCATATGAAGGAGGCTGACAAACTTACTACAGTTTTCCACACTCACTGATTTTTGAGGAAACAACTTTATTTTCTATGTTTTGTGTATCAGTTCAGATTGGCCTGAACAAAATTACAACACAACTTTAGTAAACAACACAGTGGTAGTCAAGATCCCAATATGTATGACATGATTCACTGCCCATGTAGAGAGTTTGCTGAAGAGAAACAGATTTTTATCAAATCCAGTGAGGATTTCTTCCTGTTCACCTACAGCATAAGTGCCATCCTATTCCTGGGATGTACTTGGAATGCCAAAACTCCAAACCAGTTTGACCACTGGACCTAATGTAACTACTTTGAAATAGATAACAGCTGACATGGTAAAAACACTGATGATTTTGACCTCAACAACTGCAAAGATACAAAACATAGAAAAGTTCAAACCTACAAACCAGATGTTAGAGAAGTCTGATATTAAACACTATGAGACCAGGTATTGGATGCTGTCTTCTGCAATACATCATATCAGTATTTCTATGATGCCATGACACCGCTGATCTTGTTTCACAGAAGTTTGGTGCCTAACTGCATGACGCAGGTAAGAACCTTCCATTTTTAGAGGACATGTAGTAGTCATGAACTCCTGTTTCTCTTCTGTTCTTGGACATTTTGCCAAAGGTCAGTAGGATGAAAAATGTTTACTGTGGGAATCCTTCCAAATTCCTCCTGGTGATCATAACTGAAAAAGGGCCCAAGACCAAGTAGATCACTGCAATAGAACAAAGTCAGATTCCCAGCATAATCTTCTCTACAATCCAGCACATAACTGCTGTTTCTCAGGCTTACCTGAAATACCCTGTGGCCTTCCAGCGTTACAACAATGTAGGTCTGGGCTTAACAGTGTTATGCAAAAAAATATGATTAACAGTTAAACAACACTTGGTGCCAAAACTTTTTTTTTTTTTTTTTGAGTACTGTAAGTTCATCTTCAATTTGCTCTTTATTAGCAAAACTTGATCTTTTTAACTTACTCACAAATAAGAGCCTTGACTCAGTATTTTTATGCATATAAACAGGTAGGCTATATTTCTATAATACTAGAATGTAATGTATGTCTTTAGTACAGCTATCTTTTTCAACTGAGCTAACTACTGAAATAACTTTCCAACTTGCTATTATTACTCTTTTAATTATTAAGACATTCACAATTTTCTTCAGAAGTGTGGTAAAAATAACGAGTAGTCTGATGCAGGTCCATTTCTTGCAGTTCCTAAATGCCCAGCTAACAATAACTTAACTTACTGAGTAACATTATAATTACAGTCCTTCAAACTGTTTTTAAAGTGTTTTTATCTAAGTCACTTAGAATGTTTTTGATCTGTTTTTTGAATAATAGAACATACTAAATGTTTTACAAAGGCTATATATATAATTGAATAGCAATAATATATTATTGAAAGTTGCTCCATTGTAGAAAATTATCTTTTCAGTGTCTCAAGAACTGCGATGAAGCCATCCCCAATTTCCTAGAGAAATAATGAAAATTACATAAATATAAATTCTGAAGGGACATAAGAGATCATCTGAGGTGGGATGTAGCAAAGCAGATCATCACTGCAGATATTTTTTAACCTCTTCTTTAAAAACTCTAGTGTTAAGAATCCCCACAATCTCCTCAGACTACTCTAACCTTATGGAAGAGTTTTACCTAGTAACACCTTAAATCTGTCTTTCTGCAAAATAATTCTAATTCTTGCCTTGATCTCAGAGGGTACGAAGAAGAATTGGTCTTTGCTCCTTAACAGACATAGAATAAAAGATCTCGATTCCTGAAGCTTTTTCTCACAGGTCATGATTTATTCTTTTTTGTTAATATTTTCCCTCTCCTCTGGGCCCTTGAAACTTCTACATGTGATATCTGTACAAGGTGGTCAGTGACCACGGTGCCATTCCAGCAGCAGATGCCGATCCTTGTGCCATGCCCATACTGAAGGCCCTTGATATAGCTGCGAACAGTGCCCAGTGCTTTCAAAGAGCAAGGAAAAAGTGTGCGGCATAGTGCTGCCACCATCACGTCCTCTCTGTGCCTCATCCACTCAATCCCATTCCACTTCCTCAGTTTACTGGAAATTTTTGATATTTTCTGTTTCAGTGAAAATCGCAAGATGTGATACAGAAGCATAGCTAGCTGTGAGAGAGCACTATTCAGATTTCACTTCTCAAACGCAACATTCTTTTACGTAAATTTAAAAGCAACATTTATTGGAAACAGTATGGCTTTCTGGACTTAGAATATTCTTATAGGTCACCACAACTCCCAAAACATTTCCCATGATACTAGTGCTGAGCCAGTTACTCTGCACTTTGTGTCTGTACTTTGTTTCTTTCCTACTAAGTTTACCCTTTTTAACACCTTTATCATATTTCACCTTTTTATTCCTCTATTTAGCAAGATCACTTTGAACTCTGAACCTGTCTTGTATCACTCTTACTCAGCCAGGCTGGGTACCCACAAAAGCTGTTCACTGTGCTATCCTGCAAATTCATCCTGGGTATTCACTAGACCAGATGAAAGACAAATGCCTTCAACCTCAGCTGAGTTCTCCTCTTACTTTTAAAATGTGTCATTAACAACAATTTGGGGGCTATGGTTTCTAATTTTCAAGATGCCATGGTATAATTGCATCTATTTTCAATTTTTTCTGGGAGAATGTCAGGCATGAGGCAGTATCACTGGAGGTACTAATCATGGCTACACCAAACCTACTGCTTACTGCTGGGCCAGCTACTCTACCAAAGGAGAGAATCAGTTTAGTCTGATAAACTGATTATAAATAACCAATTCCATAACTCTCTCAAAATAAGAGGCAGACCTATAAATTTCCTGTACCTTTCTTTGCCTTCTCCAGAAATCTGGGACTTGGCTATCCTCCACAAACCCTCAAAGACAAAAACTTGGAGATTGCTAATCTATGTATGGATTAATTCCAACAGGCCATCAGGATTTCTGTAATCCTTCTGACCAGTTTAGATTGTCATAAAACAGAATGTCTTCAACCTAAAAGCGTTGCTATAAAAACGTTATCCAGAAATGTGGGAAAATTAAATTTACCTTGTGCACAGCAAGTTGATTTTCCTCACCTGCAACCATGACTGAGTTGGCTTAATGAACAATATGTAATTACAAGGAGCAAAGTGAAAAAAAAAAGCATTATCAAGGTACATAAACAGGCTCACACACAATACCTAATTTCAAGATAACTGTAACTATTTTACAATCCTTGCCTCTGGTAAGCCAACTGCTAGGCCAGCTGGTAGCTCTACCCCTCCTGCTACCACTCTTTAGTCACAGTCAGGGACTGAAAACTCTTACTGGGATACCTGCTTGAATTCAAATGGCTGCTGAACTTCTGTGAAAGCAGTTTCCACCTTGCTGGCTGACATCCTCCCTGGCATCCCATGCTGTTCTGCAGCCCCTCTACCACTCACCATCCTGGCACCTCTTAGCTCTGGGTAATCCCTGCAGTTTTACTAGCAACTTCAGCCATTCCAGCTCTCAGTAAGGCTGCACTGTAGGGAACTGAAGGAAGAAATGCCTCAAACATTCACTGACACCAAAAACCTCAAGGACAAGCTGTGGCTTTTGGATTAGTCTAAGGAAAGTCACCCAAGGAAGCAGGAGTGTATTGAAGGATGCACCACTCACTCCTTTGCATTTGCATTATCAGACTCCTTAGATAAGCTTCAAAGAGGGAGACATGGACTAAGTGAAACTAAATGTTTATCGGTGGCTCCATCGTGTAGCCATTTGTGACTCTACTGTGCAAACCAGACACCATGCTTGCCTTTCCTAATGACTTGCTAATGACTAATGGCTCCTTCACCATTAAAGTGTTAAGTGTTAACAAGAACTGATAAGAGGTGATCACTTCTGGGATGACTGATAAGATTTCTGGGAACAAAGGAAAAAATAAAGCTGGGCAGTGACCACCAACTCAACTGGAACCCATGCTCCACCTTTTGCCTTGCCTCTCATGGAAATGAATTTGGAATACCTGCCCCTCCTCGTCTAGTATGCTATTCAGCTGATAAAATGAACTTAAAAAGGGCAGCAGAAACTTTGCTGTGTGTGCACCCACCACTCAAGATTATGGGACCTGAGACAACACTGGATCCAGGGATGGTGGTCTGGATTTCTTTGACTCTCTTTCTCTCTTTCCCTTTACTTTTTCTTTCTTTTCTTTCTTACAGATTTATAAGAGACCATATTGCTTATTATTCTTTTCCAAGTTTAAATTGTTCTCTACCACAATTAAAGCATTTTAACCAGTTGTTCAGTGTCATTTCACCTTTAACCCGAGGGGATCACAGAACCACTGCAATTCTCTGGGCTTCCAGTCTGGGACATGTGACATGTACACAATGTGGAAAACTAACACCAACCTCTTGTATGCTCAACTGTTGCACTATCGATTTTATATTGGCTATTAGGAGAAATTTATTCACCGGGAGGGTTGTCAAGCATTGGAACAGCCTGTGGAGGGAAGTGGCCGAATCACTATCTCTGGAGGTATTTCAAAGATGTGTAGACATGGCGCTTAGCGACATAGTTTAGTGGTGGAGTTCACAGTGTTGGGTTAATGGTTGGACTTGATGATTTTAAGGGTCTTTTCCAACTGAAATTATTCTGATTCTATTCTTAAACAGCTCTTCACACCTCACACAAACTTCTCCATCCTTCTTCTGTGGTTTCAGGGTCCAACTTTTGCTTTCTGGTGCTAGAAAATATTGTCATCAACTAGCAAAATCATACTGTAGGCATACCTGCACTAGGTCAAGAATCCAATGGATATGCAGATGCACAGCTCCACTTAATTGTATGCCTCTTTTTAAAAGAAACCTCTCAATCACAATAAAACAACATATATAAGCTAAATGTTCTTCTGGTCTAATCACTGATTCTTTCATTTAAGTCCCTTTA
Organism: Athene cunicularia; assembly: GCF_003259725.1. Lineage (NCBI taxonomy): Eukaryota > Metazoa > Chordata > Aves > Strigiformes > Strigidae > Athene > Athene cunicularia. The sequence continues at coordinate 15,159,681 of NW_020799091.1, read as the reverse complement.
GAGGTGACATTAAATATTAACTGAGCACTTCAGCCCTGCTGGATTTCCATTTCCTCTGGATATCTTTTCATTTCAGCCTTTCCCACTGTGTTTCATGTAACCTGGTTAAGCGTTCTTCAGTCTGCGTTTTCCCTGTCCTGTCTGTGTTCCTGGCATTTTGCTGTTAATATTAATTGTATTAAGCACTGGGTCATAATTAAACCTTTTTTTTGGAAGCAGGGTAAGAGAAAGAAGAATGTATTGAAACAGAAGGACCCTTGAGGCTTTAGCCTTCTGTGACACTTTTTACTTGCTTACTTTCCCTGTTAAATAATGAGCTGAACTTTCCTTTGTATTTCTCTTAGGTGTGACGTCTTTTGCAAAACCTGTTCTCCTTTCCTGTAATGTCCTCTCCTAGATCCAGTTCATTTTGTACCTTTGCCATTCTTTCTAGTATCTTCATCCTGTCACAGGGCAGTGATTTTCCAGGCTGTGAATTTAGCAGAACATCAGAAAGGGAGATTTAATGTAACAGCCGAAGCCACCACTTCTTCATCGTTTGTAAGCTCCAAGACTACTCCATGGTATAAACTCAAGTGTGGTACATGGGAATGACTTGGAGAAATGTGACAAAAGTGCATTTCTGACCTGAAGCGAAATGTTAACATTGATGCTCCCAATAGCAAAGAGACTGGGATTCGGCAGGGAGCTGAGTGGCTGTCAGAGTTGAATGGAGTGATACAGCAGAGAAACCTACCTTAATAATAGGATTTAATTGTTCACCCCATAAAAGAGAGCAGCAACCGAGCTTCATGCAACAGAACCAAGAAGCAAGCAGGATGGAAAGGACAGGAAAGCAGGTCTGAAAACAATGTGCATTCTTCCACCACAGCATGTCGCCCCTGCTGCTGAAGGTTTGCCGAAGTTTATTCTGTCATACCGCCTTCTGCCAAGGACTTCTGACTTTTACAGTACTGATAGCTGCTAAATGCTGCCGTCTTCACTAACAGCTACTGGGTCTGGCTGGGATTTATGCTTATTGCTTACCTTCCTTCCTCAGAGCTTATGTATAGCTTCCCAGTTAAGCTGCAAAGATCAACTCACAGACCCAGTATCAAAACCAAAAGGCCAACTCCATTCCCCTTCCTTCAGTTTGGTTGGATGGGGCTGCTCTGAGAGGCAGGGAAACATCTGCATGTAAAGGAAAGATCTTTGGCAAAAATCTCGACAAGGTTAAGTTCTGGCCTCACTTGCAGAGACCTTATGACTCAACATGATTTCTTTTTCTTTTTCCAATTACACTATAGTAAGAGATGATACTTTTAAAAATCATATTTCAAGCCCACATTAAAAATTTCTGTTGTGTAATGTTAGTGAAAATTATTCAGCAATGATGTAGCTTTACAGTAATCTTAATACCTAAAGGTACATTGAATCTTCCTTTCTCCTGCATTCAACTGAGTGACAAGACCTATTCAGAATTTGAGACACTATCCAATGCAGCACCCCCGAAATCCAAGATGGCAAAAGACACACCAATGAGTTCAAAGTTGCAGAGTTCAGTGCTGTAAGAACTGTTTGTTAACCACACTACTATAGATGTTCTGAAACTGTATCACTTAGTGTGATATTGCATGCTTAAAAATGATGTCTCAATCTAATTAAAAGTGTGAATTTAGATGAGAAAGGTGACTGCAAGTTGTGCACTTCTCTTAACAATTTGTTGAACTTGTAGGATCACATCTGTAATTACACACTTGTTTTCTTGTTACCCACAACTATGTCTTGAGTAGGAATACTTTTAAGTGTACTTTTTTTTTTTCTCTATCCAGTTACCTAATATTTTCTATAATCCTTCCCACAACTTTGTAGGTCCAGAAAACATTAAAAAAACCTTTATTTAAAAAAAAACCCCAAGCAATTATGAAACAATAGTAAATCTTTCTTTTATTCCATTCCTCTTTTTGATTTAAATTCTCATATAGGCAGCATATCAAGCTAAATATTCACTGAAATTTAGTGCTTGTATATATGAGAAAACTGACTTCTATAGACATAATAAAATAATTAAACAGATCTAGTTAGGTTAGTATAATACCCTATTTCTACTGCAGAGTAATTATACTGGAATAAAGCCACCTTAATTCCAGAATAGACTGTCCACATGGGGAGCTATACTGAAACAGCTGTAGTAAAATAATTATTTGACTACAGCTATGCTGCTCACTTCCCCCCTGAAAGCAAGCCATCCGTATAAAAATCTTGCCTCTTTCACAGCAGCTCAGCCATGTTGGCTCAATCCTATTCCACAAAGGCAAAGGGCTTTGCCAGCAGAATGAACACATGACATGGAGAACAGGAGATTTTACTTCTCAATTCAACACTGAGGGGTGAGGTGCAGTGATGCACTTGCAGTTTTTTAGCACCTTAAAGGTTCTGAAGTGCTCTGGGATGTGGAATGGATAATGTGGATAGAGTGTAGCCTTTTGTGTAACACGTTATATATTTTCTAAAAGGGTAGTCCATCACAGAGGTAACTCCAGATGAAAGGAGCAGAAGATGGGCTACTGCAGCACCCCCTCCCCCTGCTGCCCCATGGATACCTCTCACCTGGCAGGTACTGCCTCTTACCTCCACTTCTCTGTTGCAGCCTGAGGGCCTCACACTGAGTGAGCCTCTCTCTGCCTTGACCTTCCAAAGCATGAAGCTCCAAGGGGCTCACTCACACCTCAGCTTACACCAAGTGCAAGTGCACAGAAGTGGCTGGTTCTCTCTACTTCTTTGTAGTGCTGTCACTTAGGAAGTGAGTTGAAGAGTGAACAGAGCTGTAAAATTCTGCTTATTGAACTGTGTCTTTGTTTCACTAACATTAGTTAAAATGTTTTAGTATTCTAGACTTAAAGCACAGGCTTCAGCTGGTCGATTATATACTATGTGCACCAAATATCCAATTTTTGCAGATGAAGGAATTCTTCCTTCAGCCTCACAGCTACTCAGTCGGAGGTATTTCACCTCAAATGCCCTTTAAAATTTGACTCCCCAACCTCTCAATAAGATATAAAAATGCACCATTCTTGCAAAAGTCATTTGAACTAAAAAGATCAAGCCAGGTCACAACTCACCTCGATCTGTGTCATACAGGAAGACAAAGCGGTTCCATTCATAATGATCCAGCAAGCTCAGGAGGGCTCCCCGCAGAGATGGCCGCAGCTGCAGCACAAACTGACTCTCACCCTCCGTGGGGAAACTCGGCGTGATGAGCGAGATGTGCAAGGCGCTGCAGAATGAGGTCAAGGTATGTACTGATCTCTTATCATATAGTCCAAAAATGGCAAAAACTCCTCTAGAATACTGGGAGCAAACTGAAAGAAAAGAAAAAAAACCCCAGGGTTCAGCTAGTGACAAAAATCTATAAACATGTACTTACGCATTACAACATTCCCAAAATTTTAATTTGAAGATTTTAATTTCTAGCTGTATTGTTAGCTTCAATTTTCACGTGTTTCATTCTGGAAACCAATACATAGCTAAATAACAGTATGCTATCCAGACTTTTGGATTTTATTCATAGAACATTACATTGTCTATAGTGTTTTTATTCTAAGATAAAATCTAAAATAAAGAACATGGACTTTTGCACACCAGTAAAAAGGCAACATATGCTGTTTTAACCATAGTTCTGCATACTATCAGGCATTGATCATTTCCATTACCTTAAACAGGAAAAAAATTCACATTTTAAAATAGGAAATTAGCACAAAAATGTTGCTGACCTCCTAAGTGAAATTTGGACATCTTGAATTGTAACAATGTAGAACCTTCACTCCCTTTTAAGCAGGGAGCCCTTATGCTACATTAAAACTCTACTACAGACATTGAATAAAAACCTACTTCTTGAATAATCTCCTTAAGAGAGCTGTTGAAGAAAAATTTAGTTAGTCAGTGTGACCAGACTTTTGCCCCAAACCTTTTCTTTCTACTCTGTGTTAACCTCAAAACCAGAAAATAAATTACCTGAATATATATTCTGAGTTTTTATCTGCTTTTGGACTCATTTAAGACACAGAGAAAGACTTTTATTGATTTCAGCAGACTGGATAAGGGCTTTACTGATCTATGTACATAAAAGCAGGCATAAGGATATTTTCTTGAGAAAATACTGCCTTTCTAGCAACTTATAAAAGGATCAGTGAAAAACATCTCCCTTTTTTTAAAGTACTAAATAACTTAGGAGTAACTGTGTGTTCATTATTAGTGTTACTGATCCCAGAATCACAGAAAACAGAGAAAGGAACAGTCAGTTAGGGTGATCATCGTATCCATTTTCTCCTAAGTATTTATTTTCTATGCTCTCCTGTTCCAGACTCTCCCTTCTCACAACCCCTTTCTTTCATGTAGCCTAAACATGGGAAAACCTAAGTCACACTGCTGTAGTCTGAGCTCAGAGGGAAACTGAGCACCACGCAGCCACTCATTCTGCCCTCCACCCCCAGCACTGGGAAGGAGAAAGTAAAGGGAAGGGCTTGGGAACTGAGATAAAGAAAGAGAGGGGTGATCCATCCATTATCGTCATGGGCAAAAGACAGAGTCATTAGAGGAAGAAAAAAGTTTACTTCCCAATCTCTCTACCTCCTTTCTCACAGCGGCACAGGGGGCAGGGAATGGGGGATGCAGTCAGTCATGCTGCTTCTTCCACCTCGGGGACAGGGGGGACTTCTGGCATACTTCCCCTGCTCTAGTGTGGTTCCCCTCTTACAGGAGACAGTCCTCCATGAACTTTCTCCAACATGAGTCCCTCCCAAGGGCTGCAGTGTTTCCCGTGCTGCTCTGGCGTTGGTCACCCCTGCATGCTGCAGTCCTCACAGAGCTGAACTACAACAGTGGGGATGACTTCTCCTCACAGACTCCTGGCCTCCTTCAGGCACAGTCACCTGCCCCGGTGGAGGGTTCTCCACAGGCTGCAGGTGGGCATCTGCTCCACCAGTGACCCCCATGGGTGGCAGGGGGGGACAGCCCTGCTGTCTCACCACGGGATACAGGGGCATCTCTGTTCTGGTGTAACTCCCCCTCTTCTCCTCCTTTCTTCCACTGATCTCTGTGTTTGCACAGATATTCTCCTTGCAATTCCATCTCACAATTCCAACTCCTCCTCCCAGGTTCCCCTGTTTAAATACGTTACTGCAGAGATGTAGCTAACTGGCCTGGCCTTGGTGCAAAGGTGGGTCTGACTTGGAGCCAGGGGAGCTTCAAGAAGCTTCTCAAAGAGGGCCACCACTGCATCCCCCTTCCCCACTACCAAACCCCTGCCACTCACTCAAACCCAGGACACACACCCTTCTAACTACGCGATGGCCTCCTCCCTCCTAGCCTGGAGGTCACAGTCATCCTGCAAGAGCAGCACAGTCAGGGTACAGTGTACGCACTTAGCAAATGGGCTGACTCAAATCAGTTCAGCTTTAATTATTTCATATTACATTTATGGCATAAAAAGCAAAAGAAAATACAAACCGTGCATTTTTTTCCCTAGACTTGGGTGATTTATCTAGTTCTGATGCCAGAACTGGAGCAAGTGGCTTGAGGGCAGTTCTGTGATTTTATGTGCTGTCATACTGTTACAGCCCCCAACCTAAGGATTTTCATAGCCAGATTATATATAAAGCTTTTAAAAAATATTTCTTCCTTCCTCTAAGATCCCCTTCAATACGTTGATACACAGCTCTTAAAAACACTCTTAGTGTTTTCTTTGCTGGACCACACAACATACATTCTCCTAGACCCATCAAATGACTGGCCTGACATTCCACTAATCATCCTAAATAGTGTTCTGTACTTTCCCAGTTACGTCTTAACTTTCTTGAACACAGATAACAAACACATTAGAATTTCAGCTGAAGGCTTTCTGCTTCTTTTTACACTACTTCCCCATCTCTACTTTAAGATACTTTTGCTGACATATCCTAAGATCACATTGTGTTTTCCTAAATCTCCACCTCAGTGATGGCTGACAATCATCTTGGGATCAAAATTCTGCTCCTTCTTCCTTCTGGGCCATTTACAAATGATGAGTTTCTGCTTACAGCATAATATTTCAATTAGTCACTATTATTAATTTTCCATTATGTCACAGTTATCGCTGTACTCCTCAAAATTATTTACTTCTGCAGTTATATTCTCAGCCTACTCTGAACTTCTAGCGATGCCTTTATCTGCCGCACCAGCAAATTCCAACAGGGTACTCTGACTATCTCTGTGTTTACTGTAAAATCAGTCTCTTAGTATCTTCCTCCTGTAGCTATGCTTCTCCAGCCTGGTATCTTCTCTTCTACCAGAATTCACTGCCATCTTCCTCTTAGTTTCATGTCTCCCTTTTAACTCTTCTGTTTGTCTCTATTTTCATAAATCACTTCTCTTAGGAGCATGTCTATTTTACTTAATTCACTCAGCAACTGGAAGATATGGATTAATCCCATACATGCTACCTTAATAACTTATGGTTGCATTTTATGCCGTTTTCTGTCTATACCCATGTTTTAAAGCTTTCTTTCCATTAAAATCTGTTCTATAAGGTTACAGTCTATTGATGTTAAACTTCTAGGTCCATGGCTGCCAGATTCCATGTCTCCCTTTAAAAATAGGTACGATATTTCCTATTCACTGACCATAAATACCACAACTCATTTAAAAGCTCTACTAAGAAGCACTTGTTATTGCATCTGCCCTTCGGTAAAACAATTCTTTAAGAACAATGGAAGAAGGAGCTGATTTCCCTATTCCCATTAGCCATCACATCTCTTTTAAGGCCAGCGTCCTCCTTGAGTGAAAATCAATGTGAAGTATCTATTAATTTTATGTCTCTAACCAGATTTTCCTGGTTTTCTGTCCCACCATCAATATATAACAGCTTCAATTATCCTGTCTTTGTATTTAAAGAAGTGACTTTCTACTGCTGTTTTGAAGTTTCAGTTTTGCAAGTTTCAGTTTTCACTGGCAGCCCTAACTTAGGCTCTCATTTCTGCAGCAGGTGTCCTCTATACCTCCTGATGTTTTCAACACATTATTTCTTACTAATAAGCCTTTCCAAACATTGGTTTCTTACATATCTTTCTTGTATAATAATAAATATTCAGTTCTGGAGTCACATCCTGCATGTTACTTTCCCCTGCAAAGGGATTTCTCACTTGTTTTACAAGTGCTTCTGTGAGGAAATGACAGTCCTTCTCTATTTTCAAACACAGTCCAGTTAACTTTGCCAACTGAAATAGCTGAATGTAAACCTTGTGTACATAAGTGGTAGTTAGTTACTATCTTTTCTGTTTAGAGAAAACCCTTGTGAGGCTCTGCATTGCCTTACTTCTTTGCAGTTTTTACATGAGTACAGCATACTTTTCATAACATACAGTCCATACAGTAGGATTCTACATGACGAAAAATTCAAGAAATCAATGTCAAGCTGTGAAACTGTACACTTAGTGGAATTAAAGCTCAAATTCATTCTCAGGATGGAGAAAAAATAATAAAAAAAAAAGAGATAAAAAAGTAAAACTTGAAATTTCATTAAATAACATATGACCCTAAAATACTCTTAACTAAAAATAACAGAATAATTGTTCATGCTTTTAAAACAAACTATCCTTGCCATAGCCTAGATCCAAATGCAATAAAACATTATCTGACTATCATTAAAGTCCTGAAATCACCCATCCAAGAACATGTGTGCTACTATACTCAAGATCAAGACTGGGAAGTTACTGAATAGTGTCCTTCCTTGCTCCTTGATAAGAAAAAAATGCTAGGATAAAGGTTATGAGAGTTTTTTCTTAGTACAGTAACCACAGAGAGGAAAAATGACTGTGACACCATGGAGATTAGGCTTAAACATATGCAGAGATGCTGCAACGCTCCTGAATCAATTTTACAGTAATCAGCAGCAACCACAGAAATCAGCAAAGCCAGGAGTATTTGCATTCTGACTCACTACTGTTCTCAGAAAATGCCTCCAGGCAAACATGACTACCTGGATTTCCCAGTTCTCTATCTATTTCTCTTACATTCTAAAGGCATTTTACTTATGGACTAAATTATGCTTATATTAGCATTCTAAGAAAATTTTGTTCAAGATTTTCCCTCCATAAATATAAAGTAGTGACAAATACATTTCCATGAGCATACTTTAAAATATATTGAATAATAATTTTTCTTTAAACCAGACATCTCTTCATAGCTGACAACTTAATACCAGTATTACACATATGATTTTCTCCTGAAAATTTTGCAATGCCATTGGTCTCATCTAAAATAAAATGAATGTGGAAGTCAGATGCCAAAGAAGAAACTTCAATGCACCTTAAATAGCCAAGATAATGTTATTGCTGTAACTGTAATATGAATTAGGCATGTTCTATTCTAGCAGATTGAACTATGTGATAGTTCTATCATTTTAAAAGAATAGGTGATTCACAGGACCTTCAGTTAAAAAAAGAAATCACAATGCCAAAATAGCAAAAATTGTGCACTGCAGGGTTTACTGAGACACAGAGACAAGCCACATGTTGTCTTTCTTTGTGAAAGACTTTCCAAAGTCGCTCTTATTGTTCTAAAAACAAGTCCAACTCTGTAAACACAAATATTTTATTGAAAACAAAAAGCAAAAAATCCCAATTTCTTTTTATTCACTGATTTACAGAAGTTATATAGTTTAAATCCTCTAAACAGGCACAGGGGGAGAGTCCAAATACAGCTGTAATCATAACCATGAAAATGACACAGAAGAGGTCAAGGCTGTGAGAAATGTATCTACAAATACACATATATACACATACCTGCACACATACTTACAGGATATTGGGCTTGTTTTATTATTGGGTCACACCCAAATGTTTCATAATTTTTTTTTTCAAGAGATAAATAAAACACTGCCCTAACGATATATTTACAAAATGAAGTCTGATAAGCAGAGCACAGCTGGTCTGCCAACAGCATTAGTTTTCCTCAGCAGTCTAAATGGTACCTATATAGGCAAGAATCTGGAAGACCGACATTCTAGTACAGAAGTAAACATGGTACATCTTGCTTCAGAGCCATGACTCGCAGACCCTGAGTGTTCCAGAACACAAGCTCTGGAATAAGCATTTTAAAATGCTTTCCCTATGAAAAAGCAGTCTCCAACGTGAGAAGCCTTGGCACAGCTGGCTGTTACAGATATACTGACAGGCCCACTGATCTGCCATAAATTCACAAACTGTGGAAGCACCAAAACTGAAAGACTCAGAGCAGTTTGCGTTATGGAAGCTTTCCAGATATGAGGACAGCCTGTCACTGCTGTCTCTTCAGTTACTTCTATGCTTTGGAGATCTAAAAGGGCAGTGGGGATTGTGGTCAGTCCATAACAACTTGTCTCTGCTGCTCCTTGCTCCTCACACTGTTGCTCTAATCCAGCGTGGGGTGCCACCACATGGGATAGAGTCCTTCACGATCTGCTCCAACATGGATCCTTCCATGGGCTGCACTTCTGCTAGAACTGCTCCACTGTAGGTACTCTCAATGGGGTGCAGTCCTTCAGGAACAGACTGCTCCAGCACAGGTCCCCCACAGGCCAGTTCCAGTCAGAAACCTGCTCCTGCATGGGCTCCTCTTCGTGGGCCACAGCTCCTGCCAGAAGGCTGCACTGGAAGGCTGCTGTGGTGTGGGCTCTCCACAGGCTGCAGCTTCCTTAAGGGCACATCCACCTGCTGCGTTCTCCACCACGGTCCTCCGTGGGCTGCAGAGGAACAACCTGTGTCACCACGGTCTTCTCCATGGGCTACAGGGGAATCTCTACTCCAACACCGGCAGCACCTCCTTCCCACTCTTTTTCACCAACCTTGGTGTCTGCAGAGTTGTTTTTCTCACATATTCTCACTCCTCTCTCACTGCTCCTATGCACTGGTTTTTACCTTTTCTTAAATATGTTATCACAGAGGCACCACAGCATCACTGCTGGGCTCAGCTTTGGCCAGAGGTGGATCCATTTTGGAGCCATCTGAAAACTGGATCTGTCAGACATGGGGGTGCCCCCTGGCATCTTCTCACAGGGCCACCTGTAGCCCCCACCAACCAAAACCTGTCCACAGAAAGCCAATACACCTGGTGAACTTCAGACAGCAATAAATTTCAAAAATATATATAAGAATTTACATTTCCTTGCTACCACAATAGTATATGAAGGCTTTCATTTGAGGTGTGTGTGCAATGCTGTCAGTGATTCATGTTCTCACAGATCACAGTCATATGCTCTATTTTATTCAGCTGCTGTGCACCTGCATTTGCCAGCACTGATGTAAAAGTACTGGGTGAATTTTCTCAACCTGAAGAACTCCTTCCAAGAGGAATAGCATAGCCATATGGAGATGCAAGCTCTGCGAGTGAAATGAAGCAGAGAAGGGAGAATCATTTAATCTAAATGAGGACCTGCCTCCCAAGGTCAAATGATTTATCAATTTACATGCATGACAGCTCCAACACTTGAGATCAGGTAATATTTCTAAACCAGCTTTGAGATTAGAATTTCCTGTTAAAATGTCAAAATACATTTCTGCTCATTTTGTACAGAAAATCCCAACACACTTTCTCTTCTGTGCTCCTTGATCCACCTCTTCCCGATCACTCCCCTGACCTCCAACTCCCAGAAGAGGACACAAGGCCAGTCGGGTCTTGAGAATTACAAGACAAATGATCTGAATTCATCCCCATGTAGTTTTAAACTATCTTGCACCCAAACTCAGTACAAATTTGATACAAATATGCTCTTGCTCTGGCTTCTGTTTGAGACTGCTGATTTTATACTAAATTATGCTGTTGCATTAAGAAAAATTCCCAGCACTGAGACAAATTTAATGAGGTATCTTCATGAATTAAATCACTGATATAAGATGACAGGATTATAAAAAAGAAAAGTGTTACATAAAGTGGGTAGATGAAAAACATTATAGGTGTATTAGAGCAGTTTGCTACTATCTTAAGAATTGTCTCAGAAAGGGTTATTTCTAAATACTGCTATCCAAAAAAAGCGAAAAGGTAAACAAGGAATTTCTTACAAATTATAGATAATTTATTAATAATTAGATCTTTTTGTGCCTAGTGAAACAAGCATCCATCACAATCGTATTAGTTTTCTATTAACAGAACCTGTATCCTCTAAATCATCATCTACCTTTGCCTTTTGATCACAAACTTCTTCAAGCAAAAGAATTATCTTACCCTGTGCTCAGGACCCATGCATCACACTTCAAGTAGCATTGTACCTAAAGCATTATAACCAGGAATAATATCACATCACTACTTCAACTAAAATAATTTTTTTGCTCTATATAATAATATAGTATTAATGATGGAGGTGAACAAAAAGAGACTAAATTAAGATCTTTCTGGTTTGTGGTTTTTGTTTTTTTTTTTTTAATTGAATCACAAACATTACCCCCTCAAATATTTATTTCTCTCAACTGTTTATCTTCTTTAATATAACTGTATGTTGGGCACTGAATCTCTGAGACAAAATTCATACTCTGGAGCAAATCACTTCACATTTCCATGCCTCAGTTCTCAACGTTTTAACTGTCTGTTCTATTTTGGACTACAAGCACTTAACAGGAAGGGCAGTTTGTAGAAAGTTTAGCACAATGGTCCAACTGTCCCAGCTGCGGCTTCTGAGTGCTACCCCAATGTGTATAAATGTTATACCTAATGGACCTTTATCTTGCAATTCTATAGTAAATTCTGGAACCCTAAAAACACATAAGCACTTGTCCTAAAGGTCAATGTGTTTAGTTGCATGCATGAAATTAAGCACGTTCTAAATAGTGTGCAGGAGTATTTATGTGGAGATCAACAGATGGATCCACCCAACTGAGGCACAGAAAATTCACTGGTGTCTTTTACATGTAACGCACAGCAATGGGTTACTTCTAGTGCTTTGTAAATGACCTGCCAGCTCAATTAAAAATACTCTCATAGGGACGAAGAAAACCTTGGTTGAATGTGCTACATCAAACTGTAATTTGGGAAATGCAGTTTTGTCTGTGCAATTGCAGATGTGAGAACATACTACAAAGCAAGATACAAACTTGTTACATTTTGAATTAATAATTAAGTTTCCAGAAAGGTTTGAGAATTGTCTCTAAAAGACTGTTTCTGCTCAAAGTCAACTCCTGAAACAACAGCAGAAAGTGATAGTGCGTTTCTTGACTACTGAATGGAAAATGGAATTGAATTATCTTAATTAACATGTACAGTATTTTTTCTTTTAAAATAGATTTGAAATTGTAATACAGTATTTTGTGTGTTATGTCTTATATCATATTACTAAGTTACAGAACATTAACTTTAGGTTACCCTGAGAGATGCCCAAAATAACAAAGAGAGTACCATGCTGAACTCTTCTCCATGCTTCACACAGAGTAAGTCTGCTCTTCACAAATTAATACGTTGATTAAAGTTCCCTCCAAGCCAATCCCTAAAGAATTTGTGAAAGTAGTGTGTGCATTTTTTTGTATGTATATATGCATGCAGGGAGAGTGGAAGGGACTGTCTCACCTAATTCTTAGCAGCTGAAAGTTACCTTTTTCCCCTAGGTCCTATCTCTAAAACAGAAAAAGGTGTATTCAGAAGACAGATCATCCCAGTTTAAGATGGGTGATAATTAAGTGTACTGGTTCATCTACTAGACGTACTTCTCTCTTCTGGCTGTAAGAGGAGACTATGCAACTATGACAGACTTGGCACCTACATTTATATAGCTACATTTAAAATTGTTTAAAAGTCTCACTTTAGGAAATATATCTCTGTGTTTTTCTCCTCTGTCCATCCCTGGATTCAATGCAATTTTTAGAGCTGCCCTTCTTGGAGGCCATTCTCATACAACGGGCACAGATCCCTCCCAGCCAGGAGTTGCAGCTTTCTCAGATACAGACCATGTATCTATTTTCCTGAAAAGTGCTGACAACTCTCATTTCCTGATGGAGAACACAAAGTACCCTGGCCTTTCATAAATTTCTATGAGGAAAACTGCTTTAATCTTTAAGCACTTTCCATTTGAAAACTTCGGCACCACTAAAGTATTTACTTTCATTAATATATAATTCCAAATAATTTTAATCCAATGGAACATTTTTACACAACAAGAAAACATTTTCCACTGGGTTTATTTATAAAATTTCTCTTTCCGCTGTGCCTTTGCTAATCTCTTTGATAGTACTCCCCTCATGAATTTCACATTTGCTGAATGCTAACAAATCTTTTCTCATTTTTAAAAGTATTCCACAGCTCTCTCTGCAATAAATTATCCAGTCTTTGTGCCTTTGTCTGCCAGTCCTGTGCACTCCATGGATCTGGTATTTATAGCTGTCTGGCAATGCACATACACGTGCATTTCCCTAACTCTGCCAAAACTTTCCCTTTGAACGCTCTCCCATACGGAATCCACATGCAGCGTTTACCTTTCATAGTCATATGAATGAGAATCCACATTGGTACAGAAGTTCTTTTTTTTGCTGTTTTTAAAAACTGTTAATAGTATCAGTACCATGTGAGAGGTTAAATATGAAGGGTTTGGTACAAAGTTCCCATGAAGCTGGCAGGTTTTCTAAAGGACAAAGTGTCTATAGGTGTTTTTTTGTGGTTTTTTTTTTTTTCCTCCTTAAGGATAGAAGTTTAGAGAGGCATAACAGATTGTATGGAAATTAGACTGGACTACAGTAAAATACTGTTTTACTCAATCAGTGGTAAAAAATCTCAGTTGCTCAATTGAGGTTAACATTTCAACTCAGATACTCATGTCATGGTTAGAGATCTTGCAAAATCATTTCACCTCTTCATTTTGCCAGCTGAGGGAAAACTCATCCTCATTAGATGAATATCTAGAGAAATCATGTTTTATAACTTATCTAGACTGCCTATGTGATTTTTTTCTTCTGTGATTAAACATTTTGGGCTGCTCTTGGATTGATTAATTTCCTTATGAGACATATTATTTCTTTCAGAACAAATTTGAACATCCAAACATTCTTTTGTAGAGAAAATAAGTTTCTTTGCAGCTTGTTTTTCCCCCCAAAATGTAAGTTTTTGTAAAACCTGATCCCATATCCCCTTTTAGTGTAACAGAACTACCTTGTTTTAAGAAGTAATCCTTTGATGGTCCAATTCTCTACATTAGCTTGCTTTTGGGGTTTTTTTGTTTTTTTGTTTTTTTTTTTAATCTCAGAAAGAGAGAGAATAGGCACATTTAAGCAGACATTTTTCTTTCCAGAAGAAGAAAAACCAAAAAAAAACCCACAACAGTACCATTTTAAATGGGAGGGTACCTTAGAAAATGGGCAGTTGATTACAGAAAAATAGCTTTTTGTATATAGGTACGTAATCAGACATTCTTATGCAAAAGAAGTTCATAGTTTTCAGAAAAAAATTACATCAAAAATTTTTTTCTTGATTTTGGAGAAATACATGTTAATTTAGCAGTACTCCTGACAGCAAGACTGTCATTGACAGGAATTAATGGAATTTCATACAAGATAAGAGAGGTGGAGCCATACAGCATGGCTCCTGACCTAAATTGCTTCGATGGATGCATTATCAAGTATACCTCACACTTTGAACCAATGGTGCTTCTTCATGCCAAACCTCATATTCTAATTTAACTGAACTGAAACAAAACATGAACTCTGCTGTAATCTGAGGAAGCTCAAGTAAAGTATTTTTTAAAGTATCAGGGAAGTTTGGTACTAAAACTCCATGTGACATTAAAAGGACACTAGTCACCTTACTGCTTCCTCTGACTTAGAAAATGTCTCCCCAGTTCTGGGAAAAAGAAGGAAAGGAAGGCAGGAAATCATCAAAGATGTGACTAACTTGGTTCTGCATGAATATGAAGGTCCTTACATTCCTGTCATTCAAACCTGAATGCAGATGTGGGGTTCTTTTGTCTGGTTTGTAGTATTATTTTTAGAATTAAAATCTGTCCTGAGGGGAGTGATGCTATTTGATCTCTTGCTGGAACTCTATTTCTCTTTCATTGGTGAGTCTGTCTCCCAATTTCTTATTTTTCCAACTTAATCTTCCAGCTAATGTGGGTTGTCCACTGAAGTGCAATGCTGTCTGTCCAATCCAGGCTTCTGAATGCTGGCAGGGGCAAGGTTGGGATTTTCGCTACTTTCTTCCCTACATAACAGATTTCACACCATCAAGATTCCCCCCACTAGCAACTTAAATCATTGCTTATTTTGATTCATGATATTGCACGAGGCTGTCATCTTAAATAATTCTTCCTACTTTGCTGCTTACCATTTAGAATTAATGAAGCCATGGATAAAACATTGCTTCCCTGGCCACTCTTAGACCGAAGTATCTTTTAAAGAGCGAGAAAACATGGTTTCTAATTTTTAAAAACAATGCTAATGTTAAGAGGATATATGTGATGAAAATCTTATCTGTTTTTCCCAACCTCCCATGGGTTAATAAAAGCTATTATCTAATTACACACACCCTAACTTGAAGAAAAAAAAAATTCAGTGACTTTTTGCTCACAACTGGGACTTTCATAAGAAGAGCTTCTGAAAACTTTTGATAAAATCTCTTGTCTGTCCTTTCCTCCTTCCCTTTGATGATAGGAAGCAGAATTTGAAACTAGCATTACTGTCAGATAAATGGAACACGGTATCACATCATGAGATTATATACAACTTGATCAGAGAGAAAAAAAGCTCCTCGCAAGATCTAGAAACAAATTTCTGCTGCTGCCTTCTGCAGTCTGTGACTGTACAGCAGCAGAACAGCAGTTGCTGACAAAGTGCATGAGGCTCTGCTGAAGCTATTCCCCAGTCAAGGGGTATCTTCTGAAATATCATTTCAGGGATCAAGATACACGAAGTGCCAATTGTTCTATTAGTCTTATCACATTTGAGCTCCTTGGTTTTATTTATAATGGAAAAGAGATTTCCATGCTTCCATGATTTTTCTTCTATGTTATGCAAGTGTGTTCTGATGAGTAAGTAAATAAAAAGTGAAATTTACTTTGTGATGTACACCCAAAATGTACTTCCAGGTTGCTTAGGTTGTTTCTTCTTACATGTCACCATTGGTAATGATGGCTTTCCCAGAACACTTAAGTGCTTCTGACTGCCTAGAATTACCCCATAAATTGTGTGATCTTACTGTTTTTACTGTTTTTCCTAGCCTTGATCTAATGAACTGGCAAATGGTACCTGGAGAGATAGACACAGTCTAAGTTAAAAGCAAGGAGTTGGTAAATTTTCACTCTAACTCCCATTTTAATTTCCACTAGCTGTAGACATGTCACTTAGGCTTTCTGAGTTTTCCAATCTGAAAACCAAACATTCTAACACTTTAGTTCTTCACATGGCTGAAGCAATGAATAAAATCTTTTCAAAAGAATCACTAAGATGAATGTCTACCTTCATTATCCATCATTGGCCTGTTCACCAGTAATTCTCTGAAATTTCTTTCATCATTTTGTACTTCAGACTTCAGCCCTCCCTCAAATGTCCTAGGCATTATTACTATTAACTTCACAAAAATAAAACCATACCAAGCAATTTTCTCTCCTGATCCTCACAGAAATTCTGGCCTTAGCCATTTGGGTAACTATATATATCCAGGAATTATGGCTACTTAAGACATCTCACACTGCCATGTCAAACAGATTGTGTTTTCATTACTTGTACTTGTTCCTTCATGTTGCCTTATTGTTTTGATCACCTCACTGCACTGAAGTTTTTTCAGCATCTTGTAGCTTGCCTGTTTTCCCCAGATAATGCATTGATCATAGCTAAGGGAATTTTCAGATGTAGATTCTGCTTACTGTGGACATGCCACGCCAAAATGACATTAGGGAATTACTCTCTGTGGAGGCCAAAAGTCCAAATCTTAAGTAACCCTGAGCTATCTCTTTCCTTCCTCTCCTCCTTCTTTTCCCCCTGCGTGCCTTGCAGTTTCTTCTCTATTCATTTTAAGAGAGAGTTGCTTCTTAGCCTCCCACGATTATGTCAGTGGGAATCAACCACAGTACAGTTGGGTGGTTTTAAAATCAAATGCTTGGCATGGAATATTGGAAATGATCTTCCACTATCTGCCTTTTTTTTTTTTTTTTCACCAAGACATTTCTTCTTTCTCTGAAAAATTAATCCTTCTACCTTTTTTACATCTAAAAGGCATTTCTAAATAGCTGTAGGTCTCATATAATAATTAAAATAAGGAAAGTAATTACATTTCAAAAAATAAAATACAAACAAACCATCCGACCAAGGTTATTTAAAGTGAAAGCAATTCACCACCTAAATGGATGACAAGTCTCATCAGATCTGACTGCAAGATGGATTCTGGTCATGCCCCTGTATTTAATTCTCTTCAGCAAAAACAAGACTTAAGAAATTTAATACAAGCATAAATACATCTGCATATACATCGTAAGTATTCATGGTTTTTATTTCTGCAGATCACAAATTCTTTCATTCTAATGCAAACTGTACAGCTGTTTATTTTAAACACACATACATCTCTACTATAAAATGGGATAGATGTTAGCTTAGATGCCGTTCAAAGAAATAGGCAGATAAGCCAAATTAAAGTATGCAACTTTGTAACTCCGGCAACATATTTGCCTTTCTTACTTCACCATATTTAGTTTAACAAGGAGAGTTTATTTCATTTCAATTCTGGGCCAGGAGATACTTTCGGAAATTAAATATCCTATTGTCTGAGAGCCTAACAGTTGAGCAGGGAATGTTTATATTGTCTCACAAAGCATAGTTACCACCCTCAAAACATTGCTTCACATGAAATAATTAAATTCTAAGTTTTTTTTATGAATGAACACCGCTTTTGTAACTCTGTATGTGTAAAACATCTAAAAAAATGGTGTCTCTATCCGAAACTGGAGCTCCTAACGGCTACCAGACTGAAAGCAGCCTGTAGAATGCAGGTAAAAGTTTTGAATGCTTGGCATGACCTAGCTCCTCTAAACTCAAGTAGACATTTTGAAACACAACACAACCTTCTAATAGGCAGAAATAGCTTAGCATATCTCATATTCTCCTCTAAGAGCAAAATTGCTCATTTGCATTAAAATCAACTGATGTCACCAAATTGCATTATTACGTTGTTGACTACAGTAATCTTGCAGTCACAGTTCTCTTTCACGGTATTTCCCAATACACAAAAGGATGGCAGTACAACCTACTGGCTTAAAATAATAACATAAAGCCGAAGAAATCAAACTGCATCTCAAAAACTATCTGCCCATTTTTCTCCTTAGGTCCACTGTGATGCAAATATTTGTGTTTGTATCCTGTTCTTGGCACAACAATCAAAAATGCTGTTTTCACCTCTCTTCCTAAGACACTGTTAGACTGTGAGCTTTTAAATTAGAACAATAATCTGTAAAGTGTAATAAAAACATGGCAAAATGTATTCAGAAACACTTAAGTGAGAGGGCATTGCTGGTCAAAGCCTAAAAAATCTGCTAACACTCAGTTTTATGCACTGCTTCACATCTTTCTATATGCAATGAGTTTTCCTAATTTCCAAAAAAATTTTACCTTCTGAAGGCAGAGATCATGATTTCTGTAGTTGGAAACTGCCTAACGAAAAGAAAGCAGTAACAGAAATAGGTTTCTCAGTTATCTTTGTTTCTTCCTAAATTTTCAGCTAATCCTGTTTTCTCCATGTCAGGTTTTCAGGCACCGTCTTAAGTATTTCCACAACTTCACTAATTTAAAACAGGAGCACAAGCCCTCTCATTTTGCTCTCTCATATCTTTGGCAGAAATGGGTCTTCATCCATAAGGCATTTTGAAATGGACTATCTATAATTGGGATTTCTACAGAGCTGGAAAATGCGCTGGTGATGGTTTTAGAAAAGACGACAGATAAGAAGGGAGCTGAGATTGGTTGGCTGGCACTGTGTTATCTCTGCGAATGGACCAAAGGCGTGTACTGTGGGGTCTGGGGGAAAAGGCGGCAGATTGTCAACCAGAATTTGCCGTTACAAAACACTTTTCTTTATCACAGTTATCACAGAAGTTTTAAAATAGCTGTCACCTTATGTAAACTTTTTTTGCTGTTCAAATAGTAGCCTTCACAAATGAAACCCTTGTTTTTCTTTTTACTTTTGGACTTTCAGGCTAATCAGAGTCCTTCACCTCACTGAACCTTTAGATCAACAAACTAAGCAATATACTCCATCTTCTATTATATATCAATCTTAGTCTTCACAAAAGACCACTGAAAATTAGTAAAACATTTAGCAGCTTAATGTAAATATTGCAAGAACATTTTGATGATGTAGTTAAAATTGATTTGCTGCAAAGACAAAGTAACAAAATACTGTATGTATCACCCCAAGTATTATGTAAGGCTAGCAGCATCTATGCTGGCATTTGCAGGAATAAGCAAAATTAGTACAGCACACTTCACAGCTGTGATCACTGGAATAAAGCTCAGGGTCTAGGGGCCACTAGCTCCGATATTGTACTAAAAAGGCAGCTGTACTTTACTACTGGTCCACTGGGCCTGATGCTAATAATTTTTAAATGGCCTTTTAGCTACAGCAGCGGCCTCAAGCTACCTCTTATTTCAAATCCTATTAACATTTGTGTATCTTTAAATTGCTTTATTGTCTTAATTAGCATATATTCATTCATAATTCCCAGATAGTCTGTTGCTATATACAAAAAAGAAAAATGACAAAAAAATCATTAGCAGTGGCTGAAGAGTTGGTGGATGAAATGTGACTGTGGTAACGTGCACCCAAACCACATCAATCACGCTAAGCACTGAAGTGCAGAAATGCTTCTGCACATGTTGCTTTTCTCCGTGCTGCTCTGCAGGATCAAAGTGACTGTCTTAGGAAAATGGATTGGTATTGCTTATAGGCATAATGGAGAAAGGCAGATGGCTATAGGTAGAGATTTTAAGAAAACTATGTTCCATCTTTTTATTTATAAAATTAGATGTAAAAAATATTTTTAAAAGTCTTCCACAGTTTTGTTGATTCCAGCAAGACCTACCCAAACCAGCTGTTACAAAGTAATTTCTTTCTTTCTCTCTGAGGCTATCTTGCTTACTCTATGTTCTGTTTCAGGAAAGATTTCATTAACAGAAATGGACATTTCTCCCGAATAAGGATTGCAACATATTTTTTTAAATGCATATATACTAGCATATTTATTAAAAGTACCTCTGCCATTAAAACCTATTCGTTTCTGGTAGCCCAAAGCTACCACAACATGTTATGTTTTTTAAAAGTCACATTCACAGTCTTGAAAATGTTTTATGATCTTTTAATTTCTAACATACAGAAAACTCATTAGTAATTAAGTACCACAACGATTTATTACACAAATATGCAATTACTGGCCAAAATCAACATCTGTAAATAATAATTCTTCAAATTTAGAAAACACTGGTCATGCTGATCATGCCTTTTCAACCAACCAAATGTTTAAATGAAATGTTGACATCACATACCTAAACTCAATCAGTCAGGAACAATGTACAGAATAAAGCATTTTTCTCTCCTACGCAGCTATGCAGAATCAAACCGACTACCCTTAGCCTGATGAATTTGTTTTGTTTATGGGTACACAAAGGAGCACAGATGCTACTAAAGCTACAGATTCAAATATTTTTCACAGCTTGATTTGAAATGGAAGAGTTGCTGTGGAAAAGAAATAATATACAGAAGCACAGAATACTTGTCTTTTTAAAATCCGACTTTCTCTATAGTCTCTTTCATAGCCTATTTTTGTGGCATTTCCACAATAGTTACACTTCTATACCTACACAGCTCAGAAAAGAAAGAAATGCACCAACTACTCCTTTGCCAGAGATCAAATATAATCTACGTAGGGTCATTTTACTTCCATCCAGGTTTTACTGGGTTTAACATGTGTCTCACTGAAATCACACCACACTGAGGATCTACAAAAAAATCCAGTCCTAGTAATATACTTCTTTTATTTTCTTGATTTTCAATGTCCAGATCATCTACTTCACATCCATGCTTTGCTGGATAATCCTTCCTCTATGTACAACAGTATCAAGAGATAGTTTAAACAAACTAGCTGCTTAATTTTCTTGTCGCATTTTCTCTAGACTGAAGAAAAGAGGGATGACCTGCCAGCTGGTGGCCTGTGCGAATAAGGAGGACTGCACTGGAGGCTTAAGGGAATCTCCTCCAGCATCATGTTCCTTGTCATAATGCTTTGATCTCGGTGTGGACAAACTCAGTACAACCCCACAGGATTTCCTTACCAGGCCACTTTTTATCCCTGACTTCAACTGAGATCAAAACTCAGAAAAAGCAAACAGAGACTTCAAGTGACCTGGCTGGAGGGTAGGAACAAGATCACAGGATGATTCAGGCTAGGGGGGACCTCAGAAGTTCTCTGCTCCAACCTTCTGCTTACAGCTGGGTCAGCTCTGAGGCCAGATGACACTGCTCAAGGCTTCAGGGTTGAAAATCTCCAAAGACAGAGACTGCACAACAACATGGGCATTCTGTGCCACTGCCTGACTGTCCTCATGAGGGCATTTTTTTTTTTTTTTTAATAGCCAATATGAACCTCTCGTTTCAGTTTATTTTCAGTCTCTCATCTTCTCATCCTGCTCCACTTCAGTGAGTCCAGTTCCATCTCCTAGATGAATTTACAGGCACTAGGGGGCTGCCATGAGGTCCCACTGAAGCTGAGTATTCCAGGCTGAACAAGCCCAGCTTCCCAAGCCCCTCCTCACAGGGCCAGTGCTCAAGGTGGGTGCTAACTTCTCAAGATCTACTGGCCCCACTCCTGTTCATACACCTCAGGATACTGTTGGCAAATAATCAAATACTGGTTAATAAACCCTCCTCCAGATATCACCTGCAAGACATCACAATTTTCATTGCCCATTGCAAGCAGTAATTAACTACTATAAACAAAGTCAGCATAGCTACTAGAAAATAAACAAACCAAACCACCCCCTAGGCTAACAATAGTAATGTAAATGAACACAAGTGTACATATAGTTTTGAAAATACGGCATTAAAAGTACATATTTCCACTTGATAACAGTATTTTTCTACCTCCTGTCAAATTTGGACTAGAAGTAAAGCAACTAGAAAAAAAAAAAAGAAAGTCACACCTGCTTCTGTGAGGATGAGCCTATGACATAATGCTATTAACACAATAAGGAACATATTTTATTCCCAATCACTTACTAAAACCAGAAATTTATTATTGATTGGGTGCACTATGAGGTATCACAAAAACACAGCTCCAATTGATTAAATAATTGTATTGCCATAAAGATTGAGGGACAATATTATGCTCCTGTCTGAAGTCACCTTGTTTCAAAGTCAGTGGGAATTGCTTGTGCACACGCAAGGGCAAAATCCAGCCTGAAGTCATCCCTGCGCATCAGAAGATAAACCAACATATATCGATGAGTATTTTAAACAACACAATTTGATTATTGGACATTGTACAAAACCTAAGTCTAGGCATGCCAGAATAGGGCTGAGGGCTTGCTCTAGAGGCTGTGCTATTGTCTGTTTATTGCCCCACCTTCACATTAACTCAAGAAAGTAAATGGTGAAACAGCTGTAAGAGAACACTTGTGGAAATCAGTTCCTGCACAGGCATAGCAGACATTAACAAAATCACTTCGTTAATAGAATCAGAAGGCTATGTAGATATAGGGCTTACTTCTATAAGCAATCTATAAACTGAAGTTAGTGGGAAGATTGTGAAAAAATAGATGCAGGTCTTTGAAATATACTTCAATTTAGCATTTAAGGACTATCACCCAGATGTATGTCAGATTTAAGAGAATTCTGGATTCACTAACAGAAGAAATGTGAGTGGTGATTTTTTAAAAACTCTGAAATTAATACAGAATCATAGAATCTGTAGCAGGTTGAAAAAGACCTTTAAGATCATTGAGTCCAACCATTAACCTAACAATGACAAGACCAGCACTAAACCATGTCCCTAAGCACCACATCTACACTTCCTTCAAATACCTCCAGAGATGGTGACTCAACCACTTCCATTGGGTATCCCCTGTTCCAATGCTTGACAACCCCTTTAGTGGAGACTTTTTTCACAGCATCCAATCTAAACCTCCCCTGGCAAAACTTGAGGCCATTTCCTCTTATCCTGTCAGTTGCTACTTGGAATAAGAGACCAGCACCCACCTTGCTGCAACCTCCTTCCAGGTAGCTGTACAGAGCGATGAGGTCTCCCCTGAACCTCTTTTCCTCAAGGTTAACAACCCCAGCTCCCTCAGTCACTCCTCATAAGACTTGTGCTCTAGACCCTTCGACAGCTTTCCTGCCATTCTCTGGGCACACTCCAGCCCCTCAATGTTTTTCTTATAGTGAGGGGCCCAAAACTCAACAGAGGAATTGAGGTACAGCCTCACCAGTGCCAAGTACAGAGGGACAATCACATCCCTGTCCCTGCTGGCCACACTGTTTCTGACACAAGTCAGGATGCCATTGGCCTTCGTGGCCACTTGGGCACACTGCTGGCTCCTGTTCAGACAGCTGCTGACCAACACCCCCAGGACCCTTTTCACTGGGCAGCTCTCCAGCCACTCCTCCCCAAGTCTGTAGCATTGTGTGGGGTTGTTGTGACCCAAGTGCAGGACCCAGCACTTTGCTTAGGTGAACCTCATACAGTTGGCCTCAACCCATCAATCCAGCTTGTCCAGATCTGTCTGCAGAGCCTCCCTACCCTCAAGCAGATCAACACTCCCACCCAACTCACTGTCATCTGCAAACTGACTGAGGGTGCACTTGATCCACTTGTCCAGATCACTGATAAAGATACTAAACAGAAGTGGCCCCAATACTGAGCCCCAGGGAACACCACTTGTGACCAGCTGCCAGACGGATTTAATTCCATTCACCACCACTCTTCGGGCTCAGACACCCAGCAAGGTTTTTACACAGTGAAGAGGACACCCGTCCAAGCTATGAGCAGCCAGTTTCTCCAGGAGAATGCTGTGGGAAATGGTGTCAAAGGCTTTACTGAAGTTCAGGTAGACACCATCGACAGCCTTTTCCTCATCCACTAATTGGGTTACCTTGTCATAGTAGGAGATCAGGTTAGTCAAACAGGACCTGCCTTTCATAAACCCATGCTGACTGGGCCTAGTCACTTAATTGTTGTGTACGTGCCATGTGTTGGCACTCATAGACCTGTGTATGTCTAAGTGGTGTAGCAGGTCATTAATCATTTCCCCTTGGATTATGGGGGGCTTAATTCTGCTCCCTGCCCCTACGTTCCAGCTCAGGGGGCTGGGTACACCAAGAACAAATGGTCTTACTGTTAAATACTGAGGCAAAGGCGGCATCAAGTACCTCAGCCTTTTCCTTATCCTTTGCCACTATGTTTACCTCCACATCTATTAAAAGATGGAGATTTTCCTTAGCCCTCCCTTTGCTGCTATTTTATTTATGGAAACATTTTTAATTGTCTTTTACAGCACTAGCCAGATTAAGGTCTAGCTGGGCTTGGACCTTCTAATTTTCTCCCTGCATAACCTCACAACATCTTTGTAGTCCTCCTAAGTTGCCTGCCCCATCTTCCAAAGATCATACACTCTCTTCCCTGCCACCCATCGCCCTCACCCCTGCAACATCCAGCCAAAGCTCTCTATTCAGCCAGGCTAGCCTTTTTCCCCTCAGGCCCATCTTTCAACACATGGGGACAGCCTGCTCCTGTACCTTTACAGAATGTCCAGCCCTCCTGGACTCCTTTGCTCTTCAGGATGCCCTCCCAAGGCTCCTAAACAGGCCTTGTGCAAGTCCAAAGTGGCAGTTTTGCTGAACCCCATCTTTACTTCTCCAAGAATCAAAAGCTGTCATTTCATGATCGCTATGCCTATGACAACCTCTAACTATCATGTCATCCACAAGTCCTTTGTTCACAAACAACAGGTCCAGTGGGGCGCCATCCCTAGTGGTCACACTCATCAGTTGTCAGGAAATTATCTTCCACACATTCCAGGAACCTTCCAGACTGCATCCTCTCTGCTGTATTGTATTTCCAGCAGTCATCCGGTAAGTTGAAGTCCCTATGAGAACAAGGGCTAGCGATTGTGAGACTTCTCCCAGTTGCTTACAGAATATTTCATCTGCCTCTTCATCCTGGTTGGGTAGTCTGTAAGACACTCCCACCATGATATCTGCCTTGTTGGTCTTTTCTATGATTCTTGCCCATAAGCACTCAACTCTATCATCACCAATCATTAAGCTCTAGACAACCAAAACACTCCCTAACACACAGGGCCACTCCACCACCTCTCCTTTCTTGCGTAACCCTTCTGAAGCGTTTATAACCATCAACTGCATCACTCCAGTTGTGCAAATCATCCCACCATGTTTTTCTGATGGCAACTACCTCATAGTTTTTCTGCTGCACAATGGCTTCCAGCTCCTCCTGTTTGTTGCCCATGCTGCATGCGCTGGTGTAGATGCACTTTGGTTGGGGTGCCACCTTTTTGCAGGGAGAAGCCCTAATTCCTACATGGCCATTCTCAGACACTTCCATGATTTCTACCACATCGATAACCCCTGCGCCTTTGCTGCCACATGGATCTCCATCCCCTACCTCTGCTGAGATGGCAGACCTAAGGACCTCTCTACACACCATGCAGGAAACACTCGTGTGCCGTGCCCAGGCTTACCTGGTTTAAATCTCTCTCAATGAGCCCTGCTAACTCCTGCACAAAGATCCTTTTCTGACATTGAAACAGGTGTACCCCATCTGTTGCCAGCAGGCCTGGTGTTACGTAAACCAACCCATGATTAAAAACCCCAAAATTCTGTCAGTGACACTGGGCTGAGAATGAGGTATTGATTTGCTGGCTCTTCCTGTTTCTTCCCTCATCATTCCCTGCAACTGGAAGGATAAAGCAGAACACTACTTGTGCTCCTGATCCCTTAAATCAGTCGTCCCAAGGCCCTGAAGTCTCTCTTGATTGCCCTCAGACTTCTTGTTGCAACTTCATCACCTGAAAAATCAGTAACAGATAATAATCTGAGGGCCGTACCAGGGTAGGAAGCTTTCTCTTCACATTTGTAACTCGAGCCCCAGGGAAGCAGCAGACATGGGTCCGACTGGCATACTGGGCCGGGCCTTCCCTTCAGAAGGGAGTCTCCTACGACGATGACCTGTCTTTTTTTTTTTCTTTATGGAAGCAGTTTTGATGCAGGGCACAGCCTGACTTAACCTCAGCCAACACCTCTAAGCTAGATGAACCATCATCCTCGCTACTGTCCGGTTCCACATGCAGAACCTCATACCTATTGCGCAAGGGCGCCTGGGAAGGTGGGGTATTGCAGAGGAGACGTGCCTGCTGTGCCACGCAGGAACTTGTTCCCATTGCCCCCTATCCCTCAAGTCACCGTGTTCAGCCAGGCAGAGAGAGGATGGGGAATCCTCCATATCACACATCCTGTTGGGCCTGTCCCAGGGAAGGTGGGTGTGATTCCAGTAGTCTCTCTCTCTCTCTCTCTTGCGCTCCCTGATACTCAACCGACTCGCCTCCTCCCAGAGCTCGGTCACTGAGTGGAGGAGCTCCTGTACTCGGACACACCTCCCACAGCTGTGCTCCCTGCTGCCATCCCAGACCCATGTCAGAGCAGGGCCCACCCTGCAGCCTGGCACCAGGGTGGCAGCGTGTTCCCACTGCAGCTCTGGCTGGGCAGCTGCATCAGCCGTGGTGGGTGCAGAGCTTAGAGAGGCCATGGCTTTCTGCCAGGTGGGCACCATCACTCCCTGGTCGAGCTGGCAGAGCTTCAGCGCCCTTCCTGCATGCCCTTCCACACAAACTGCCGCACCCCGCCCTTGCTGCCGTGCCATGGCCTGTCTGACTCACCCTGCTCGCAGAGCTCCCTAAGGGTTTCTTTGATCCATGTGGGGGCCTTGGCCTCCACTGCTCCTGGCCCTGAACAGGTCTCGTCAGCCACTACTGCGCTAGCTATGGGCTCCTGGCAGCGCTCTTGGGTCCCCCTGAGGCTCCCACATTTGGAAAACCCCAACTGTGCACCGCGCTAGAGCACTTCGCTGCTGAGTGTGCCGGCACTGGAGCTGCTCGCCTCAGCAACTCGGATATCTCCATGAAGGATAAGACTCCACCAGCACAGAGCGTTTCACCACAAGCTGCGTGATGGACAGGAATGCTTTTCCTTCAAAATAAAGAAATTAACTGACTCTTACTGAGGAAAACACCAGCACTGAGCACAGTGTTTTGATTTATACTCACCCGGTTGGGTGAAGCAAGGTTATCATTGCCTCTGATTATAAAGGCTCCTCTGCAAAAAAATATGAAAGTGCAAGTTGTTTTCTGCAATAGCCCTGCAGCAAAGTAATAGTGAATAATTTGTACAAAACATGAAAGTTTGCTTTTAGCGTAATTACAGTCTTCTGCAAATGCTGAGCAATCAGGAAATCAAGCTGCTAGTGAGATATGCCTTAAGTGGTCTCTGATACCCAGGGCCCTCTCTTATCCAGAATGCTGCCGATTTTTCTCCTTGTGCTATTGTATGTAGAGCATCACATAAACAATGAAAACATATCTTCTCTCTTTTTCTGAGACTACAGTCTTTAAATTACATCTACTCTATTATGTACATCTTTTAGACACTGGATTTTGTAAACAACATGAAGTGTTTTTGATTGCACAGATGATTACTTACTGACCTTATTTTCTGTAATTTTGGTTTGTTCATCTCATGAGCTTCCACATGTCCAAAAACAAGGACTACTAAATAATGTCAAAACAATAAAAGTATCTAATGGTTCTAATTTCAATAAAAGAGTCACAAGGGTAATGTCACAGCGTATAGTATGATCAAAAAAGCTCTTTTTCTGACATCTCCTAACTAGGAATATTATCAGGAAAACATAATTTCTGTAACATTAGAAGTCTCTGCCAACTGCTTCAACTACCAGAAAATTTCCATCTTTTCATCACTAAATCAAAACAAATTTTTACATTTGAAATAAAAAGTATTGCATTTTTTTTAAGCTGACTCAGAAAATTTTGTTTCAGAACTGTCCAACCTTAGTCATTTCCTTCTTCAGTCAATTTTTCATTCCGACTTGGGACAGAGCTTTCTGGGCAGACTACATTTCCCATGAAAAAAAAAAAATAAATCTTTACGAACAAAGCATAAACAGGATTTCTGAACATGTGGCTTGGCCATAACTTACACTGGTGCTACTCAAGAAAACTGGCATGAATTGAGCAGTCGTATCTTTGAGAGCTACGCAAATGAAAATACACCTGACATTCAGTAATTACAAATAATACATACACCTTCACCACCATCAAGAGTTGAAATAAGCACATCAAAATATACAGTAGTTTTAAAAAGACAATAATATGAAGTTATATTTTTTTAGGACAAGAACAGTTGACTTGGATTTCACAAAATACCAGTTATTCTGCAATTAAGCTGCAGTGACTCATGCTTTGAACAACTTGTTAAATAGAGCCCTGAAGTGATCATATTTTTAGACTCTGGAAGATAATATTTCATTAAGCTGAAATCAGGTATTCACAGCTAAGTGTATAGTCGGCTCACAAGCTGTCCACAGATGGACTCAACAAAGATACAGTAGCATCATTTACACTGTTAAGCTTTCCTCAGATCAGGAAAGTCTAACTATCTCCCCCCCAAAATCCAGCTTCAGAGTCTGAATATTCCTATTTTAAATCTCAGTTGTCCTATTGACAGAAGACTCCAATAATTAAATGATCTGTGGCTGAGAAAAAGGAAAAGGTTGAAATCATCAGAGTATAGTATAGCTCATGTAGTAAGGAGAAACATCTATAATTTTCAATAAAGAGTACAGTGCCAGAGTCTGGGAAAGACATTTTATGCTTTTAAACGATTCATAATGGTTGTTAAATTATAAGGAGAGGAAATGTTTCTATATTATATATAGTAATATACAAAATATAATATATATAATAAATGTTATGTTGGCAAAACCCATACAATATAAATATTTATCTAAAAGAAGTGCAAAATGTCAAGTAGGTAGCATAGCTATGCCAGTGTACAAGCAAATGTCTGAGGCTGAAGAAAGCAACATTGTCCATGGAAAGCAAAGAAGAAACTCAAGAAGAAAAGGAAGTTTACTCCCGAAGGCAACAGACAAGTGTAGCAAGAGGAAAGCTGGAATTGGTAATGCTGTCCAAATGAGTAAAAGAGGCTCCAGCAGGTTTTGTGCAAGGACTCAGGCATCAACCAGGTTCATTAGCATGTGAGAAGAGGAAGAAGTGAATGTGCCTAGTGACATGCACTAGCCATTTTATACTTAACAACAACAGCTATGGGGAAGTTCTAACAGACCACCAAAAGGCAGAGTAATTCTGATAAATACAGTGTAGTAAACCCTGTAAGAGTTAATTGTTGGGGAAAAAATATGGAGGGAACCACCAAGGGGGAGAAGACAAAGTTATGCAAGAAGCAGCAGCAGCTTAGGAATCAAATAACATCATCTGAAAAATATAAACTTTACTTATATAGAGTGAGCTTTCATACACCTCCCCACACATCCACACATGAAAAAGCTTTAGTCCAAAACTGCTGGAAAACAGAATGGGTGAAAATGTACCTGGGGTTGGGAAGAAAAACCCTCCCTTGAATGTTATCACTGAATTGTGTCTCTTTGTAGGGGGTGTTGGTGCACAGGTGCTGGCAGGGGGGGCTGCAGGGGCCACTGTGAAGAAAGAACGGGACTGCCCTGTGCTGGGCACAGGTGGTTCAGTCAGCTCCAAGGACCCCACCGAGGGCAGAGCTGCACCCCTCAGCCACGATGGCAGCTGTGCTGCTCAGGGCAGGGGGAAAGGAGTGCACTTGTGCCTGGGAAAAGTGCTTAATTAATTTTCCCCAAGTCAAGTCTGTTTTGCCCATGACAGTAATTGGTAAGGGATCTCCTCTCCTTATGCCAACCCCAGACTCTTAAATTCTGTTTTCTTCTGGTGTCCTGTGGAAGGTGAGAGAGTGGATTGTGGGTGTCTGACCCTTAGTCAAGGTCAACCCAGCACACTATGAGATTCTTTTTTATGCATATTTAAGAAAAAGCCAATAGAAATATCCAGAGGGGAGAAGAAAAAGGAGGCGAGAAAGAAAACACCAAAGAAAAATGAAGTTTAGATTTGCTTCCTCAAAGAGCATGCAATCAGAAAAACACTTATAAAGTACGGAAAAGTAATAGCTTTTAGTCTGCATATACTTAAATAATAGAAGGATAGAAAAGATACTTAGGTTTGCAAAAATTGTACAATCAAGTGGGATAGAACGAAAGTAAGGCATGATTTAAGATTAATGCGGAGGGCCTATCTGGCCACTGCAGTATGTAGACGAAGTGCCCCATAATCATAAGCAAAAGCACGGTTGCCTCAGACACAGAAAATTCTGTGAGATGGGGGAAAAACACCACCAACATGAAAATACACTGGAAGATCCAATCTGTGCCCCAGAAAAAAACTCTTTGATTTGTAGGGCAGTTAAACTGAGTTATTTTAGATATAGAATTCATGAAGACAAAAAATGTTTAATGTTTGAGAGAAAAAAGGCACACCTTTACCTTCCTGTACAAGAAACGCAATTCTGAAAGGAAATCCAGCTAATCCCCAATATACACAATTTTCTGCATTAGTAAAGCTTACAGTAAGAGCGATTTATGTACTCTCTATGTCAAGAAGGCCAAATACTGTCTATAGCTGAGTACTGCCTTATTTGCCAGTAGAAATTTGCAACAGTCCATCCAAAAGGTGAGCTACTGTTAACCCAGTCAATACCACACATATGTAAAAGGGCCCTTGTTATCAACCAAGCTACAATGATGCCCTGGACAGACAGACTTTTAGGTCAGAAGAAAGCCCACTAGGATCTTGTCTAAGCACCTCCATCATGTGGGTTACTATATTTTATTGACCCTATCTAAATTGATCTATTTAAAATTTTATGAACTTCTAAAAGATTTCTTTTAAATAACATTTTTTGGCTTTTTTTTTTTTTTTTTGGTTGGTTGGCTTTCAATTGTAACAAAAGGTCAGCCTAATCAAATTTGAGAAAGGTTAAGCAGGTGTATTTACAACAAAAGGGTTGTACTTCAAGAGAAAGAATGGGCTATAAAACCATGAAGGTCTTCCTCACTTCCAAACTGTACTCATAACACATGCTAGAGTCATAACTTCTGGTAAGAGAACTTCTACTGATTCCAAGCACAGTCTGCAGCACTCAGGCCATAGGCTTTGGGGAAGCTGTGCATAAATGATCCAGTATAGAATCCTGCAAATCCTGACTGTGATCGTAAACTCTTTTCCTATGAGAAATTACACAACTGCTAACAGCTTCCATTTGCTGTTGCCCTTTGGTGTGAATGTGGTACCTTATATAAATAATTGCTTGACCTCCAATAATTTTCCTAGAATGTTCAATCTCAGTTAACACCCTTGCACAAACCAGAACTTCAGGTGCATCTGCCTTACGGCTGTAGGGTTTTTTTTTAATCTCATGGATAAAGTCTTAAACAGAAACCACATTTAAATTAACCTGCAGTAGAGGACTTCAGGTTGGTTTTTTTTTTAATTATTATTTTATTTGCCAGTGGACCCACATGGGACCAGTTACTTTTTGCACTGATTTACTTAAAATCTTCTCTTGGGTATCACTACAAAGCTGCTTCATGTCAATAAAGCAACAGAACACATCATATCTTACTGACTGAGGTAAATCCTCCAATTAACCCGGCTTCCTTCCTTGCTAGACTGAAGCATTGCTTTTATGAGTAGCTCCTGCAGGCTAGTTATTGAAAATGGAAGGTGCTAGCACTTTCCATGCATAGCCCTTTATAAATAATATATAAAGGTTAAGTAAGTTATTTATTGGGTCTCTCTGTCCATTTATGTATGACACCGTTCCAGTATTGAAGGTCTGATTGAGCTACTGTAAATTCAAACTAATTGACATATGCTAATTTACCATCAGCTGAGAAACTGGAAAACAGTGAGAATAGTCATTCTATTTTTCATCTCAGTCAAATGCAGTTGCCTACTAATATTCACTGACTACCCCTCTTCTGCAACAGCCCAGCCTCGCATCACTTTTTCTTAAAATTCTTTCTCTTGAAGCTGGTTTTTTTTTTTCTCATTTTTTTGCAACTTTGCTTGTTCAAACACTGTTAGTAATAGTCTTATATAGGTGACTTAAAGCAAAGCTGCTTCTTCTGTGATTTATTCAATTCCATAAATCACCCTAACCCCTATCTTCACAGTATCTGCTCAAGTTCAACACGGCAAAACAGAGCTCTTCTGTTTCCTCCAGGATTACTTATGCTTCTTTATGCAGTTCTGACATAGCCCAACATTATTTTGACCATTTTTCCTCACTCACAAAAGTCATGTCTGATACTTAGTACTTTTTTTCTCACATTGCATCTGAGATGTTTTCTTTTCTTTGTCTTCCTATTGCACCTTCACCAACTCAATTCACAGTGATGTCTGCACACTAGCCTGATAGAAATCACGCTCATTCTTTTCTGGTCCATATAAGAGTCATCTCTGACAGGGTCTCTTGCTTCTCATCACAACCTCACCTCTGAGCTCTCACCAGCCTTACTTCTGAGATCTCCAGCTGCAGCATACTGAAAGCAAATAGTCATGAAGGCATTATTCACACCTCATTTGTTACATTTCTCACAGATAAGCCCTCACTTCCCTCCATGCTTCAACTCCAATGGGATCACCCACTCTGAAATGCTGGGAAAAGCTCCCTGCTCCCTACTAGGTGTCTCCTGGAGTCACTCTTCTTCCCTATCTCTCAGATATGCATGCTAAAGCTCACAATCATCTAGGTAGAACTGCTGGAAAAAAAGTCTAGAAGCAGCCCAGCATCCTGACACTACATGCAACGTATCTTGAGCTTCATGAGGGGAAGGTGGAAGACAGCACATCCCCGCATGGGGTTAGAAGGCAGTGGAGCAGGGAAACAAGTGCAAAGCTCTCAAGCAGTTCATATTTAAAGGACAACATGGGAGTGTTTCCCACCTCAGAGCAGCTGGGGCTGGGTGTACACATGGCCCTGGGGTGCTTGGCTGGCCTCGGCAGCATTCACTAGCTCCCACAGCTGTGGGATTTATTTATCCACTGATGTCTGTGATGGGCAGCCTCACCAGGGTCCTGCACACAACCCCAGCAGGGGGCTGCACATAGGCTACTCAAGAGCCACAAGTTGGTCACTCCGGACTTGGATGGATCAGTGCAGACAGCAAAGGCTTAAATACCATAAATGTGTTAAATTTAGACTCAGACAGCAGCAAACCTGTAAATAATGAGACATTTGCCTAGCATAAATCTGACTCTCTGCATATTACATCTGTTCTTGCTGCTTTATGCATTTTTAAGATGCAGGTTGTGCTGTCCTCTGCATTTCTAAAGGGCTCAGTGAATTTTGGATAATACTGTAATGTTATTAGTAACAATAATTATTGCCCTATTCTTGTCTAAAATACTTACTACATTAATAATTTCCCACAGTATCAACATTCTGTAGCATCGAAATTAATAACTTTTGTATAAATCACTAGCAATTAAAATTTATTTGTACACTATAATTTGAGTATCTGAGAAATAACATAGTACTAATTAGTGTATGCAGAACCTCTGAATAATGAGTAAAGGATATTCGTCTTTTCTTAATAAAGCCATATTTCCCCAAAACGACACAAACAGTCCAATAAGAAACTAAATTCTACCGAAACAGTAATTTTCAGCACTATTCATTTTTTTCTACAGCGTGCCTGATCTCAAAAAGCAAGACATTAATACTCTGTCTTATGAATACTAAAGTAGCATTCTGCATCTAAAGGTCAGACCAGAAAAATCAGTCTGTGTGCTTGTATTTTTATGAGAATTGCAGAATTATTTTATGTGTATTGTTATGTGTAGCCCAAACCTATACTGCATGTCAGCAAACTTTAATTTAGCATACTGTCTTTCCATAAAAACATTATAAACAACCTTCAAAACACAATTGCAAATTTACAAACTGTTGAAACAGATAATTCAGTAAAACCTCTCCCCTACTTTATCTCATTCAGGAAATCCACAACTGGACTACATGTCTTCAAAGACACGGCTTACATATAAACATTTTGGGAGTCTTACACACTTTTAAAAGGGCCCCTTTCACAAAAGTGGTAGCAGTCACAAAACCTGACTATGGACACTGAGTTTAATTTACTCTGATTAGGGTTCAAATGCCACAGATGGATGATCATAAAGCTGAAACAGATTTTCCAACTGCAGTCTGTAAATTGCATTACACAACACGTAAATTAGGGATGAGCAAAGCCTGGCTCAAGTACAAAGTGGCCCAGCTCTGTCTGAGCTGGAGTACCAGCCCTGATTTTCTGGCAAATATAATCCAGGGTTTCAACCAAAAGCAATACACACATGAATATATTTACACAAGGGTTCTTCTGTCATATACTCTGTTCTCAGAGCTGAACACAGGAAGATTCCTCATGCCTTTTACTCAGTGTGGGCAAACCACTGTAAGCCAGCTAAGTGCTCCTGCTTTTGAATATGACCAGTCTTGACTGATACGGTAAACCAGCTTGGTGACAGATATTAGCACATTACCAAATCTCTTGATGAAGGGATGTATATGGGGAGAGTATGATGACAGTATTGCCAACACATGCAGGACAAAGAAACATCACAAGTTCCATATTGTAATTCCATGTGCTCCAAACACAGATTACCCAGCAGTAAGAATTGATGCACTGCCAGCCAATACATATTGCAATACTCTTTCTAGTACTACAGCACTAGCTGTAGTGCTATGGGGAGTATCTACAGTGTGGTATGACCATACGAGAATTTTTTTAAGCAAAGAAATATGTGAATTCATCTCAGTCACATGCCTAGAGTTATCACTGGAGAATGCATGTGTAGAAAGATTAGCAGAAATATTTTTCATTTACTGGGGGTAAACTACAAATTCTAGGTGATGATTAATTCAGTGATTCATCAGAATAAAGTTCTCTGGGGGCATCACCAAACCAGACTGATTTTCCAGGAATGCTGAATTTTATACCTGTATCTCTGCATTATTAAAAATACAAAAAAAAACCAAAGCAAAAGTATAGGTGATCAGGTCTCCTTGTAGCAGAGTATATTTGAAGGCTCAAAACCATGTTTATTCCAGTAAATAAACTGTATTCATATATCAGCTATACAATTATATATCCGGAGAATGCCAGGACAAAAGACTAAAATCCTGCAGATTGGCTCCACTTCCTACCATTATCTCATAATAAACAAAATACCAATACATCTTTCCAATCTAACACATTTTAGGAGGTAGGAGGAGAGCAGAGTAACTATTTTGCACAGAAACTGCTATTAGCATCTCCAATAGAGCTTATTCCAAATTAGGTGCTATGCCTCTCCAGATCTCAGATCAGAATCAAGCCTTTAGGCACTAACTGAAATAAACAAAGTATGATATGTCACATCTAATTGCTGTAAATATCCAAATAAAATTTAGATCTCTAAGGTAATTCTAAAAAGTCTCAGTGATGGATAAGCAAATAAAATCTTATGAAATATGGGAAATAGCATTATATGTGAAAATAACTGTAGGGAAATATTTTCCTTTAAGTAATAAGGCAGGAAATTTTGTGACACAGTAAATAATTTTTCCAGTAGCTTAAGGCATCTCAAAGAAAAAGCAAGAGATGCTAAATAAACTACTATACATTCTGGTTTTAAAGCCACCATTAATAATACTTGTTTATAATTACCAAATTACAAAATGTCGTGGAAAACAAACTTCTTATATGTTTGCATCAGTTATACTTATGAAATGAGTGGTTAATTTCAATTTTGTTTGGGACAATTAAAATGTAGCTTCCCCCTCCTGCCCCTTCACAATTTTCATACTGGGGAAAAGGAAGAATAAAACAGCAGCAGATTGTTCAAATACAAGTCTTTGTCTAGTAAGGGTCTGCAAAAGAAAAAAAAATTGTTAAATGCCAGACCTCTGCCATCCCATTTATTACTCATAGAGGCACTGACATATGATTAAGTGCACCTAGCTTTATTTTAAGATCAGACTGAAACTGAGCTTGTAAATACATACTGAACAACTGTCTGACTCTGCCCTCTAGTCCTCCTGTGTGAGTTCAAGTCACAGAAATCCAGATGACATCATGGCTTTCTCAATCAAATGAAAGAAATTCCAAAACTCTGCTCCATGCTGTTTTCAGGAACAAATTTAAATGCTTGTAAGGCACCAGAGCTATATGTCCTAATTAAATCTATTTCCCTTTGCATTATCCTAATGCACTTCCATTAACTTTTTACCTCTTTGAGCTATGTATACCAACACGGGCTCATAGGATACCTGGCCAGCTCTACACTCACATGCGCTATGGGAAAACTTTCAGGAGAACCTCAGGAACATGTCCTGCCATGAAATCCCACACAATGCACTCACTAAACCTCCATCTTTCCCACGTAAACACTATACATGCTGAAGGTCTCCATCTTACATTCAAATCCAACGACAGCAGCTCTGTTGCATCCTCCCAGGTAACTTCTTTCATTGATTTAAGTTGGCTCAGTTCATGTATCAAGTGATAAAATATCAGATCACATACATATATACATGAGTATAGCTAAAACCTACTTAATCTTGACTGTACACTAACTTCTATACATAAATCTTCTACTCAGTAACCACTAAGTAGAACTGTTTCATCTCTGCTGGCTGTGTGAACCTTACAGATACGAACCACGCCTAGTCATGCAGGCTGAGACTTGGATACAGCTTGTCCAAGATGAAGATCCTTGGACAGAATTGTCCTAAGTTTTCAGGTCCAAACTAAAAACCTGTGATCACAGACTCATATAACTCTAAGACTCAGCTTCCAAGTCTGGAGATGTTAATAGAGAAATGTATAGAGAAATGAAACATCACCTTTGACAGGTACAGATTTAACTGCTGGGACAGTTCTGCAGCAACCACCCTGCCACATTCCCGCAGTCTGAATTAAGGCCAGTGACAGATACATTTGCAGGTCTTCTTTCAGTGCTGAAGGAATATATTTCACAGTTTAAGAAGAGTGAAGTCATGTAAGAAAGACTAGATAAAGACGAAAACATCATCTAAAGGAAGGACTATTCTGAGCTGCAAAAGGAGACCTTTCTAAGATACAGAGAGACAAGGCAGTGCCATGTACAGTGACAGATGTGTCCCCAGATCCCAATGGACATTGCCACAAGTTATCTTGTTGGCTACACCCATTCTCAGGTCATTTCACATGCCTAAGTAGCAACATAAGTAAGCACAAAGGAAATCTTGTGGGGGGCCTCCTGGAAGAGTCCCCTATTGGTAACCAGGTACCAACAGAATGTTCTTCACGGAGGCTTTGAGCATGGCTCTCAGACAGAAGAGATCTTGGGATACAGACCATTTTCTTCACACTCCGTGAAACAGACACTGCAAAATAAAGTGGAGGCCTTGGACACTCTACACGATTCTCCTTTATCCTTCACAGTTTCCTCACACAGCACCTCAGAAAATGCAGAAACTGAAAAGAGATCTCAAACTCCTCCACTTTTTTCTCCCCATTCCATTCACCTTGTAATCAGACAGCATCACAAACCTTGTTCAACAAAAAACGTTTGGTAAGTTATTATTTAGGTCAATAATATGCCATCTTTAAATAGCATCACAGATATAAATGGACAGAGAAATTACAGCCCTGATCTAAAGACTTAATCTAAATTAGACCCATTGAATAGTGAAACATTGTATTTGCAGGAGTAAGTGCTGAAAAGAGTGATAGGAAGCTAATTGCATAGATTTATTTTTCAAGGACAGTTTTATGGAGAAACTCTCATGTTTACAAGACTGTCTCTACTGCTGGACCTGGGAGGATTACAGGATCTTAAGAGACTGCCTGGGGAAAGCTAAGAACTGAGATATACGTTCTCAAAGCATAAACATGCAGTTATATCCCGTACTACTAACTACACTGGAATTTAAATATGGTCCTACAGACGTAAATAAATTTACATTTCAAAGGGTTAATTTTAAAAATTTACATTTATTTTAGGGACTGAAATTCACCATTTATTAAAAACTATATCCTAGACTCTAAGGTCACAGACACATGTTTACTGTGCAGGCAGCTGGAAGAGCTGCAAATGTTATTACCTCGGGCCATTTTTTACCACCTCCATGTTGGAGATCACTATGACAAGAGCAAAGCGAACTAAATGGAGTCCACGCGTGCTTCCTAAACTCAATGCCCCAATGCAAAATCTTCTTTTTTTTTATCTTAAATCAACAGTGAAGACATTTCAATCTAACATGG
This sequence comes from Athene cunicularia, assembly GCF_003259725.1. Classification (NCBI taxonomy): domain Eukaryota; kingdom Metazoa; phylum Chordata; class Aves; order Strigiformes; family Strigidae; genus Athene; species Athene cunicularia. The sequence goes on along the minus strand of NW_020799091.1, from coordinate 15,121,262 downwards.
TTGACTCCACACTCAAAACAAGGAAAAGGTCAGGGGAAAAGGGAAGGCAGCAGTCACGTATGCGCTGAGTTGTACAACAGTCTTAGGCCGTAACATGGAGTTGGGTTACCAGCATTAAAAACATCATCATGTAGCTCCAGAAAAGGACAGCTGCCATTACCAGGGAATTTACTTAACACCAATCTGAGGCCAAAACTTCACAATGCTACATAGCATCAGTGTTCTAGCGGAGTCTTCTGACCCATGTCAGGACCTGCTTTGCAATTTCTAGTCCTTGAAGAACATCAACTGTAAGTTTATACACAAAAAGTTTACAGACAATTTAAGAAAAGACAGTAAATTATCATCTTTTCCTACTGTTTCATTCACTTCTAATTACATACATGTATGTAAATTACAGTGAATAGCATCTCATTTAGGGTTCAGCTGTTTCACTTCTGAGATGAAATACAGATCTCTAGACTTTGTGAAGTCATGAACATAATCTTCAGATTTATGTTTTTTCATTTTGCGTAATGTCATCTTCTTCGTAATTTAACTGCAGATATCATGAGTTCTTACGAAAGTATTTTCTCTCTACAGAACAGTAATCAAAATACATCCCAGGTTCATAACGAATTTTTAAAGACTATTTTTTTCCCCCTGTTGTTATCTGGATTTATGCATACACTTAATTGTTCTGATATTTGGTCTCATGTTATCAGCCTTCAGAATAAACCCATAAAGCTTTTTGTTGTAAAAGATGTTATTCAGATCATGGATATGTTAAACTTCAGGAAGCTGAAAAAATTGAATGTGATTTCTTTCATCAGAAATACCAGGTGCATCTTGCTACGTTTCCATATTATGAATGAAAAGAGGCATTTAATGATTCAGGAAATTTCTCCACAAATATCTGCAAGCTTGAAGTTTTTCTATTTCCATTTTTTTCATTGCATTTGCAATTTCAAAATGCCTCTGTATCTACAACTACAGGCAATATTTACTTTATGGAATTCTGTTCATAGTACTTGTTTCTCGTATTCTACATGGTGAAGTAGGTAAGCGTGCATTTTATTCAAAAGCAGTATGTAATGGGTTATGAAAATAAACCCCAGAAATATTGGAATTTCTATATCATTAAAATATAACATTCAATGTTATTTTCATTTTAAAACTAAGAGGCTGGCTGCAATATGGTCAAACAAAATTGCATTTAGTTAGTTTCTTCCAGGAAGAAACACTCCCGAATGGTTTCTGAAAAAAACCTTCCCTAACAACTAAGTAAAAGAAAACTTCTGGTTCTTAAAGCATCCTGAGTAATGTCTCATATCCAGAATGCTTTTAGACAACTAGAAAGAAAAAAAATATTAAAGTGACACAACTATAAGGCCATCATTTTCTAGAAATAATCAATCACCAGATATTAGAAATGAATTGACAGTAGAACATCAGAACACCCACTGAATGTTTTCAGCTTTTCAAAAAATCATTGCCCTTTTTTATTAACTGTATGAAATATTTGTTTTCTATATATCAGTCCTGTATATTCCATTGTACTTTTTCCTATTACTCATCATGTCACCAGTACCTAAGGAAATAAACATAACTGTCTGAAAGTATGTTGATTTTAAATTATCAGCAAGAAGAGCATCTTCAACTTTGCTGTTTATTCCTAAACTGTATGTTAGGATCTATTTTTCAACTTATTTACAAACATAAGCAGACAACTGAGCCAAACATAACCAGACAATTGAGCCATTCAGCCAACTGGAAGGGTAGCATAATTATTTGTGGGTTGAAGTGCTCTTTTGTCTAATTAAGGTTGGCCCTCAAATGTGCATTCAAAATGTGCTCATCCCAGTAACATACAACAAACCTGCATTTCGATTATCATCTGAAAAGAGCATATTACATGAATCTGATGTTACACAACGATACTGTTATTCAACATGTATTGACAGTGAGCTATTTGGATAGCTGTTATTCAAATTAGGATGACTATCAAACCTTACTTGTCTGAAGTAATCAAAATATAAAAGTAATCAAGTGCAGATGCTCCTACCACTTTTTGATAGTGAAGAAAATCTAGCTGAACCACCTCCATGTTAGTAAGCTCTACTGAATTTAGAGTTTTGTTAGCTTTCAGATGTAAAGTAAACCTTAATATTCTTAGTTTCTCCTTGTTGGTTGTGGAAGGATAGCCCGAGGAGCTACTCTTTAAAGGGTCTCCAAACACTAGCAATCTCTTGTTATTTAGACACCTGCATCTCCAATTCTTTAACATTACACCAGTCTTTGAGGATTAGCAGGAAAATGGTAATACTTTAAATCAGCTGATAGATGAGGAGGGATTGGCACTGCTGAATTTTCAGTTTTACTCCCCAGCCTCTAACTAGGCTGAGTCAGCAGTTGCTTTATTTTAAAGACTCTCTTTATTCACCTCCACTGCTGCAAATTGATAAGACCTATAAATTCCAGTTACCTCTTAGAGGGCTGCTTTAGAGATTAAAAGTATATACTTACTTTGATATCACAGTGTAGCTCCCAAAAGGATTAACAGGAGTTAAGTGCGTGCATGCTAAGCAGGAGACACACTACAACTCCCTCCTTACAGAAGGCAAGAGAGGAAATGGAGGCTGTACGCTCCGCCAGAGAAATGTAAAGGTCATGCAGGTGAACTGCTGACTAGACCAGCCTCCATTCCCTTAAGCAAGCATGCAGTACACCTACTAGTTCATTCAGGTTAGGAGTCCAAGACAGAGCAAGAAAGGGCTCCGTTAATTAGATACTAAAATCCTCTTGTGAGAAAGTGCTTCACTGCACGTTTACTCCAAACCGGTAATACAATTTCAGGTTTCCTGTTGTACACAAAAAAAGACCTATTTTTTCTTTTACACTGTAATTGCTTCTGATTTCATTGCTGTATTGCATATGTTCAGAAATCAGCACAGGGTATTGAAGCATTCTGCTGTTTACTTAGTGCTGTTTACTTCACGCTGGTTAATATGAAGTAGAACTAAGACGGTGACTGATGCTATATAAATGTGGTGATCCATCTGGTGACAACTGGGAAAAAAAGTAACATGAGATCAATTCATATGCTCACTAATGCCATGTAGAATATAATGCAACTCAACAGTATTTCTGTCTGCTGTAGAACTATTGCACCCTGATTCTGTACCCTGTTCAGCTTAGAAGTGCTGGATGTAATTTCTTCTTTTAGATTGTACACACATTACAGTACCATTAAAAATAAGCAAAAAAGATGTCTACAAAAGAAAGCACCTTCGTGAAGGCTATGGAATTGAGCTCATGAAGTGGAGTCCATGCCAGGATTTAGAGTTTATAATTAATGGAGTCCAAAAGGGACGCTGGGTTTTTTTAGCATCCTAACAATACCTGTTACTAGTTCCCTTATATGTCAGAAACTAGTGTAGGCAGAATTATGACAAAGGTTTTGCTTTAGCAGCTGCACAAAGAATAAGTAATGAAAAACTGAACTAACATTTTTAGCAACCTGTATATATGACAGAAGGGATACTGTAACTGTTCAAGCAAATAATATGCACTTATGCTTCAAATGAGCCTATGTTTCATGGCAAGCCTCTTTTAAATTAACAATGGATAAAACAGTAATAGTGACACAACAAATGTAAACAGTAGATTCTTTTATTCTCTAAGGGCACTTTTCTAAATAAGTTGTGAACTATCTGAGTATAGGGCAGAGTTTTGCAGCTGCCTTCATGGAAAATATCTTCTCCAGAAATAAAAGTGACAGGATGCCAAACCTGCAAGGCTGAGGAATTGCCAGAATCTCTTTAAGCCACAAGTGCCGTATAATGCTACTCATGGAGGTGAAGATCTAGTGATGCAGATGAAAAGGACAGGAGAGCTCAGAGGAGGACATGAAGACATAGTGGAGATATGAAATGAAGGACCTGTGCAAACAACTCAAAATTGTCAAACTGCCAAGCAAGGGAATAGAGAAGGAAGGACTGTCCTGTGGGGACAATGACCCAAGGAAGCACATAATCCAGACAACAAGGCAGAAAGTTGAGATGATTTCAGGGCACTGGCATGGGAAAAAGTATGGTGCACAGAAGGCACTCTGGAAGAGAGGCTGTTCCTATTCTCTACTGAATTCCAAGTCTTCAAAGTCTTGTTCCACTGAGCTATAAACTAGCTGATTTACCTTGCAATATGCTGTTGTTAGCAAAGATTTGCTAAGGAATGCAAAATTCTCAGCATGTTAAGTCTCACCATTCAATATCTCACTATTTATCCAGAGTTAGTTTCATCTATCTGCCTTGTATCCTGTCCGCAATTGTGATCAGAAATTAAATAAATTCAGGAACACACAAGTAAGAACATATTTTCACAAAGAGGTTTGTGTTGGAGTATGCACTTGAGGCACAGGTGGGATATACAGACCTTACAAGTAGGAAACAACTGTAGGTCCAACAACCCAGACAGAGTCACTGGAGCTGGCACAAACTGCAGCCACAGCATAAAAAAAAAATCTAAGGAGCTTCTATAAAAATGCTGCCAACCAGCTGGCATCAACACATGTAAAGCTCCTTTGTAAATGTAGCATTTCTAGCTGGTTTTCAGCAAGTTCCAATGAAGACACCTTGCCAAAACCTTCTTTTCAGGAGGCTGATCACAAGAACTAAGGTAAAACAAGTACTGCAAATGGAAGCCCTCTGTCACTTTTTGCCTTTAACAAATTCAGCACATCCATATAGCACCCTTCTCAAATCCTGCAGGAACATAGGAGGCAGCTAAATTAGATCTGCAAACATATACTTTGACCTTGAAACATGATTTATATATTTTTATTCTGCTTGTATGTATCTTTTAATTACTGAGATACACCCTCCAAAGGTTAACTTATCTAAGTAAGAAAACAGAAACAAGTGCTTCCATTTTGTTATGACTATTGTTTATTATTGCATTTGTGCAAAGATGTCAATTTTCTAGAGGTTTTATGATGAGACAAATTCAGTACAGACTTATATGGCAGAAGTGAGTATAACTACATCTGTACTAGTGTTTTAATGTATTTCCTTACTGCTTTTGCAAAGCTCAAAGAATAAAATCACAGGAATGTTTCCTGTAATTTAATATAGAGTACATTAGTATCTAATTAATATTTAATAACTGCACTGTGTGGAGAGGCAGAAAAGGACACAGAGAAAGTAAGAAGGGTGCACCTTTGTTAACAGTATTGAAAGCAATTTATATGCAAGAATACTTATGTCTCTCTTGATTTTCCTTCTCTATAGGTGCTAAAGGGCAATTCCCAGTACGTCTTTCAGAAGAATGGACAGCCTCCAAGTTTTCATTCTTGTAAACATCAAGTCCTGAACACTACTACATCTGAAATACCAGAAAGCCATTCTTGAATTCGGTTTCTAGAAGACATAGTTTTGCCCTTAAATAGGAAGAGAATTACAGAATACGTTTCCGATCTTTGCGTAGGGTTTACATATTCATGCTCCCGGCAAAACTGAGCTGTTTAATTTCTATTTGTGGATACATACAGGTCTCACTTCCACGGTTTCGTTCATCCTGCTCTGTCTGCCCACTATAGTCTTAGAAACATGAAATAGCTAGAACTATCATTATGTAGTAAATAAACAACCTTTACAAAAAACTGTTGGATGCAAACTACTAAGAAACTCACATACATATGAGTAGGATATAAAGGCCAACACCTCCAAATGTGAATTCATAAAGTCAGACCTGATTGTGAGAGCTGCCTTCAGGACTCTACACCAATTAATTCCAGTGAGAATGGTAAGAGATTCTCACATCTCCCAAGCTATTAAATACTTGATATCAGACACCTGCAGTTGAAAATTTAGGCTAATACAGCTATTTTATTCCTTTCTCATATCAGCATGTCTGTTGCATTCATTAAATAATGTACAGTTTGGTACCACTACTACCTTACTGTCATGGTTTAAACCCAGAGGGCAACCGAGTGCCACACAGCTGCTTGATCACTCCTCCATCACTCTTCCCCCCTCAGGGATGGGGAGGAGAAAATAAAATAAAAGGCTCAGGGATCGCGAAAAGGACAGGGAGGAATGACCCACCCATTATGGTCATGGGCAAAAGCCACATTTGACTGGGGAAGAAATAGAACATCAATTTAATTTGACCACTACCACCACTTCATTCACCAATGAAACAGAGCAGGACAGTGAGAAATACAACTACATCTTAAAAACACCTTCCCCCCACCCCTCTCTTCTTCACGGGCTCAGCTTTGCTCCCAATTTCCCCAATTTCTCTATCTCCTCCTCCCACAGCAGCACAGCAGGGCAGGGGATGGGGACTGCAGTCAGTTCATCACCCATTGATTCTGCTGCTCCTTCCTCCTCAGGCGGAGCACTCCTCACACTCTTCTCCTGCTCCAGTGTGGGTCCCTCCCCTATGGGAGACAGTCCTCCATGACCTGCTCCACCATGGGAGTCCTTCCCATGAGCTGTTCCAACTTGGGTCCCTGCAATAGTCTGCAATCCTCCGCAGGCTGCAGTGCTCCCAGCAACAGACTGCTCCAGCATGGGTTTCCCTCAGAGTCCCAGCCCTCTTCAAGCTGCAGCTCTGGTGTGGGATCCTCCACGGCCTGCAGGTGGGCATCTGCTCCACCGGTGACCTCCAGGGGCTGCAGGAGCACAGCCTGCCCTCCCACCATGGGCTGTGGGGGAGTGTCTGCTCTGTCACACCTCCCCATCCTCCTCCTCCTTTCTTCAACTGACCTAGGTGTCTGCATAGCTATTTCCCTCACAACCCCTCCTCCTCTCAGGTTGCCCTTCTTAAATACATTATTGCAGAGGTGCAGCCACCATTACTAGTTGGCTCAGCCTTGGCCAGAGGTGGGTCTGACTTGGAGCCAGGGGAGCTTCTAGAAGCTTACCACAGGACTCACCTCTGTAGCCCCCTCCCTTGCTACCAAAACCCCACCACACACAAACCCAACACACTTACCAATACCTGCCCCTATGTGCACTGCTGATTAATTTTTTTCTTTTTTGGACTCCTAATTTCACCATCAATCATTTCATATCTCGGATTACAAATCTCCTTGGCAGGGACTGGCTTCCTTATGCTGCTATAGTGTCTTGCATAGTGTGTCTTAGATGTTACCACCTTCAAATTATAAACACAGCCAATAATAATACACAGTACACGTGGCGACCACAGTCTGTTACTTGTTGAAATAAAATGCTTCCATCAGACTGACTTTTTGGTACTGAACAACTGAACTAGAAAATCAGACTGACACATTCATGGTATGACACCTTGCAAGCTACATCTTTGATGACTCACAAGCAGCTCTCAGCTATCTACTTTTCTGTATACTTCACATTCTAAATTCAGTATTTTATATACTCAATATTCAATACTTTGATAATAAATCAACACTTAACATTACATTCTGTTTGACTGAAAAGTTAAATGCATCATAAATGTTAAGACTTTTAAAACAGAATTTATGCATGAATATTATTCAGGGATTTATACACTGACTCAGGTGTAAAAAGTATCTACCAAGTTCACTTAAAATATATGGCAAACGTGCATATAAAAAAACTTGTTGAGCTACTCTAAGTCTTCCACGTCACTTATAAATCTGTGTGATGGTTTCAATACATTAGTGTCCAAAGAGAAAAATACACAAGGCAGCCAGATTATGAAGAAGTAAAATTTCCTCACATATGTTACTGGATTTTTTAGGGTAATGATCTATATAGTGTATCCATGCTACCAAAACTCCAAAGCACAAACAAACCAAGAGCTACCAGGTATAGTCTGACACACTTAGAAACACAGTATAAACAAAACAGAAATATCAGCATAGAAAGGATAGTCCTTCTAGCTCAATACCACACAGGTTTGATTTCTAAGGATTAATCCTGCAGCTCCCAAGAATCCACTGGGATCTAGCAAAAAAATCAAAGCCTCAGTTCCCCCACCCCAAAAAAACCCACAACAGTGTCTTGCCTGCTGCATGCAGAGTAAGTGTTGATGGCATTTAGCTACTACTGCAATAAAGATAACTAATCATCCTAGAAACTATTATCTAACAATCTGAACCACATCAGCTCATTCAGATATCTCTACCAGCACCAGCTCAGGCTTTCCCTGTCAGTAAGAACCTGAGCTCCCACTGTACTGTCTCCAAACCAGAAACTCGAGCTGACGCTCCCCTGACTATACGCATGCATATTTGGCCAACCCCGCACCTCCCAAAACAGTATTGGAAAGAGATGCACACCACTGATGGGGCTCTGACAGCTTTATATCCACCTTGTGCAAACCGTGCAGAAGCTTGTCCTTCATGTCTGTGTATGGCAATGAAAAGCAGTACGGCCTGATGAGGATCTGAGGTGACATGCCAAGATGGCACATCAGGGTATTTTAGGACTTCAGCCAGGAAAGTACATTTCTGGCTTACAAAGGCAGGCTCAGGGCTGGAGCCTGCAACCACAGTGGGTCCGACCAGGAGACCAGGGGAGCCCATGAGGTATTAGAAAGATTTCATAACGCTCCTAACTGCTAAGCCAGCCATTACTGACAAAGAACTGTGAAGCTAAAATACTGATTCTTGCTCATCTGCATTTCATCAAAGACCATTTCATTTGGCTTCTAATTAGATTAAATCAAATCAGTAGTGGACACAAAAGTCATCTGGTTTGTATCATTCCTCCAAAACTACAGCCTAGTGTTACTTTTATAATATATTAGTTCAAGGAGATAATGTATCATCTTTAATATTATCACCAGAGTTTCTGTACCTAAATAATGACGGTTTCCTAACATCAAATAAAACAACATCACATCTATTCAAAATACAGAGGACAAAAGACATTGAAAAGCCTAGGCATATTGTTGAATATTGTGCTCAGGTACACAAGACCGTCTCTCCACAGAGCATATATAATTGAAATTTCAGAAGGCAAAGTAACTTTAATAGTATCTTGATTTTACCCAACCCATAAAGGTATTTCCTCTGAAAATGCATTTGTTTCTCCAGACTGAATATGGATTTTCTTTTTTATTGCAAATACGATTACCTTCCCTTGCAACAAGAAAATATTCATCCTTATGAATGATACTGAGGAAGTTGTCAGTTAGACTAGCTGTGCTTCCCTTAGTGTGATTCTCCTACTAGGAAACATACACCATAAAGCAGTTAGGAATGGCAGGTATTTTTGCAAAATTTTTTTGAAGGAAGTTTTGCTTTGTTCAGTGCAGAAACACCCATTTCCTTTTCCTTCTTTCTTTAAGAGTATTTTAAAACAGGTTGCAGTAATAATTTCAATTTTTCAGTTCCAAAGATGAAAGTACAAGCATAAAAATTTCTTAATCTAATGTTAAACCCATCAATTTTAGTTGAAGATTTAAATTTTGCTCATTTTTCAAAACAATCCACAAATTTTTTTTGGAAAAAAATACGCATTTGTTCCAAAATTTTCTTGTCAAAAATAAAGTATCTGGAAAATATCTCCCTTTTCTAGAAACCCCTAGCACAAAAAAACTTACTATGACTGGCACATATGAAGCATATATGCATTATGCTACTTAAAAAATTTAATCTCAAAGCTAATTATATAAAATCTGTATTTATTCATTTTGAAGCACACATACACTACTTACTCCAGTTCAGCAACACCACTATAACCCTGAATTCACAGACCACATTCTGACTTCTATCTGGTTTAAACAGTACCTGTAATAATTAAAATAATCTTCAAGCAGGCCACATCACATATTTCTTCATTCAAGAGTATACTGTGCATGTTAAATATAAAGACTGAAAATTAAGATCTCTCTTAGCTGTATGTGTAAGAAGAAAGATTCCATCCATTATCCTAAGTGAAAAAAACCCCACCGTTTAGACACTTGGAAACCTGAAGGTTGTTGAGAGTTTATCCTAGCTTCAAAAAGAAGTCACCTCCAGTTAAGGCAAATGCTAGGACATCTGAAATCATAAAACATTTTATATTAATTACAGTATTAATTTTAATGAATATATTAATTACTTTGAACACTGCCTGAATAAAAACATGACTTGAATTTCAGCAATATTACTTGGCTATAACAATATATTATGAGTCTGGATCTGGCAGTGCAACTTTTAAGTACAGAGTTATCACTCCAATACTATAATGAATTTAGGTTTAGACAGTGATTTATTGTGATTATCCTTTGTCAAGTCCACCATGTGTTTTATTGAACTGAAGAAACAAGCTGTAAAGCAGTTCCACCTTGGAACTGAATAAAAAAGTTTTGTTATACTTTATGTTAGTGAGATTTTGTCCCTGTTCCAGTATATTGATAGGAACACGTGATTTATTTTTTTTTTTCTTAAATACTGTCACTTAAATTACTATTTTATTCACTTCAGTTAATTTTATGCTTTTTAAATACATCATCAATTTTAATTTTGAGGTATGACTTTCCTTCAACAGTGAATTCCTGGCATTACTCAGTGGCAATACCGTGCTTACTGACACCTACGCAACTTAACATTGCCATATATGATCTTTAACTCATACTGCAATTATAACCCAGCATCTTGAAGCAACAGATTCCTTTCAAAAGTCCAGAAGGTCCGAGTCCCTGCAACTGTATCACTACATGTAAGAAACGCTTGCGTGCATATTCAGCTCTTTATTCTTAAATACTACTGACCTCCCTGATGCTGCCTTGACTTAGCTGCCTCGACTAGGGTCCTTAATGTACTTTTAACACTGTAAAAAGATGTTTCCACCTGAGGTAACATCACTGAGATAACCCATAACCTTAATTTCCACATCCAGCATCCCGTCCCAAGCTGTTCTCACTATTCCTGGTACTAGAGAGCTATTTTTAGTCATGGTCCTCTTGTAAAACTGACACAATTGGACAGTCTGAATTATTGCCCGGAGCTACTTATGCTGCCCTCATTTAAAAACTGTATGTAAGCTTCTCTAATTTCCATGGCAAGCACAAGTACTAATACTGTTTGGCAGTATATTTATTTGATAGTTGTTTGCAGCTACAGTAGTCATTACTGTAGAGAAATGACATGTACCATGGCCCTGTATTTGACTTCTTTAAAAAAACAAAAGACTGCGTATTTACAGTGCAGTAAATATTGACTGCCTATTAATAATCACTTTACGTAAATGGTATTTTCTGGCTGTAAGCTTCCTTGCTGATTGTTCTGTCTTCATTAATTTGTGGTACAAAGAAAACTGACTAATGTTTAATTCACACTTGAATTCCAGGGAAATCTGGTGGAGCCCCACTGTCATTTTTTATTTAAATATATATTATCTTGTCAGTCAACCTGGCATAGTACAAGCTTGTTAATGTTATAGTCTACAGACACCGTGATGTATATTTTAAAGGTTTAAATTGTAATTTTTACTCAATAGAGCATGAAAAGATGCAATCTTTAATAGTGGATGACATCTGCCTTTTATAAAGGCCCCATATCAGTTACAGAATAACTCTCCTAATTTCTAGCAGTGCTTAGCACTGACTCTAGTCAGGAGCCCACAGCAGACACAGTCACCGCACCTGCAGGGTCCATCTGCACTGAGCTGTGGAGCTGCTCCTTCTGTGAGCACAGGGATCGGAGCTTGGCAGAGGCACTACCAGGTATGGTGTTTGCAGTTCAGCACTGCCCTTCAGTTCGTTTTGTTCCTGTGAGTTTTGCTTAACGTGAATTTCTTCCTCTACATCACTAACTATACTCATCTAATCAATATGATTAAATATGGCCCTCATGGCTTAATTTGGAGTGTACTGGTAGGCACTGGTCCCAGTACACGAGAACATATTATTTGATCTGTCAGGCATGACAAATCCTCAGCGTACAACCACTATAACAAAACATAAAGCTTTAACGCCCATTTTACAGAAATCATGATGCATAATGGTAAATTACATAAAACTCAGGACATGGGATAGTAGAGCACTCTAATGGTTGAAACTGCTTGCGGACATTCCGCAAACACAAACATCAGTTCATAATGGTCTAAAAACTCTGTTGATGTTTATTGGTCAGTAAAATGAAATATAAGATATTACAGTTTTAGTTAAGATTTTAATTGCTCTTTTAAAGCAATGCTTACTAATTAAAGGCATCACTTGTTCAGATTACTGTCAAAATATTTACATAGTTAAATCATGTATCAATCACACAACAAAAACTATACAAATTGCCTGTTATACTAGAACACAAAGCATCGTTTAGAAAAGAAAATATATTTTCATTATTTTTCTACTGTGAAAACATAGGTTTTACATACATATTTCTACATACATATTTCCTGACCCTGAATTACTTTAACCTCATGAATAATTCAATTAAAGACAGCAGGACTGACTGACAACTTGTTCAGCTGCTACAGGTAGGAGTGGGTACTTGGGCAGGGTCACAGTGACAGGTAGACTACATTTCCCACCAGGAAAGCCTTAAGGTTAACCCATCAGTTTTCCTTGGTCAAAAGCTGACTTTTCCAGAGTGGAACTTCCATTGCTCTTACTAGCTATGTTATGGGGTCCAAGCAGAGACCACTCAGAAGCCAGGGGCTTTCCAAGCAGCAGAAAACCTGTGTGTTCAGAGAGAGTGTCCTGGAGCATGTCAGATGTATGTGTTAAACATCATTAATCCAAAGTAAGGGAAAGTATGCATGTATGTATGAAACCGGCAGCAGGACTGCCCCACTCTGGCCTGTTTTCCTGGGAGGGGGATGTTTCTTGAATGATGCTCAGGATTAAAGGTCGAGGGCACCATGGCTTCATCCTGTGATGCCACAGGCAGATCCCGAATGTAGAACATCTCAAAGCCAGCCCAGGAGTGCTAACCATCAAAAATACCATGACCCTTTCTAGTATGAAAATTTCTTATCACAAACAATAGCTAAGGGCTCACACCTCCCACAGACTCCTTAGCTGTGGCTCTGCTACAAGATGGGGAGATCAGGGATAATCCTTTAATCACCATCCACCAGTGGGTCTGCTTCTCTCTTCTATTCTTTTTTTGCAGTCTAGATTATTTCCTCCAGTGCCCAGAACTGGTCAGGAAAAAGGGACCTACAGACCCACAGCTCTACACACCAGTCCTAGCACATCTACGTGGCATCCAGTAAATGGTTTAAGGCCAGAGAAAATTCATGTCTGGCTAGTTTGGTCTATGTAAACGTTCCCATAAACATGTTGATCTTTGTAACCATAAACAAAAGGAGCACATCTTGCACACAACCTTTATTAACACTGAGTCCTTTTTTCCCCCGAAGTATTTACAGTGACTTCACTAAAAGTGTCACACTTGCGTAAGAACCGACAACTGAGGAACTTCAGTGTAACATATACACACAGGCCCGCTCACATCTGTACACATACATAGTTACAAGCACATGTTGCTTTAATTGATAAGGAAATTTTTTTCTAGAGGAACCTGCAGAATAGATAAACAGAGACAAAACACTCATATTCTAGAATATCCAGTGTAAAAACAGAAAAAGAAACAAAAGTAAGTCTCCTGCATTTCCCTGCTCTATAATTTACATATTCGCTCTGCAAAGTCCTCTAACACAGAAGTACTAAAATGGCATTGCTTTCACAAATAAAGGTGCACCACTCCAGACACCAACTCAGCTGATCTCCAATACATGGAGAGGGATGTTACCCAGAGTCATTGTCAAACTAGTGAAAAAAGGTATCCAGTTTGTCTGGGCTTTATGGCATTTCCAGATACTGTCCATTCTCTTCACCGCTGTGGTCTCAATCATAAATTCCTCTAAAAATCTGAGGAAAACACAGAAATATCTGGAAGTTTTCTCTCGAATCATCATATTCAACCCTGTAAAAATACAGGCAACCACATGAGATAAGACCTTCCATAAACTGGAAGAGACCTCAACACACCCAGAAGTTATCCTTTCTTCCTCTCTTTAGCACTAGTCTCACTGGAATATAATAGCAAATGCTTAAGCAAATTCTCTTTGAAACCAATGTAAATTGAATAGAACAGCTAAAAAAAGAATTACTTACCTCCTCCATTATTTCCTCAACTTTACAGGATCAGAATACAGATTAGGGGATAAATTTTATCCTTAATGAAAGCAACGACATTTTGATAGACTACTTTTGATGGGAGGATTAGAATCACATACGAGTAAGCCTTGAGGTTCCTCACATACCTGTGTAACCTGAACATAAGCACTTCTGAAGCAATTTGACAGACCAAGCTGCTACTGTTTTCAAAGGAACAAAACAAATCACTTAGGACTGTATTGGACCTGGAAGACTGCTTGTCTTCCAAGCAATTTTCCTTGACTTCCTCGTTATTCTGAGGGACATGCAGACCACAGACCAGATGTTTCCGTGAATTAGCTGGTTAACTGAAACTCACTGATGATTTCATGCTCTGTTAATAACTAAGTATTCCTTATTCTAAACATATATTATTCAATAACAACGAAAAAGTGTTTCATTTTATAAAGTGATTTTTAATATTATTTGTTTGAAGACACTTAGTGAAACATTGTAACTTACGTGGAAAACTCTAAACCAACAAAACAGGAACATGGAAAGCCTTATGTCAGTGATTAAATGAATTACGAAGCCAGCATTTACAGAAAACAATTTGTGTTTGCATTTAGAAAGAATCTTTGGGAACTGAAACAATAAACATTAGGAATTTATGCCAGAAACCTTTACTGAACTGCCCCAGAGCTTCCAGTTGTTATGGGGCAAAGAAAGGTTTAGAATAAAGATGACAATTCAAAAGGGCACTAAGCACCATCCTTTAAACTATCATTCTCATCTGTCTTTAAATATTGAGAGGGATAAACTTTTGTCCACAGTAGCATGGCTTATGAAATATTTTGCAACCTCTTCAGATGTCTTTGGAGCTCTGGCTTTGAGTACCTTTGCTCCAAGGGCGAAATACTCCTCAAGAGAACACACCATCAGCTATTCCTCCCCTTGCCACACACCACTTCCAACAAGTGGCTCATCACATGTCTCCTTTCTCACCTATTCTCCTGGTGACCATCTAGTGAAAACCTGTGCACACACAGCTGGAATTCTGCAGCAGCAGAAAATTCATCTCACTGGCCACTACACCGCAGGAAAAGATCATGTCTACATTGGGTGGTGAGTATCTGCCTTCACCCCCGTGCATGGCAGTGTTGTGGCTGTCAGCAATCCAGACCTAAACATCCATGTCAGTACTGCCAAACTGGAGTGATGTGCCATTATGATTTGAATTCATGGACCTGTGACAACTTGTCGTGACTATCATCTTACTGGAATGATCAGCTATGGATCGCTGTGCTCTGAGCTCAAATTTTATCCCATAATACCTTTTATTCTCTCTTGCTATGGAAATGATTGCAATTTCAAAACACAAGAAGGGTTCATTTGCAGTCTAAATCAAAAAATGGATTTCATCATATTAGCGTTGTTGCCCATAATCACCAAATCACTAAAAAAGGAAGCAAAATATAAGGTCTGTTAGCATACATTAGAGAAGAAGATAGAAAACAAGTTATTTGTTTAACTATTAATACGGAGGTAGCAGTGCATGATAAAACCTAAAACAAACATGTATTTGTATTTCTAGGTAAAATGTTCACTACCTTTATCTGAACATGTATGTTCATTTTTTAAGCAGTTGTCTGTTCATCCATACTGTAATTTAAATGGAAATATTTTTACAGGTCATACAGTCTGCTTTTTTTGACTGTAAAGCTAGGAACAACAATTTCTGGAAGCTTTCTACATTTTTATTGGAAAAGCATTAATTCCTAAAAAAACAAGGAAAACATAGGCTACACAGGTCCAGCACAGAAGTCCCATCTTTTTACTGTTCTCTAAAGTATCTAGAACATCATATATGTAAGCAGCACCTTAAATTGCATTTCTTTGTTCTAATTCTGGTATGTACTATTCAACTAATAATGCACATCCCTGTTCATGAGCGCTCTGCAGTAGGGTCACATTGGAAAGACCTCTTCATTACTCATGCACTGCTTGTCAGCACACAGACCAGAGCAAGATTACTAATACATCTGTCTAATTTTACTGAGAATATTGATGTAAAATCAGTCTCATCCACTGTCTGCAAAAACAGAAGCCTGTCCGACTGAGAAAAAAAATACTGTTTTTCTTTCAAAAAATCCTAAGTGGTAACAAGGAAAGGATACAAGTGGTCTACAATGATGTATTTGTGGTCAGCAATACTTGTCCAGTACCTTTTTTTCACAGATAACCACATGTAATTCTGAAAACTAGAATTCCATCAAGGTACATGTGCTAGCTTGGTACAGGAAAAAAGAAGGGAAAAAAGGAGAAAAAAGTGCACATCCTTGTAGATTTTCTTATACGACTTGTATAATTTTTCGAACTTAAGGTAGAACCCTGGCTTTGTATCGATTTACACTTACAGAAGTTCTCTCCCTGTCTTATCATTTGGTATGACATAAAAAAAGTGGGGGGTTTTTGAAAAAGGCTTTTACAAAATAAATGACTGTTAAACATTAATTAGGTTGATATTTAGCATTGTATATGAACATTTGTGGTCATTCTAGTTGTTTCCTGCTGCTTCAGAATAAACCACCAAAAGGCCCCCAGTATGCAAGCAATTTTCTCACCTATCATGAGTAGCTTCCTAATTAGGAAGATGGTAATAAAATACAGAGAGGAGTAACATGAGGGAAAATAAAATCTAAATGATCTAATTACACTGTCTGTGATCTGGATTATTTCTTGTTCTCTATTAAGTGGCATAGAAGATTGAGATTAAAGCAAGCAAAGGGATTTCTACGCTTTCTCAAGGAAAGTAGAATCCTAATAACTGAGCATGTAATATTACAGGGATGGATTTCTACATCTCAGTGCTGTCCCTGCTTGCTGTGCTGTCCTGCTTCACTAACATAACATAAAATACTGTGCCCACTTAATAAATCATCTGCATTTTTTAATTGTTCATAGAAACATTGTAATATCCTTTAAAATTGTTCTGGGCTCACCTATCATAAAAGTAGAGTTTTCAAAAGCAAATCTTTAAACACTTTCTATGTTTCAAAATTTTAGTTCAGTGTTTTCAGGAAAAGAAGACACAGGTATTACAGATGATTTTACAATGTAATTTTGATCTTCTTTTTAATCACATTCCGCCTCTTCAAAGGACTCTGACAAATCCAGAGTGTCTTCAAGAGCTAGTTGTTCGTTTGGATTTTGATTGACTGAGAAATCACAAAAATTGTAAGGATACAGAGTACTGTAGCAACTTCGTAGCTGAGCAAAGAGTCTAATTATTAAGTTAACTGTGTATTTTGGGTAATTTAGTATTACCCAGTCTTATAGTGCTACTGCTTGGGTTATTTCATGCCATGTGCCAATGGCATACATATTGTGATTATTTGCAAGACTGGAGTACCTCAATGAGTACTACAATATGAATGTTGTTCTCTTACAGAGTCTGAAATAAAATTAAACTTTTCTGAAGATGCAGAAGGAAATCTGTCCGAATAACTTATTTTTCAGTTTGCTTGCAATTCTGAAAATAAAACCAACATCTGCTATGGATGGAGATAAAATCTTTTTTTTTTTTTTTTTAGTTTAAAAAAAATCTCCTTCTGGATTTGATTCAGTTTGGAATTTCAGAGTTTTACACTGAATTTAAAGTAGATTTCAAAACAAAAATATCAAATACTAAAACTGGAAATTGGTATTTAAGTGTATCTAAGTAAGTTGAATATAATGATTCCTAAGGAGACTGAGAAAGAGACACAGGGAGAGAGCAAGTTGCCAAACATACTCGCAAAATCTAAATGGATTAATGAAATGTCTGAATATCAACAGATCTGTATGTCTGGCTAAATGGTATTTTGGAGGAAATATTTTGTCTAGTTTAATCAGTCAGCTTGATGCAGCTTTCTGCATAAATTCTGGAAAAGCAACTGCCAGTAGCTGAAAATTTGTCTCCTTCCCATTCATTTCACAACTCAAAGAAGGAAAGACACTATAGGTCATGAAAATTATATTCCCCCTGGCCCCCTTCCCACCCCAGGATGCTGTGGATTTCAGAAGGATACCCAAATTCAGAAAAGGATTAGGCAGTCATGAAGGACAGATAAACTGATATGGATATACATAATGGCTTCAGAAATCTATACACTCCGCCAGAAATTGCACAGGTCACAGAGCAATGATCACCGTATAGGCTTTTTTTTTTTTTTTTTTTTTTTTTTCCCCCCTATAAATATTCTCCAGTAGCAATTGTTAGAGGCAGGATGGCGCTTACATGGAGTTTGGTCCAGACTGCATAACTATTCTCACGTTGCAGTACTCTGGAATTGCTTTTCTTACTTCCCTACTTCACACATGGCAGTAAATCCTTTCCACCTGCTTTTTGTTCTCTTTTGTTATTTTGACTGAAAGAGACTATATTAACAACAGGTCTTTCAACCTCTCTCCCATCTGCAGCCCTTTCCTTTTAACCATTTTTCATCTCCCTGTTTCTCTTGTCCCTCCTCAAAATAAATGGCTTCCTGATTGAGAAGCCTGCTTTCATTTTGGTTTTGACATATTTTTCTCTAAATGAAACTAAAATTGTACTTGATTCTAGGCTTGATCCTGCTTCACAAGTCTCCAACTTTGGGTGTGGAGAATACTTTTCAAAATGAAACCCAAACTACTGAAAATGAAAACTTGTAAAGGAGGAGAGACAAGAGCCAATGTAAGTTCAGATGAATGACAATGACCACAGCCTCTACATTCATGTAAAGCCATTTTCATTTAAAAAAAAAAAAAATTAGTCTAAGAAAGAGGAGTCTGACATTAAAGGCCAGCAGTGTTGTGTCTTGCTTTTTTTGTTTGTTTTTGTGGGTTTGCTTGTTTTGTTTTTTTTAATTTTAAATTAGCTACTGCCCTGCAATGCAGGCAGAATTTTAATGTTCCAGGGCTCTGAGTGCAGTTCCGGTGGCAAATAATTTGAAATATGTTTCGGGGTTACAAGGCACGAGACACTACTAAGAATTTTGTGTTACTGAAAAGTAATAAAATAGAGAGGAAATTGGTCTGACACAATTCCGGAAATACAGAAATGCAGATTCTTTCAATAAGGGCAACTCTTATCAGTCTTTGATAGGTGCGTTGAGGCTTACTTGGGTTATTGCTCTCAGACCTATCAACCTCTACTGAGTCCAGATTTTGCCTTACAGTCAAGATCACACAGGGATACTTGGTGCAAGTAAATAAAAAGAAATCTCCAGAAAGTACATAATTTCTCACAACCCTAATCTTACTGCCACCCCCAAAAATCTCCTCACAGGACAAAAGAAAAATTCTGTGTTACCTCCTAAGCATAAGGAAGAAGACCATGCATGCCAGGACGACAACAGAACTGCAGTATAATATATTTCCCCTACTAGTTGTTTTCTCTGCAGGCTGCTTCTTTTTCAGGGCTCCCAGACAACCAAGGTAGGTAACTGTGGATTTAGAAACATCTGCATTAAGGGCAATTTTACTTCAAAAAGTAACAACAGATAGCACCATGGGGTTTATTATTTTTTTGACCTCTTATCTTCCTGACATCAAAAAGTGCAGTTTTCAGCTGCCAGCTGTACAGATATCTTTTCCTGCATCATCACTATCATCAAAAACTCAAAAAATGAAAAATAACTCTTTGTCGTACCTATGCATCATTGGACTTTGGATGATATTCCTGAGTTGTACCTCAGCATTGTGCATTGCCTTCAATGGGACCATGAAAGTAACATACAGGAAAGTGGCAAAGAATTTCACAGATGCTGTGGAAAACATTCAGAAATGAGATGCCAAGGCTTTTTTCTTCAAAGTTTTGAAAATACAGGGTGATGAGGTTTTGACCAAGATTCAAAGCAGAGAAGTTTGTAAAAGAATTTAAAGTTTTATGGTATGCAGCCAAAGCCTCTAGTTACTACTAGCTTTGAGGCTGGCTTCCTCATTTTAATATTTAATATGTATTTTTCATTTCTTGCATGGTACTCCAGAGTACAATGCAGTTGCTTTGGCCTCCAGGGAGAAAACTACTTCACCCAATAGAAACTAAGAAAAACTACATGCAGGTAATTATCTCACTGCCACTTTGGGAGGGTCACACTGCATATCCCAGTGTGTCAATTCTTCTCCCTAGCTCCTCATATAGACAGAATATTGTCACTACACCATCCTGCCATGTGGAATTATTGCAGCAGTCCACTGATGTTAGCAGACAACGCAAAACCGCAGTCTTGCTTCATGACAGCAGTCTGTGGGACTCGGTGTTATCAGCCCAAGTTGACAGTGAAAACAAGAGCCCACAGCACCACGAAATTATAACTGTATCCTAAGATCTACAGTGGACGCAGTGGAGTCCTACCCTGCTGGCTATGGCGTTTCGTGTATGTACTTTATTACCTATTGAGGGTAATGGGCTGTTAGTGAAGTAGAACAGTGCTATTAATGGGTTCTGTTACAATAGAATGCTTCGTTAACAGAGCTCTCAAAGAAATCAACAACTTCAAAACTCCCATAATCAATCCAATTTAATCTGATATATGCACTGTCAAATTGCATTTCAAAAGGCTTGTATAATACCGAAATTCAGTTATCTAGTAACAGCATTAACAATGTTAATTTTCTAATCAGAACGCAAAATCATTAATTATCCATGCCTTCCTTAAGTAAAAGAAGCTGCGGCTCCCAATCAGTAACCCTACAGATCCTTTGATGTTTGTGAGTAGAAAGGGTACATTCTCCTCTGGAAATACCTGTGAGGCTTTAGTTAGTGCTGGGATGTGCATTGAACATGTAATTGCTTCCCTGGGTCTGAGCCACTCCCGTCTGCATCCCGCACCATCACCTACATGCACAAGGCTGATGCTCAACAACATAAGCAGCACTCTCTGGTGCTCCCACGCTCGGGGTCAGTCTTGCCAGCCCAAAGGTGCTTTGCCAGCATTTCAGCCCTTTCTTATGTGAGTATGGTATTACATAAAGAGTCTATAATCATAATGGGATTGGAAATATCCCCCAAAATAAGAATGGCAATTCTGCCTCAGGCAAAGGGTCCACCTACCTCCACACGCGGCCAGAAGTGAGTATTTCCCCCGAGTATACTCCCAGCACTCAACTATTTACAGCTCAGTGTTTCTGAGTGGTTTGGCCTCATGCATCTCTTTGCACAGCTAATCTGTACTTGAATCCATGCAAACTTTTTGCATCACCAGTTTTCTTCAGAAAAGAGTCCCATAGCTCTACCCCTTGTCACACAAAAAACACATCTGTTTTTCTTTGTTTTGAATCTTTTGCATACAAACATTGTTGGGGAAATGCAATAAAAATATATGAAATAAGTTACTTCAACTTATACCATTATTTCTACAGTTCTGAAAGTTCATCCCACTCGGAAAACAATTGTTTCCATACTTCAATTGTTATTAAAAAATAGGCATGTGGATAAATTTTCCTTGAAGAACAGTCCAACAACAGGAATTATTTGCAGATTTTTTTTGTATGCAAAGGTTAATGCATGAGAAGCTTACACTACATATTCAATAAATTATTAAAACAAAAATTAAAAGCAGAATAGTAAGATATTAGCTCCAGCTCCTGTTCTTGTTCTTTACAATCAGGAAATTAATTTTGCTGGGGAAAAGTGTACTCCATACCCCAGCAATATACCTTGATTACAATAAACTTGATGATAAACCAACAAGCAATTGTACACCACACACTAAAATTAAATCACAGCTTTAATGGTACTATGGAAAATGAAACATATTGCTAAGGCTATAAACTTGTTCATGACAACACTGTAAGACAAAAGCAAGAAAATATGCATACATTTCTATTTATTTTTATACTTGTGGTAGATTGTCATGTAATAGTTTATTTAAAATCCTATTTTTCAGACAGAGCATTTCCAGAGAATAAAGACAACAATAAAACATGACCATCATGAAGTTTCTTAACACATATATCTAAATATGTAAATGGCTCTCAAATTGTGCTCTGTCTGTCAAGAAGCTACTCAGGGAATTCAGTTCATTCCAATACTGCTGATAACTGGTTCCTTGGCCTCAAGCAAACATTTCACTTTCCCTTCCCCATTTGTAAAATATTTGTGTTTTGGCTGGAAGAGCACTGAAATGTTTTGAAAGCTTTGTTCCGCTAAGGATTTAGAAGTATGCTTAACTTTACACATACATGTAATTGCAATGACTTTGACTTAATTAGGTTTTTTGGAAAACGCACAAAACCAAATTTTCTCTGAGATGGGCCTTGAAGAACAATATTATCTGTACCTTGTCTTTAAAGCAGAATCACTAAATGCATATTGGATACATCATATAGCAATGATTATTTTCACTTGTAGATTGGCCGTTCAGTACATTTACTTTTCATTGATAGAGGATAATTTATTTCTGAAGTATAAAAGTGCCCCCCCTTAAACTCTTGGAAATGTGGAATAGGAACATGCCCTGAAATCATTATTGGCACTGAATAATTTACACCATTGATTTCCTTTTCTTCAACTTTTTGTGTATTTTCAGTTTTTAAAATAACAGATTGTTGCTGATGAGAATATCTCGATAAAATGAAATTTCTGTCTTTGGCGCATAGAAGATCAAACTGTCAGAAACTGGACCTAGAGACAGTAATTTTGCTACACCTACATACCTAGGAGATGCTATCGTGCATACAGCATGTATAGCTGGGCACTGAATCTTTCTGAAATTTCCAGTTGTCCTAAAAACTATAAAAGAAGGGGGCTTTGGCTGATTCTATTCATTTGACAAACTAAAACTGAAACAGAAGTTGATGGTTAAAGTCACTTCACATAATCATGGATTCTGTAATTTGGTGAACCCACATATATGCTCCAGCAGAAACCCTTCTAACTTTTTTTTTTTTTTTCCCAGACAAAATAAATGTGACACAGTGACTCAATTGGGAGACAAATTGAGCCCTGTTTTTCAGAAAACTGAGCAACAGCATCTCCCATTAGCTTTCTGGCTGCCTGAGCAGCGGGTGTCCTCAGCAATACACTGCTGGAAATCAGGCCCCAAATGCCCGATCAGTCAGAAATAGCCCAGATCGCTTCTGTTCTCTGCAGCAGCAGCAATGGGGAGCTCTCCTCAGGGCCACCAGGTGCTCAGCTTTGACTGATATTAAGAATTAGAGACCTTCCCTTTCACCGCACCTGCACAGATCACCTGTGACAGAGGACAACAGCCTGGCTCGGGATCTCTGCTCTGCTCAGCTCTCCTGACCCATTACAGCACACAGAAAGCAAATGCACCTGAGCACCAACTGAAATCGTATTTTCATATTCCACATAAATCATGAAACATTCAGAAACTTAGTTAATGATAATACAAACACCTCTGAAATCCCAATGTGAAAGACACTGAGGCAGCCAGAAGGTTTTTTTTGTTTGTTTGGTTTTTTCCATTTCAGGAAAAATATCAGCTGTGAAGAAAAGACTAAGGAATGCTTCAAAACATCATTTCATAAGCAGGCGCCTTCACAGTTGGCAATGGGGTGTCTGTCTTTCACTGAGAACCAGGTATCTTATGCTGTTGACTTTTTTTTACTTTTTAAAATTACAAGAACCTTTTGCATTCAAAACTGCCCCCTTCCCACCCATGAATTACGTTCTCAAATGTAGTGAATGACATAGTGAGTAAAGTAAGTCAGTGGGCCTGTCGGCTTTTTAAGTTCCCCCCCAGATGTCTGTGCTCCCCTATGCCCTCCCAACACCAAGGCTCGGGGGCTGGTGGGGGCCAAGTCACCTCCTGGCCAAGTCCTGGTCCAGGCAAAGAACCACCGCATTTAGGAGCGCCGTAACATGTATCTGCCACTAAGCCTACACACAACTAGTACATTGTACTAAATGCCATTTTCATCATAAGTGTCCGAAGACACCTCCACGAGAGAAAAAAAAAAAAAAAAAAAAAAAAAAAAAAAAAAAAAAAAAAAAAAAGGATGTCATGAACAAACTGAGAATTTCAATTCTCTATCTCATATTACATCTTTCATTTAAACATGTATTTTGAACTATGGACACATATATTGCACAGGTGCCATTTATTCACCTTCACGTTAAAAGCATTCCCAGTTATAATAATTATCTGTAATGATATAAAATTAGGTACTCATCATTTTCTTATAGCTGATTATGCCTCTGAAGTGAGCCTGATGGTTAGGCAATGGTGTACTCCACTATCTAGACTCAAGTTACAGCTGAGAATGTGATATATTACATATATATTACATTTCTCACTCTACTTTTAATTTAGCCTGGGGAAAAAAAAAAAAGTTGAAGTAGATGACTATATGTTTATAAGAGAAAGACTGCCAAAAGTTCATTACCTAAACATGGCTTTATGTCATTAAATCAATGACATACCATCTATCATATCACCCAAACTGATAAGCAATTCTTGGAATATTTATCATTAAGTCAATTAAATTTACATATTCAAGAACAACTAGGAGGGACATGGTTAAGAAATATGTTATTCAACACATTCGAAGTTTAAACGGGTGCTGTTAAATAACTAAAGAAATATTTGCCACAGAACATACCAAAACATTACTTCTGCTCCTGTAGGTTTTGTGTTCAGCAGTTCACACTGTACTTAAAGCTCAGTTTCAGAATTCTGAATATTTATGATGGATGTACATTTGTCCTATTTCCAGTCCCTCTTCCTGGAAAAACTTAGAGAGTTTAAGCAAAATAGCTGCAGCAAGACAAAATGGAGGAAAGAAAAATTCCACATGTTCTACTCCAGCATCTATTACCTACACACCATCTTCCATTTATCTTTCTCACACTGCAAAGCCAGCCTGGTCTGTTTGCCTATCTCCTATTAATGAATTATAAATATACTTGATAATTAAAATAGGGCATTTACAATCCTGGCTATGCAGTGGCATGTGTGATGCAAAGCTGTCGCTCTGTGTTAAAAGCAAGGTATGCTGCTCTCCAGGTCGTCTGGCAGCATTTCAAGAACTCGTGCTAGAAACACTTAGCAGACATGCTCTTACTACATGCACACTGTATTAACCCTAAAGAGCAAGAAAAAAAAAAACCCACATCGTTTCAAGGCATACAGACAAGCACTAGCTATTTTGCTTATTAAAAAGTCTGAAAGTTTCCTTCTGAAATCACCTATTTTTGGAGTCCCTTACGTTCACCGTAGTGGTTGCAATTGAGCTTTCAATGACAGCGCTTGCTGCAGTGAGCCTGAGGCTGATAATCAGTGTTTATAGCCTCCTACCTCTATGAAGAACAGCTGATGCCCTCTCCATCCGTGCCGCCCAGCGCCCAACCCCGTGAGGATGCAGGTGGGCCGGCACAGGCAGGCCCTTGCCCAGAGCCCAGCCACCAAGGAGGGCACTGCTCAGCACGGGCAGCAGCGGGCCTGGACCTTAATGCAGGTTTGCTCCAATATTCTCGAAGAGCTGCAGCCCCCCATGGCCTTTGTACAATCCTACGAGCTTAACCCCCTCCCCATCCTAAAACCAGTCCTGTGTGTTACCTTCCGAGGTCACACAGGGCTGGGACAGTGGTGGCAGGGACACCGGCACCCCACAGCGAGGGGTGTCACAAGCCCTGCGTGGGAGCGCTGCCACATCTCGGGGTGGCGCTGAGGCAGCAGCTCCTCTGCAGGTCCTTAATGACCCGTGAAACAGCATTAATCCAACACCCGCCCTGGTGTGCCTCGCTGAAATGGAAAGTACCAGCTTTGCTCATGTTCACCCACTTGGAAGTTTCAGATTTTTTGTAAGATTTATACAGGAGATTCTTGGTTCTTCATTTTGAATGTGAGATAAAATAAAACAAAACAAACAACAACAAACACAAAACAGCAACAAAGCCATCATCCCAAGCATATCTGAAAGCCATTCATCTTGCTCACACCTGATCACATCACTAACCCTCTTCTTACAAAGACATGAATGTTAGAAGGACACTAATTTGAAGACATTTTCTGCCCCCGCTAGAGAAGGGCTTCCTTTCAGATCACAGTTTGTCTATCTGAGTAAAGACTGCCTTACTCACATATTAAAACAAAAGCCATTGACTACGGCAGCATTTCCCCTTATGGGAAAGCTCTTTGGTGTCACAGGTTTACACCAAAGTTAGTATCTTAGTCCTTAAGATAAAAATACTTAACTTTCACATTGTTTCAGTGAAAACATGACCTTAGCCTGAGGAAAGGCTCTCTCTAAGCACAAGTTCAAAAGAAATCTGTTATTCATTTCCAACTCCTTCCTAGGAAATACTGTATCTCTTTGTCCACTTGTACTCCATGTCCTTCTCCCCATTTCTGGGTACTGGAAGACATCACACTTCCAACAGATATTGATAGGAACATGGAAAACACAGATGGCAGGTATGACCAAAAGAAAAACTCCAAAAAACAAACATCGCTGCTTTCAGTTCTGACTAAGCAGTGCTGTTGGCAGGTTCCCTTCATAAAGCTTGGTGGATATGATGGCCCGAGAGGGAAGGGAGAAAGCAGGGCAACACTACACTGGGTGGTTCACTGAGACTTGACTCCAGCTGCCCGATCTCATCTTTCCTTGTTGCTGCTTAGTCCCAAGGGATGTGCTGTAACCTCTTGAAATCCAGAATGTGCTCTGGGCAATACCGCAGACCATGACAGAGCAGCAAGAGGGGCAGGACAAACTGGTGAATATCACCGTCATCCTGTGAGAATGTGGAGTGGGACAGAGACGACTCGCTAAACTCTTCTACAGTACATGTGCACATCCCTGAATAGTGGAAAACAATAATTAGTTGTAAAGAGACAAGTAGAGCTTCTAAAGTACAGTTAAATATACTAGTTGCTGCTCTGGACCAAGTATCACTTTGGTTTTACATCTCTGCAAATTCTGAAACTTGTCTAAAGTCTCTGAAATGTCTCTGGCTTCCAGGCCCTGTGAGGGACAGCAGAGCACTGAGCCAGAGCTTTGCCCCAGGAAATTCTAGCTGCTCATTTTTTTGTCTTACTCTCAGTGCTCTAAATAAGCAAGAGGACGAATATTAGCACAGAGGTATTATTTCTGTCATAAATTTTAAAAACTACCTACGTGAATAATTGTAAGTCAAAGTCCTTCAGGGACTGTCATAAATCCAAATTCTGTCTGAGTGCTAGATTTAGTATTTCAATCACTGAATTAGCTGATAGAAGTATAAAAATGAATGTGCAGAAGGACAGCTCTCTGTTAGCTATACACATCTACACAGACTTCTGGGCAACAGTTTCAACCAGAAATTAACAACAACTTGGTCCAAGTAAATTAAGCCCATCCCTGTTTCCAATGGAGTATTGAGATTTGCCCGGCCAGGATGTGTGATGGATCAAGTCTCTTAAAGTCTCTTCCTGGAAAGCATCTCCTAAATGTTTGCAGTTGTCAACATAAAGCCAAAGAGAGAGTTTTAAAGGTATTTAAATGTTTTGTAAAGCTTCCTCTACATACACATGGAAGAAAACAAGTAAGATGTTTTTACATGTGTCTGCCTCTGCAGCTCAACCTAAGACAGCAGTGACTTGTCCCTATCATCCCAAACCTCCTTTCTTGGTGACAAACACTGTCAACCATGTGCATAATTTGAGATGCAAGTAACAATCCTAAGAAAACAGAGTTTGAGCTCCAGAAATCAAACTGTTGCTCAAAGTCTCTTGCAGATATGTGTGAGAAAGTCAGAGTGCAGATGTAAATCATAAATATGCACAGGAGGCCCTGGAGGAGAAGAATGCAAGTGCCACCCTAGTTTTGCTCCCTGTGCAGTTTTGCTCCCTTGGCAAAAAGGAGCAGAGATCAGTGATCTTCCCAGGCAGGGGCTTTCCCAGGTGGGTTGTAGATGCAGAGATAAAGGCCCCAGGAAGGCCAGGGTGGACAGCCATCATCTCTTCTGCTCTCCTCATGTCCTTGGCACAGCCAAATGGAGATGGAATTACCAGAGCAGACACTGGATTGGCAGAAATGTAAAATACTCCAGAAAACCTCTGCTGCAGTCCTTTGGGACTACTGTCAGGTGTTAAAACTTCCAGGGGATTAGATCCAAACAGACATCCTGGACCAGAACATCTTTTGTTTGGTCAAGATGACAACAGAAGAGAGTATTACAGTATAACCTCTGACATTTGCCTTCTCGTACCATGAGGCATGGCTGGCTGCTGCTAAAGGCATTTCACCCAGTGCGATACTGGGAATGGCCACATCCAGGCTGCTCTCCATGGAGGTCTCCTGTGGGTTACAACTTGCTGTACAGAGAGCCAGAATTGAGGCACATCGTGGATTTTAGGAAGTCTGAGCCATTATTTGCTCTCTTGAAGTCGAGCATCAGGATACCCACATTAATTGAGATGACAAACAGAGCCTCTTCAGTCACCCATGCTGCAAATGCAAGGAGATAGTCTGCTGCGTTCCTGTCTTCCAACAGGTTTTGGATGCTTCCATCTCTGTTTGGACCTACTAAGAGGTGAGAAAAAGGGGCAGGCTTCCAATAAAAGGTGGAGTTGTTCTGTATTTTTATTGTGGAAAGTTACAGACTGCACCACAAAAAAAATAGTATCTAGGATTTTAAAACACTTTGCTATTTTTGTCTCTGTGAAATAACTATGGCAGCAGCTTATTATGGTCACACACATCCTTAAGGAACTTATCATCATTACAGCACTAACAATAGGTACAATGTATTGAAAGATTGACACTGAACTTCAAAATTTTAATTAAGTGTGGAGCAGTTTTTTGGGGCCAGGAAAAGGCCCCGAAGGATTTTATTACACCAGATAGAAACTGCTAACTTACTGTACCAATAATCCAACAGTTTGCAGAAATACTTTCACAGACAGGACCAAACAGGAAGGTAGTGCATTATCTTAACTCACATCTTAAGAAACAAAGAGGCTTAAAGTTACACCTGTGTGTTACATTTTTGGCTGCACACATTTAACTCTCACTAATGCTCCTAAGATCTACATGATGTGCAGCCAAGAAAGGAAAATGCCTCATGTAAACATGCTCCCTCTGAACTAGAGAGACTTTACCCTTTAACAGTCTCTTGTCTTTTATAGCCACACACATCAACAAAACCTTCTTCAGGCTGCTGATTCCCCTCACTCACATTCTCTTTTGTGACTTTACTTGTGCAGTCAATTGCTCACAGACATGAATAGGAAGATGGCAGTACAGACCTGCTTGACCATACCAAAGATAAGGGAGAAAGAAGCTGAGGCCATGGAGAGTTGCTTCTTAAGGTGATGCCACTGGCAGGGGGCGGGGATATCCACACCTTTTCAAAGGGGTAACATTATGCTGGACCTCATTTTAATCTCACAGACACTATGTAAGTGCAAGGAACTGCAATAATTATTATTATGCTATTACTGTAATTGCTCAAAGGATTTTCTGCTAGTCTCCCATTTAGCATAGTATGTGAAAGGCTGACAAAGAAAATGTGATTAAGGTGTGAAGCTCTGGTGCCTGCCAGCTGTACTGAAGTGCAAAAGATTCCCATCATAAACAGTAACTGAAAGAATGATGGGCTTTCTGGGGCTTTCATCAGGAAATAAAAATACAGGAGTCCTTCAACATCTGTCAGAGACCCAGAGAAGAATGGAGGAAAGCAATCCAATTCATCTGTATAAACTGTCTTCTGTAGTACAACACAACCACTCCCTCCTTCCATTCACTCCCTTAAAATATGAAAGTATTGACCATGACAGGGTCTAAGGCAAGGTATGGGGAGTAAGACAAAGATGTAAACTTGCAGTTTTTCTGAGGTTGTATAAGGATGTAATCTTTCTTCTGTTCATAACCAAGAAACAAATAGTTTATGCTCTGTCCCTATGCTTCCTTTCCCTGCCGTAGCTAAGCTGAGGGCTATTTGTAATCAATACGTTACAGGCACTAGTAACACATGATGAACCCAGAAGCCCTCGCAGCCTGTCCCTAGGTGTGGGGCAGGAAGAGGATGGGCAATGCAGCCCCTGGGATTCCATCTGCTGTCTCCTGTGCAGCAGCACTTCTCAGTGGTGCAGAGCTCAAGAAGCACCATGTCCACTGCTTCCACTGCTGGTGCTCCTTGCAGACTCTTCCCATTTTGCCATGAAAAGCTGGGGCATGTACCAGCAAAAAGGTGGAGGGACAAGAGGCTGGCAGATAGAGAACAGCATTCTCCCTGTCTCTTTAAATAGTATTTTTGAGTCTTACATTCTTTCATGTCTATTAACTCCTACTATACTCCACTGGACATGGGGATTACTCGTTACTTCCTCCTCCACACGACATTTTCAGCTTAGCACAAACCACATGTCTACCTAATGTTTTCCAAAGTCACATCAGTTCACACCAGTTATAACCTCTAATTCACAAGCACCAGCCACACCTTCCTGCTCTGTTTTCAGAAGCAGAAAATTCCCCATGCAGTGAGCAGCACTGCATGTCAGCCCTTCCTCTGCTCTCAGAAACCTCCTTCCCCAACACTGAACAATGCTGTTTCATGAAGTACAGAGCTCCTGATAAACCCTGAACCCTTTCTCAACCCAACTGAGGGTGAACAGAGGGCAAACACCAACTTCAGGCACATGGTCTCAAACTCGTTTGATTCCTTACTCCAGGCAATTGGTCACTTCTGAGTCTGCAAGTGTCCCCGAAGAACCGGGGCAGACCCACCTCCTGCCTGGGCTGCAAACCACTGCGCACAACGCCTGGCCGAACCTCGTCAATTATATGCTGCACACATGCATTTGCATTAACTGTGCCTGTTCTTTTTCTGACTTAGTTATCTAAAAACACCTTGTCACTTTCCATCTGATTTGAATAATAACAGTATAATAAATCATTTAAGCAAACCATTTAACGGATGGAATGGTAGTAAACAGGATGCTGCAAATACAGCTATTAGTATACCATAATTAATTGCTAAGGTCTTGTGTTAATATTTCTCTCTGTTTTAATGACTTATGGTATAAGAAAATAAAAGGTTTGTCCTTTTTTTTTTTTGTCTTTCCATATTAAGTTTGCTATTCAGAATAGCACAACAGATCACCAAGGACAGCTATGGGAACACTTCTTGTATTCCTTTATTCGGGCTTTTGCTTTCTGCAAATATTCTTGTGCATTAAATCTCATTCATCATCATGTTTGTGTCCAGGCTGCCATCCCCTCCAACACACAAAGCAGATGAAACCAGGGACTTCCAAAGCTGAATTCATAACTCTTAGTATCTTAAGCTAACAGCCCAAACCCTCCAGGTGAAAGCAGTAATAGATTCACATCCTCTGTGGCTCATAGAAAGTGAAATATGTGTAACATACCTGACCATTAAGTTGTATTAGTAGGTAGACAAGTCTGTACAAATAACAGGGATTAACATACAGTTGCTAGCAAAAACATAGTTAATGGTCTTTGAACATATTTACCGAGCTTATATTACTACTGCTTCAAGACATACTCCCCGCTGTGGGGTTAGATGTTCTCTCTTAAGACAGAAAAAACCCA
Source organism: Athene cunicularia (assembly GCF_003259725.1). Taxonomy (NCBI): domain Eukaryota; kingdom Metazoa; phylum Chordata; class Aves; order Strigiformes; family Strigidae; genus Athene; species Athene cunicularia. The sequence goes on along the minus strand of NW_020799091.1, from coordinate 15,089,714 downwards.
CCATTTGTGTCCACTGGAAGCATTTTCCAAGGGAACTTGGAGAAGTCCCCTGTAAGTCCTTTACATGTCTTGCCGTGGCGCAGGCCCTGCTACTAAGGGTGTCCCACACTGCCCCTGTGAGCAGGCAAGCCAGCACCAACCAGCCAGAACAAACCTCAGGGGGCTCTGGGAGCTGCACAACTGTGGCGCCAGGATGCAAATCATGCCGATTACGGTATCTCTCTAAATTAGAGACCAACAACAAAACCAGTAGGCAATTTTTTTCTGGTTGCCTACTCTGTATGACTCGTACATTCAACACAGATAAAGACAATGGGTGATATGTCCAAATGATGTGTTGATGACATGACAATTTACCTGCAATTCTTTCAGTCTTTAATTCAACAGTGGATTTATTTGGAAAAAAATGTGGGCTGGATAAAGAAATTAATTGGGGCTGTCTGACTAGTATCTCGTTGGTCAGCCTGGGTGATCAAAATTCTCTCATCTAGCCTTAGAGCACAATAACCTGTGAACACTATTACATGCTATCTACTCTCACATTTATTTTGGTGACCTTTACTTTTTCTTCTTTGAAGCACTGATGCTCACAGCCATCAGACAATGTTTCATCCCCCAGACTGCTTTCACTCTTTTCTGTTTCATCTGTTAAGGGCTTGTAAATTGGATCACTTCAATATGGAACTACTTCTGACCTGCCAGCAACATACTTTCATGGGGCATCTGTAATCCTGCAGCAGATGCTGATGTACATCCTCCCAATACACCACTGTCCTCTTACGCTCTTTTCCTTGGACATTTGCTTGTGCCTCCAGACAGTAACTCCAATTCTTATCTATATAATCATCCATCACTTACAGTATTACTCCATTTCTTTTACCACCCAAGAGAAGCACTGAACAAGGATACTGATTTAAAAAAAAGGACCTGAGAAAGAAAATCACCTGACCAGCTCTCAACTGGAGGGCACGCAAACAGCTAGATACAGAGATGGTGTTAACAGGGTGCACAAACAGCCCCAGGAGCCAGCTTCTTACCCGGCGTGTGCTTTCTACTTGGAGGAGAAGTGAGAAAAACTCCTGAGTCAGCCAAGAGCACATGATTATTGATTTTCAAAGGAAATTATCCTCCTAGCTACAATGGTTTTGAAAAGTCCATTCTTAAACATTCTTCTTGGATTAAATGGCTGGAAATGACCAAGGATGAAGGCCTTTATTAGCAAGCCTCTCCAGCACAGATCCACACAGAAAACCTGGAGGAAATCACCAATACAGAGTCCTACGTGGTTCTGCAGAGACTGTGGATCTGTTAAGTCTTGTTCCGTTTTTCCCCATACACTTAGGTGAGGCAACAAAGAGCTAAATGTACTAATGTGCATGCGCTTCTTAAAAAATATTATAGCTTTTTACTTCTGAATTTTACATGAATGTATCTGTGCCTGATGAAGTGTTTTCCACTTACACTCAATAATGTTTTCCAGACCTGAACACAGCACCATCCAGACGTATATCTCACATTAACTAGTAGTGTGAAATACTGCTACTGTACATCAGGAATATTAAGGCAGAACAGGAAGCTTCTGCAGGCAAATATTACTCTACATATTGTACTCTCATTGCTCTACAAGAATTTCCTCTCATTGCTCTGTCTCCACCTTGATTATGTATTACAAGAATCATTCTACCCACTGAGGAAACAGATCTGATCCTGACATTGGAAAAAAAAACCAACATGTGGTATTAGTGAAATCTTTAACAAAAAGAAATGAACCTCAACACGTAACTGTGACAGAAATAACAAAACCAGAATATTTGTGTAACAATTCCTAATTATTTTGTATAGTAATTTCTAATACTAACACGTGCAATGCCTTTTGCACCACAATGTGAAAATGTAAATTCCATAACCGTTTGTAGAGGTTTGAACTCAGCCAGCAGCCAGACACCACACGGCCGGCTGTTCACCTCCCCCTGCCCCCTCTGGTGAAATAGGGGAGGGACAAAAAAGAAGAAAATTCATAGGTTGAATAAAAAGAAAGAATTTACTAAATATAACAAGAGAACAACAGTAACGATAGTGAGTTCAGAAAGAAACGGGTAAAATGCAGCAGTGGCTTACTGAGCGTGGTGACCGCCATCCCCCCCCCAACAACAACACGACCCAACGAGCAAATGGCACCAGCCCAAGCCCGAGTGAAAAGCCTCCGCGAGAGAGAGCCCCCCACCCAAATCTCGGGGCATGGCACCACATGGTATGACATACTCCAAAGAAAATCAACTCCATCCTGGTCGAAACCAGGACACCATTTAGAAATGGATTTGAAAACTGAGGCAAAAAACTGGAGCATAAAAGTCTCAATTCTTTTCAGCAATTAACTCTCACTACCTGTGAACTTTCCTAAAACACCTATTTGATGGTTATTCATTGGGCACACCTGAATGTTATGAAAAGGCGATGAACAAATAAAACTTAAATTCAAATTTTATGGGTTTAAGAGAGTACTATGCAAACACACCGTAAAAGCGATTGGAAGAGTGTGCATGCAGAAATGGCACAGGATCTACCCCACTGAGGGTCTGCAATTGAGAAGCAGAGGAACTGTTATGAACAGTTAAAAGCTGACATATTTTAGTATCAGTCTTCAAAATGTGTTTAAAGTTGTTCTCTGCAAATAATCTAATAAATAAGCTGGTGAAAATTGTGCTTTTTGTTTCTCTTGTGCTCTATGTGTATTTAGAGAAAAAACCCTGCAGTCATGCTCGTGTTGTCCGTGGCTTTAGAATATAGAAAGTTACTGCACAAGACTGCATTTTTCAGGAACAATGGTTGCATATAAATACAACAACAAAATAGCCTGTGGAACACAAGAAAACAGTAGTCCAAATTACTTTCTTTTAAAATAGGCAATTATGTAGCAGGGGTCCAATTTTTAAACATATATTTTTTAAAAAATAACAGGACTTAAGCAATTTGATACTTTAAAAAATTTCAGCTATGAGACAAAATAATCTGTTCTCCTTGGAAAAAAGCTGATTCTCACTATTCCTTCAGTATAATGGGTACCAGTATGCCTAGGTAGAGAGCCCTTATTTAAATCAAACAGCTCTGCCTGGAGAAGAAACTGCAGGACAAGGGCCAACATTTGAACTGGAATTTGTTAATGTTAGCATAGCTGGCCAAAACCCAGCAAGAGCAGTAGCTTGTTATTAAGTACCCAGGTATTCCCCCTTGAGGTCAACATAAAGCTTATCTATAATCAGCTTCTGAGGAACCTCATGAAGAGGAAGGATGGGCTCAGACTTCACAGTGCATTGACAAGACAAAGGTGATAGGTATGTGATATTCTGGTTCCATCTTCTTGCCATAAGGAACCAGAAACCCAACAAACAGCTGCAACTATTTGAAGAAGTCAGGCAGACACTTCATCAGGACTGTAGGAAAAAGAACAGGGAAGAAACAAAGTCTTCACAAGGAAGTAGCACTACTGAGACAAGACAGTTGAGCCATGCATTATCACATAGATAAGGACAGATTTTCCAAAATGCTCAGTAGTAAACCATTCCCCTTGGGAAGGCAGGTGCTGCTGAGAAGTCTGGAAAATACTATAATGTCTCTGAGTGCCAAAATGTAAGACAGCCTCTCTATTTGAACTTGGGTGCCTGAAAACAGATACCACTGACACAGAATTTTTAAGAGCACTCAACCCATAACTGCACTGACAAACAAGTGAATCCATATCAGCATTGTTAACAGCCAGTAATAGCTTAAAATAAAAATAAATAAATAATAATTAAAAAAAAGTTATGTAAGAACCCAAACTAGATAGAGGAGGATAATAAAACTTCTGTGAAAATGGTTTAAAGTAAACCAACACCAAAATGTCTAAACAAGACGCTGCGATTAGGTACTCTTGAACAAATTTATTGTCCCAAGTTCAGAAGAACAATTCTTGATTTACACAGGAATAAATTATCTAGTTTGACTTTGTGCACGAACATATAACTTCAGTATAGTTATGCACCCCTAAGCTGCAGAAGCAGACTTGGTGCTGTACTAGTCAAAAATCTTTGCCTCAAGACAACTCCCCAGAGGAATGGAAAACCAGAGAGGAGGCCAGTTCTTCCTTTTAATTAAACTGGTGCAATCATACAGAGTTCTTCACTTTTGCAGTAGTATCCCCTTTAAATCAGTCATTTATTACGGAATAAGAACTATGAGAAAGTATTATTTGGTCACACATTTAAATCCAAAGAACTTCACCTGCTCACAATGTGAATTCGCACAATTCATAGTAGGTTCTAAACCAGTTAAGAAATCAAAGCAAACGGCTTCCTCTCTCATGAACAAGCAAGTCTCAAAACAATAAAGACCTAAAAGTGAAATACATGAGCTATTTTGACTAGCATACAAACCTAGATTATAATGATAAAGCTGAAGTTAATCAATTTAATTTACTTGTTACAGTGCTTTGTCCTGCACAAGAAATACGGCACTGCATTGGCTTCTGCAGGCGGAATGAACACAATCATTGTTATTAATCCTCTAAAACGAATATGAAATTATTTCTGTAGCCTATAATAAAGCTTTTGAGTTTACAGTTTTAGCCAGTCCAGTAACATGCTAGGACAAAAGTCTTATTTCATGCCAGAGAAATGCATGTTCTGAATTTTCACTGAAGAAATCTGACTATATTTCAGCAAAGGTCTATCATTTCTTTTCCCAAAATAACCTTGCAAATTAAATCCAGACTCTGATGGATTGGAGATATTGATGGTTGATTTTCTCTGTGCTGTACAGCTATTTACAAGGACCACGTGCAGAGTTATGAAACTCTTTGCATACAGACTTCTTGTGTATTAAAAATAAACAATCCTTTCAGCAAGTGACACATATATTCTTTGATTCCATCAGCATGTGCTAATAATAGAAATTTAAGATATATTGTTTTCAATAATCGAGGTCTAGTTTAAGATAAACTCCATGTATTAAAGTAAAACATTTCACTTCAAATGGGTTTTTGTAATCGATCCTATTTTAGAAGAGCACGATTTAATCCAGTTCCATTTTCCTAGCCAACTGGCATACTATTTGCTTTTGCAGTTCTAACCTGACCGTATGGTATGCCTTTATGGTAACTCTCAATACACTCCAAACTGCATCCTTGGGAATACTCTACTGCTCTTGATCACAGCAAAATACCATTCAGCTGTACAAACCCTCACATTCTAAACAAAGAACACCATGGTTTTAAATGACACTGATTATTAAACTAAGGTTACACTCCTGTTATTAAATTGAGCTGTAATTATAAGCAGAATTAATAACCAAATTTAATGAAAATCCCATTATGATGAAGCTTAGCGAGTCAAAGCTGAACTGCTGTAAGTTAAATGAAGTCATAGTATAAAGGCAATGATACATTTGAGTCTATTTCCTCAGCTTTTGGGATGTCTCAGCAGAAAAGTTAACTTCAAAATGACAGTGCTCTCCCCTCACTAGCAATCACAATCCCAGAGACAGACCCCCAGGGAGGGCAGGGTGACGAGCGAGGTTCCTGTCCGTCCTCAGGGCTGACCCTGAGCTCAGTGGATCTCACCCAGAAACTGTGCTCATGATGGTCAGGCAAAATCAGGCCCTCCAATTTCAGGTCATCAACCCCCACATGAGTCCATAGGGCATAAAAATCACTCTTGGAAAAAGAGGAAAGTTATGCCAAGATATGCAATTTTTAATCCCAGTGGGCTTTTCTTCTTCTGATCCATGGGGCGTGTAATAAGCAAAGTTGTTATTCCTGGGGTTTTGTATCTACTGGGATTAAAATCTGGTAAGAACTGAATTGTGGACAAGATAAACAACAGGAGTGTCTGGTTTACCCCAAATTACACTTATTAGGAATATATTCATCTCAGAATACACATGTCAAACAGACTCAAAGGGAAAAGCTTTACTTTTAGTAAGAAACACTGTTGAGAGACACGAATTGATCTCTTTTCTTCCCCATTTAGCCGAATCCTGTACATGAACTGCAAGACTGGTTATACGTTAAGGATTTTTGAAACTTCAACAGAAAAATTCTCAACCACAAGAGAAGAGCTAGAAACCAAATAGTTCTTTGTAAAATTACAGAGCTGCCTCTCAAAAGTATACAAGTAGGTTCAATGTTGACTACATTGCTAAGATATACTACTGTAATATATATGGTTAATGGAATGGAGAAAATTATTTTGCATTCAGCTGAAGAATAAATATATACAATCCTCTCCAAAAATCAATGCATTGCTCCAACATTTGAAATCAAACTGAAGGTAGATTTCCAATCATGAGCAAAATTTCCTGCTTATAATGTGCAAACCAATGTATGTCAATAGTCAAATGTTTCAGCTCTGGTCTACTGTGTTCTGATGAGTAAGAATCTTGTACTACTCATGTTTTGCAATAATTTCAGCTCTCTCTGTCAGTAAGAGAGACTCTCTGAATAATGTATGTAGTGCAAAAGAAATGAACAGAGTTTAAATAAAACATGCAAATGGGAGGGGGTAAGAAAGGTCTATTTTCAAACTGATATAGATCAGATCAATTTTGCAAACATACAACAGAGTCTATCTGCTTAAACAACTTGTTTCATATGTATTCACGATTCAGAACAAAAATACTAATGTTCTGGGACCGTTTAAAAGAAAACAAAAATGCGTAAGATAACCATTAGAAGATGGGTATTAAACTGAATATACAAAATTATTGCAGTGCCAAAACTACTCCTGGGTGAACATGGGGTTATATGTTTTTAGCTAGTGAAAAGAAAAAAAAAATCAAGTTTTTCCAGTGTTGCAGTGAGTTACCCGCTAATATGCCATCCCTAATCCTCTGAAATAGTCTGTTTACTATCCCTAACACATGCAAGTGGCCAGGCCCTGAATCTTCACAAGTAAGCTCTGCAGCAAGTGGAAACAGAAATAGAAGTAACTGGTCATGTCTCAGAGTGTTATGCTTGAACTCACATGAATATTCATTTCAGTCCAGCAGCTCTAAGGCTTTTGTACTGTATATTTGGGGACGTGTGAGCTGACTAATTTCTACACAAATAGCAAGATCCAAAGCCACTGTTTCACAGCGGTTCAGCAAAGAGTTATCATTTCATATTGCCATGAAATCACTTAATTCAGAGCTGATGGTGGGGGTTCTTTAATTAGGTTAGAAAATCTCACACATCTGCGCTTTAGAAGCCTCTGTCAAGCCACTAAATTCAATCACATGGAAGCCGGTGTCCTCCAGCTATCAGACAATTGATTTTTGCAGAACTCTGCTCATATTTAGCTTAAGGGACACGCGACATGTTCATTCAGTCTGCCTATGTTTCATTAGAAGAGGATTTGTTGTTTAAAAAATATTCTTCGGTATTCAAATGTTTTAAAAAAAGAAGCAGCAGTCAGATTATTGACACAAGACTGAAAAATGTGAAATAAATGCAAATTTGGACTAATATAATAATACATGTTGGTGTAAGTGGGAAGTACGGACCTAAATAAGGCTTCTGGGATTACGCCTATTTAACAGAGACGTGTTCAGAATTATATGAGCATACACACATAAACATATACATTTACTTTCCCCCTCTTTCTCTGACTCCATACTGTAAAGATTCAGCATCTTTGAGTGATCAAACTCTTTGGAACTGAAACTGGGCTCAGTTTAGAAAAAAAAAAAAAAAATCAGGTTATAAATCTATATCCATAAATGACAGCAAATATAAAGGAACAGGTTTTCCTCAGTTAAAGCAATGCAAGGTAAACATAACCTAAGGTGGTTGGAATGAGAGAGAAGAATCTGCTGTCAATAGTCTAAATGAAGAAAGTTTTGGGCCAACCCTATTTGAATCTATGGTGTTAAGTCTTACACAGAGAAGCAGCTCCATTTTAGATTATTTTAAATTTATGCAGATCAGAATTAATTCACTAATGTTCGAACGGAAAATACTGTGCAATACCTTTAATCCAAAAAGTAACAATAGCATCAGAAATTATTTGGTAGAACTGGATGCGTAGGCAGAATCTCAAATAATTGACTTCACCTAAAATTACTGATTTCGATACACAAAAACTTTAGTCCCCTCCTCTTTCACTAAAAGTGAAAGTTTCAAAAAGATATGTCATTTGTCTTCATGGAATCTATAATCAGTGCCTGCAAAAGTTGACATGCATTGTAATATTTTCTCAATGAATTACACCTGTATAGATCTGATTCCTTCCAGTTTCAAAGCACCTTTGGAAATATTTGCTCCTTATGGAATTTGATATTGATTTTCACGCTAAACACAACTAATACATTGCTTAATATAGAATTCACACTTAATGGGACATCAATCTTTCCTGCATAAAATGAATGGAGCCATTTTGGCAGCTCAGCAGCTTTTCCTGTGAAATAAGGTGGCAAGGTCATCTGAAACTTGGAGTACCAAAGACTCGTATAAATAAATTTAGCAATCATTCAAAAAATTATACATGAAAACTGCACATTAATGTTCACATATTAAAAAGTACCATAGAGATTGCTGTGAGAAAGTGGAGAGAAATGTAGTATTTATTTTAAAGGCATGATGAAGCGTAAGACCTTCTCCAGTATGTTTCTATTTTAAACTCGCTCAGCAACGTTGCTTAGAGCATCTACTTCCAGAGGCAATTCACTCTTAAATGAAGAGGAGGGATTCGAAAACTTAAAGGCCACAGAGGAAAACGTATAGAATCCTGAAATACAAACATCAAAATAGTAATGCTACTACAGTCTTCAGCTTTGCCACGCTATATCCCACTGTCTTACATAATAACATTAATTTCTTTTTATAAGCCTGACATACATGAAGATAAATAAAAACAATGCTTTGCCTCTTTTGGAGATTAAGCAGTATCCAGCATGTGTTTTAACAAAGCTTAAAAACTCTTGAGGTGATCTAAATATAGGAAGTTCAGCTAGTTATTCTTTAAATTAAAAAAAGGAAAAAAAAGAAAAAAAAGAAAAGTAAATGTTACCTCATTCGGTAAGGGCATTTCTTTCCCTGTTTTCCTCTTACGTGTATGTGCATCTGTGTGCATGCGGATGTGTGTGTGTACAAAATATATAGTACGAAGAGAGTATTTGTTCCAGTTGAGGTGGTCTGTGAAATCAAGTAGATCAGATACTAACTTGATTTGGCACCAATGTATGGATGCATAGAGACATATCCACAGGATGTATGCATTACGAGATGATAAGAGACATTTACAACCTAGAATATAAGAGCAGGGCTGCCTCAAGTGACATCACCAGATCAACTGCAGCGTCAAGCAACTCAGATATATTATCCTGCACACCACTGCTTCCCTGCCTCCTTTCCAGCCATTAGAAAAGCATTTGTGAGCACAAATATATATATATATACTTTTTGAAATACACTCAATGTATGCCATACCCAAAAGTGAACAAGAGTAATTGTGGGGTTTATGGACTGACCGCGACATTCATAATTTTTCTTTACAACAACAAAATTCATCTCCATAGAAACCAGAAAGCAAGAAATTATAGTAATAACACTAAAGTAAATGTCACATCAGGTTAGTCAGCAGAAGGCAGAAGGGATTTTGCTCCAGTTAGAAACTAACAAGGATTGCTGCCCCTTTCGCTTTTCTGCAAAGGGTATCTAAACTGAAGACAGACTTACTGATATATTTCCAATGCAAGATAATAATGCGGTTTCCTATTATTTCCACTGCAATTCACTCATAAGGTGGTCAGATCAATGACACATTTACTTACAGGCATTTGTTACAGCGAAGCTGTTAGCTGTTTCAATGTTGTCTACATGAGGAACCAAATTAAAAGGTGCTTCAGATGCATTGGGGCTGGTGTTATGAAGAAAAATTGCTAATCGAAAAGCAGTATATTCCTGATCTGTGTTCCTGATGAAGAGACCACCTACAAAAAAAAAAAAAAAAAAAAAAAAAATACTTACTCCCTTGTAACACCAAGCACTGTCTCTCCCAAAGCTGCACAGCAAGGCAAGTCCTAAGACTTTAATGGATAAGGAACTAATCATATTCATAATCACAACTGCTGCCTTTAAATCACTGTCCTCAATCGATTTTAACCTCCCCGATGCATTCATGCTTCTTTCCTGACTTCTCAGTTTCTAGCCTTTCATACATAAATACCCAGATTTGTCATGATTACAGTGACCTTTTAAAGTGTTTAGCCTCCATCTCCCTGATACCGAACACACTGGTAAATCAGCTACTCAACAGCCTCTTACATTAAGTGGCGGGCTGATTAAAGCGAACGATGCTTTCTAGATTAAAAAAAAGAGAACATACCAACTCAGTGTAGGATAATCTGCACTGAACAGGAATATAATGAACTTTGCTCCTCTGCAGCCATGTGCAGGCAGGGAGCAGCTCAGCCTTATTAGCAGCATCTTTACAAGTCCACGAGAAATGATGCAGTGATGGAGCTGAGCTGGAAGGAATTCAGATAGCTGCGTCCCATCCGAAACACGTCCGAAAGGAGGGAAGCAGGAGGCGACGGCAAAGGGGTGAGGATGGGGCACAGGACTACAGGGAGAGACCTACAAAATCCTGAACTTTCCAACTACGGGAATGGAAAGAAGGGCAGCGTTGCCTTGTACCCCCCAGCCCTGCCGGCTACCGCAACCTCCGGTGCACCGAACTCGCCATCGCTCCGGGAGCCTGGCAGAAGCGGGGTGCCGGAGGGGGCTGAAGCAGCCAAGAGGCATCAGCCCCGAGCCCCTTCTCCCCCTCCCGAGCCCACACGCCCCGCAGCGGGAAGGAGTGCTGGGAAAGACAAGCATCCTCCCGGCCGCACGCGAACGCACACCCGTATGTACGGCTACACACACTCCCGGGGGCATACATACACAAATACACGCGGGTATTTTCATGAAGGCAGGGAAATGGGATGAGAGGTGGAGGAGAAATCTGCAAACTGCCTTCAGAGCCTCCTTTCCAACTCACTTTCCAAAGGATTGAACCCCTGGACACACGCACACAGCCCAATGCAGCGCTTACCTATTTGCACACTGCTAGGAAAAGCTCCCATTGCTAGTCCCCAAAAGCCAGAAAACAACAAGACAAGCTGTCTGCAAATTATCCTCATCTTCTCTTTTGCCTCTCTGTCTCGCCTTCTCCCGCTCGCTCGCTAGATGCTGCTCAGAGAGGCATTGAGGACGAGGTGGCTACAAACAAAACCAAGAATTAAAAAAAAAAAAAAAAAAAAA
>NW_020799091.1:15039094-15078404 GCF_003259725.1 Athene cunicularia | reverse complement strand
TTTTTTTTTTTTTTTTTTTTTTTTTTTTAATTTTAGGGTTGGGGTTTTTTTTTGGTGGGAAAAATAATGGAGCTTTTTAATGTGTCTAGACCCTTCTTTTTGGTGCCTTTAGATTTTTCTTTCCAAACCTTGGAAGTTCCCCAAAGCTGCTGCCAGAAGTCTGGGGATATTGCAGTTAATAATTAAAGATATATATATAATAAATTATAGGTAATGAAATCATCCAACAATAGCTGTATGTCAGAGAAGGGAGCTTCTAGTTTTACATGTAGCTTTGCAGAGAGATTTCTGTCAGCTACAGGGAATGATTTGAGCTCCAATAACTTAATTTTAAAATGTTAATTGGTAATATGAAAGGATATTGATTTTTAAGGTGAACTTTGCGGCTCTGTGTTCAAACACACACAATTGCTCCAAACCAGAGTGTTGCCTGCTTTCACTCAGGTTTACTTTCTTAGTTTATTACCACATCCCATGTCCTCAAGCTCTCCTGTTTTGGGCTGGAAGACACCCCCTTTAATTGCTGCAGACGGTGACAGTGATTCCTGAAGCATGATCGTGAGCTCCTTACCATCAACCACGTACCCAGAAGAGCAAGCAAAGAGCATTGAAAGTAGATTTATATATAAACTTATCTGCATGGGCATGTGCCACCGTGTGCGTGACTGTCTGTGTGTGCGTGGTTGGGAAAGTGTGGATTTTCTGTAAATAAATTACTCTTTGAGAGATTTCTTTGCAGGTCAGTGGCAAGCAAACTTCATCTCCATTTCAGAATACTCATTCCTTTATTTTTCAGTAAGTCTTCCTTTTACTTTCCCTCCATGTATTGCCATCCTTCCTCTGAATCTCCAGGCTTGTGTCTCACATTATTTACCCATGGCTTTCTGTGACCTCTGCTTTTGCTCTTGCTTGCCTTTCTTCTTCCTTACCTTGCCTCCTTCGTGTTCCTAAGTGCTCCCCAAAATTTGGTTCCTCCTTTCTTCCATCCTTTAGCATTTAACTTTATGACTTTGTAGATACAAGTAAAAAGTAATGAAAATGGGTTAATATTTCCATTCCATAATGACTGGCTGGTTCTTCACCACTAGGAGCAAGTGAACCTGGAAACAGGTAAAACATTTAGTTAATTTGGTGACGTGTACTCATGTTAGTTCATGGCAAACATGTTTAAAAGTATAGGATTTTAGACGTATGTCCATTATAGTGGCACAGCAAGTTATTGTCTACCAACTGAGGTGAGGAATATGCCTTGGTGTTTTTCAAATATAATGGTAGCATGTTAATTTAAATTTAATTTGAGAGTCCGTAAGGAACCATTTTGTACAATGGTCTAATCTGATCTGACCAAGAATCTCACCCAGCAGTTCCTACATCGTCTGTAATTTCTGTTGGAGTTGGAACATATATTTTAGTGAAACATCCAATCTTAATTTAAAGATTTCAGGAGACAGGAAATCCATCACTTCCCTGGGTAAGTTGTTCCAGTTGTTACCTACTCTCATTTGTTAAAATCTGCATTTGTCTAGCTTTGGTTTCTAATGTGGACTATCAGAGATGACCCCAGTATTCCTGTATCCTGGAAATAATCCCCTCCTTTACTTGACACTACCCTGCTTAGACATGTCAGGATCATTTTTGCAGCTGTGGAAAGCAGGGGAAAGAAAAGTGAAGAGGCCACCTTAGCAATTTTGTTTAAAAGATACAAGGGGGAAAATCTCATTTCAGTAAGTTTTGAGAAGTGAATGGCAGATGATCAAGTAATTGATCACAATGTTTATCTTACAGAAAAACTGGAACAGGAAAGGTGACAGGGATGTAATCAAGATTAAGGCTGGAAAGGAAGAAAGGTGAGATAAGTTTTTAGACTCACTGCTGCTCTGGCGGTTAACCTTGCCTGACTTGTGAGTGCCCACCAAGCTCCTCTCTCGCTCCCAACGGGACAAGGGGAAAAAATAAGATGACAAAGATCATGGGTCATGATAAAGACAGGGAGATCACTCACCAATTAGTATCACAGGCAAAACAGGTTCAACTTGGGGAAAATTAATTTAATTTATTGCCAATTAAGAATAGAGTAGGATGGTAAGAAACAAAGACAAAACTATAAAACATCCCCACCCCCAGCATTTATGAGCCTCAACTTCACTCCTCCTTTCACAACCCTTCTCCCTCTTACCCCAGGCTGTGTGAGGGGACCAGGAATGGGGTCCCGGTCAATCCACAGCACTTCTCTGCTGCTACTTTCTGCTCATACTTTTGTCCTACTCCAGTGTGGACCCTTCCCACAGGGTACGGTCCTTCAGTCGGAACAGACTGATCCAGTGTAGGCTCTCCATGGGCCACAAAACCTGCTCCTATGTGGGCTCCTCTTCACAGGTCACAGCTCCTTCCAGAAGCCTGCTCCAGCACGGGCTCTCCACAGGCTGAAGCTTCCTCCAGCCATCTCTACCTGCTGCAGCATGGGGTTGGCCACAGGCAGCAGTGTTGGTATCTGTTCCATCATGGCCCTCCATGGACTGCAGGGGAATCTCTGCTCCAGCACCTGGACCACCTCCTCCCCACCCTTCTTCACTAACCTCAGTGTCTGCAGGGCTGTTTCTTATCCATTTTTCTCACTTCTCTCTCATGCAGCTGCTATGAAGTGGGTTTTTTTTTACCCTTTCCTAAATACATTATCACAGAGGTACCACCAGCATCACTGATGGGCTCAGCTTTGGGCAGAAATGCGTCTGTTTTGGAGCCAGATGAAACTGGCTCTGACATGGCGGCAGCTTCTGGTGTCTTCTCACAGAAGCCACCCCTGCAGAGCTTGCTAACCCCCACACCCCCAACCTTGCCACATAAACCCAGTACAGCTGCACACTGCCAGGCAAGAGGAGACCAGAAGCGAGAGTTTGCCTGTTTTCCTGGTAGCTGCTGGAGGTGTGCTGCACAAACCATCTTCTGAACTGGGGTCCCTGGCTCCGCCTAGTTCCCTTCAGCCAGACTCTGAAGGTTGTGGTAAGTGATTAAGTGAAAAAGGGACAGATCTCCTAACAACAAAATATTAGAGAAATTAAGAAATTAGTGAAAAATGTTTTATTGAATGCATGAAATGTATGGAGGGGATAGACTAGAGGGAGTCTGGAGAGGGACTGCTGGTTGTTGGTGGCTAATGCTTGCTTTGCCTTAGGCCACATGACAGCTCCTGTCTGCCTTGCCTGGAGGCCACCACTAGAGAAGACTCGTGCTTTAGAGCATCAGCTGAGAGGCTGGCTATCTGCTGCAGCACCTGAGTAAATCTTGCTGCAGAAAATGCATGAATATGATGTTTTTTCCCTCTGGCAAGGCTTGGAAAACTTTGGCTATTTTCTTGATCAGATAGTCTTGTGCTTGGACTAAATGCGTTTATGAAAAGACCCTGCAGGAACCAGAAGAAGATGAGAAAATCTGTGCTAGAGAAGAAATGAAGGCTGTATGTTAGCCAGGAGGAATAAAACTGCAAAGATACCAGAGTCATTCACCTTTTGGGAATCCCAGAGGAAAAGCAGGATATGAAGGAGACAGACAATTTGCAGTGGATGGAGTTCATGATGCATATGTAGTGTAGTGATCAATACCCATTGCTGAAGTAGCAACTTTGGTTCGTATTTATATGTTCTTGCATCCAAAATACAAATCCCGGCTACACAATCTATACAAAAGGCATGTCATTATGTGTCTGGAGACATGTAGCTTTGTGAGGGAGAAGGGGACTTGTCTGAGAAAGGGGGATAGTGAAGCTGTGCTAATTGTTAAGGGTAGGTTGAGACAATTGGAGTACAGAGAGGAGGAAGGGGGAAGAGAAGGGCAATTTCACTAGCAAGAGACACAGAAATAAAGATGCACCACCACGCCTCCCCAGCATGTTCCAGCTGCACCCGGGCAGTTGACAGCATGCAAACAGACAACACCCTGACCCTGGTCTGTGTGCCAGTGCTGCTAAATGAGCTCCTTCAGAGTAGGCAAATGTCTGCACCACAAAGGCTCCCCATGGCACAACCATCTGGGCACGGAGTTCCATCTCAAAACTGGATTCAGTCATTTAGATTAGTCTTGCTTCAAATGCAATTCTCATTGCAGCTTACGCTGTGTGGTCACTGGAAATGCTTCAGCAATAAATAAACGACGGAGAAAACAATTGACTCAACACCCTGTCCTTGCTTAGTCCTTTCTTGCCTTATGAAATGCTGTAGCTCACATAGCTGTCAAATAGATCCATTAGACTGTAAACTCTGGGACATGTCTGTGTCTTTTGTGAAATGCTTAGCACTTCTGGGCAGTAAAAAGTAAATAAAATACAAATCTATGTAGAATTTTTTACACTCCACCCTGTGGCATGGTCTCACATCATCTTTTGAAGTGATACCAGCAGTACTGCATAGATTAGCCATGCACCAGAACAAGATACAGTTTCCTTTCAGTAGCAGAACCTATTTTCAGGAAATTGCTTTACAGTGTTTTTTTGCATTTTTGTTCTTACTGATTTATTTTCCATTCATCTAAATTCTGAGCTAGACAGAACAGGTAATTATTTTTAATAGTGCTTCTCATTAAGAGTGTTATGTTGATACTGAAAAAACTATACTACAATGCATTTTGCTTTGAATGTGTTCATCCAACGATCCCACTCCTTTCCACCATGCTGCATGCTAACATCATTCTTTGCAAACTTACCAACCTTAAGAAACTGAAGTGATATGGTAAGAGACCTTGACCACGAAAGGAGAGGTTATTGTGGTTGTCCTGCAGAAAGTGAAAAATCCTGATTATTCTTTAAATCACTCTGATGTCAATCAATCAGGATTATTTCCATTTGAGAAAAATGTGGTAATGTTAGTATAATTAAGAACTGCCATATTAAGTTAGACAATGTCCATTTAGAACAGTACCCTATGTCTAACAACCAGTAGAAGTTTATTAGGGAAGAGTATGAGAAGCTGAGCAGTCCTTCATTTAAACTTGAAGGGACTTTGAAGAGGTTCTTTCTTGTTCAGTGCTCTCACCTCCTGACAGCCAGGGCTTAAAGGTTTCTAAACTGAAGATTTCACAGAGATCCTTGTGTTGAAGAGCTGCCTACGGTTGTTATTTCCATGTATTTACTTCCAGCATCCACAACATCCTATGCAAGTGAGCTCTATAATCCCATTCTAAGAGAGTTTATTTAGTTTGTTTTAAACCTTGTTTTATATTGAACTTTCCCTGACACTCCTCTAAGAAAAAAAAAGAGGTAAAAATGGTTTACCATGTCATATCAGCCATAGTTTTGTATACCTTTATAATATCACCCATCAGTCACCTCTTCAAATGTGAAGAATCCTACTCCATCTATTCTGTCCTCCTATATCCTACAGCCTATGCTATATATCAGCCCTCTTTGCTGCTATTCTCTTTGCTGCTTCTTATGGCTTTCTGAAAAATAGGACACACAGAATATGACACATTTTTTCAGGTGTAAAACTGGTTTCTGTTTTACTCATTTCCTTTCCTAATCATTCCTAAAATGCCATTCCCCTCTGAGCATGCAGACAATGTTTTCAGGAAGCTATCCACAAAGACTTCAAGATCTCTTTCCTGAGTGGTAATAGCTAATTTAGAGCCTATCATTGTGTATGTATAGTTAAGGTTATTTTTCCCATGTACAGCGCTTTCCATTTTTTTGGATACAGAATTTCATCTGCCATTTTATTGCTCATTCAATTAGTATTGTGAGATTCTTCTGCAATACTTCCCAGACAGCTTAAGTCCCTGAGAACTTGATACAAGAGCAAAATTGGAATCTATGCCCTTTAAATTTGATCTCACCTTCGTTACATTTTTAATGGTGTAATAGGTTTCTTCTGGCCCAGATTTATAACGTGGGCTGCATCATGGGATGTACCTGAGAAAGTGTGAAAGTTTGAAGCAATGTTTCTTCCCTATGTACAGCTTATTGCAGTAGTAAATGCCAGGCAAATCTGAAGGATGGGGCAATTTTCTCATCAATTAGAGGCATGCGTGTGGGGAAAATGCACCAACTTAAATGCATTCCACTTGAGCCCATCTGGCCTTGTTTATACAGTGAAAAAAGATCAACTATTGCTAATGCTGGCTTCTGCCCATCACTTATAATAATTCCTGAATTTGAAGTGAGTTATTGCTGGTCTTCTAGATACTTGTATGGGTTAGACCAACTGTCAGTAAGTTTACATTAAATAGTGTTTAAAATAAATGTATTTCATTTCCCGTTTTTATACTTACTCATTTGAGTACTTTTTCTAAAGTATCAAAGGAAGGGTTCCCCTGGGTGTATTTGTGGTCACTGGCTTGCAATCATACAGACTGAAAAGTCTGGCCATCCTGGTCATACCCTGAAAGGGAGGATGCAGGTTAAGAAAGGCTGTTCACCCACATGTCCCTCTACTATTTACTGGAGGCATGCATATGGCCCTTCGGAATCTTGCAGGACTTAAAAATTGCCTTTTTAAACTGGGCATAAGTTGTTGATTCTACATCTTCTAAGCAAACAACAGCCACTGTAACACACACACAAACACACACACACCCCCTCAGTTGAAAACTTTGCAGTGAAACTGAATTCAGTGTGGAATAAGATGAGAAAAAAAACAGAAGATAATAATCAGGAGACAAAAACTTGACCTAAATAATTATAGATATTTGGAATGTGAATTATTGGTAATAAAAACAATATTTTTCCCTAAATGCAAAAGACAGTTTCTTTGGTTTCTATTGAGGAAGAAATCCCAGAACATGTCAAAACATCAGAATATTTCAATTTTAAAAATTCAAGATTTCCCCCAAACTCTTTTTTTTTTTTTCCTTTTTTTTTTTTTTCCCAACTGTTGGTGGAAAATATTTTTTATTCTCTTACCAGTTCTCATTAAAATGTTTTGCCTTAACCTCTGTGATATAATCTAAGCACCAGAATGAGAAAGATGTCAGAACAGTATAATGGCATCTGTTCACTACCCAGAGCATCTTGCTGTTTTGACCTAATAGTCATATCCTGTAAAAAACACCCCAAAGTTCACCTTTGCTTGAAGGTGGTAATTTTTTAGCTCATTTCTCTTGTTCACCTCCGTCATGCTGCCGCCCATGTGGAAGGGTGAGATAGTTTCTCTGTGGCTTGTGTGTGCCACTAGCACAGAATCACCACACCAGCTCCAGCTGCAAAAGCCTCAGTATCAATGATGCTGGATAAGCAAAAAGGGCGAGTTTGAATTCCAGATCCAGGGAGAGAAAGGTAACAGTGAAATTGCTAAGAAACCTCTGCCCTGTCTTTTAAATTCATGAAGGGAAGAAAATTTGGTAAAAAATCTTTCAAGCATGATAACCAGGAAACCTTCAATTCTTCATGTTACATGCTTCTACTGCATGTAACACTAAATTCCTCATAAAAATTAGTTTCAGTGAGGCTTATTGCCAATGATACTGTTCACCTATGGCCTGTGATCTTGTCTTACCTTTCCTAGTTCCTAACAGACCTGTATCTGCATGTTTGAGAGATAATATACTGCCATCATACCATCTATACTTTTATATAAAAGCACTAGTTACTTACATTAAGCTATTTCTCAGCTTTGGGGAAAAAAAAAAATCAAGCAACCTAATGCTATTCTTAACACACACAGAGAGACTTTATTTTCTGCTTAATTTTCACATTAATTAGAGCTCATACAATATTGTCTACATTAGAGGATGCATTTTTAGCCCACGGTTTTGGCCTTTCTGTATTCAAACTTGTATTATTCTCTCTACAGCAGGGTTAAATTTTATCTCAAATAAATCTGTTTGCATCAGCTCTAGCTGGCTTCCAACACTCGTCCCCCACACTGCAAAAGCTGCAGACTGGATAATTGCTGCCATTCAGCTATAACCACGTGCTATGTGTTTACAGAAGTAGAATCTGTTTTCCTAGAAAATCAGAACAGTCTTTGATGCCTTAAGTGCTGTAAGCATACCTGGTATTTATTCAAAATTGTATGTTCCTACAAGTATTCTGATAGTCAGGACATGTCTGTTTTTATCCAGTTATTTCTTCTTTAAAAAATGACTATTGAAGATGCGTTATCCTAACCAACATCAAGGTGAGTATGTCTGTTACTTTACTAGGTGAAGTTATATGAAGCAAATCAGTTGCTGTAATGATCTCATCTAGCACTAAAATCCCTTAAAAGCAATTGATTTAAAGCTGTTGGTTTATTTAATATTTAATACACAGTGATTCATACTCTGTGAAGCTAGGGATTATTCACAGAAAGTTTATTTGTGGAGCATCTTTTAAAACAGGTCAGATTTTGTCCTAATCATTCACATAGACATATTTATAAAAATTATCCAAAATACGTATTATGGCAACTTCCTCTGTCTTTACCTGTGTTGAATAGCACTATAATCTGTAAGTACGTGCAAGGGAAGCAGGGGTGCCTCTTGGGGAGGAAAATGTTGCTTTGCAAAAGGGTGAAATTATCTAACCTTATGTCACTTAGAGCACTCCTAAAAAATCCATAAATGGTCCTTGATAAAGCACATCATGTGGTCATTGAATTAGAAATGCAGGGATGGAATAGATTTCCAAAGGTTACATAGTCCAGTCCCCTGGCGCTGGAGAAGGATCAGATATGCTAGAGCTTCCCACAGAGATTTTTATCTGGTACTTTTTTAGAAGTTTTGCTAAAAGACTTTCTGAAGGTGTCCTGTTCAAGCTTTTATTCTCTCCTTTTTTTTTTTTTTTTTTTTTTTCTTAATATATGACCTATATAGTCTTTACTGCAAGTTAAACTGGGTTCTTTTTGTCTTTCTTTCTCATGAACAATTGGTAACAATCTGTCATTGTCTTTTCTATTAACAATTTTCCATACCCTGGAAGATTTATAAACTCTTTACCTGCCTGGACTAAAAGAAACCTTTTTCTCTGCAGTCTTCCCTCACAGATAATGCATTCTGAGTCCACTTGTCTTTCTTACTGTTTTCTGCTGTATTCTTTCCAGAGTGATTATGTGTTTTGGAGTATGGCATTGAAGACTGCTCACACTGCTTTAGCTGCATTCTCCCTGGAAACAAATAGAAGAAAATGATCCTCACCCATATCTTAACCTGCAAAATACTTGAGAACACAAGATTTCCCTTTCCTTTCTTTGCAGTAACAGTGCACTGTTGACTCACATGTCCCTTCTAATACGCTTAATCTTGCAGGTCCTTTTTCCTGATTTGGTGTCTTAAGTGTTTGTTTCTTCTTACTAGTTATTGTGCTCTGAGCTTTATTATGACAGTTTTGAATTAGGAAGTTGTTCTCCAGACTTCTGTAACTCTAACACATCCTGGTTACATCTACAAATTTTATCCACTTACTTTGTAATGCATATTTCTAATTTTTTTTTTTTTTTTTTTTTTTTTTTTTTTCATCTAGACGACATTTCCCTGTGAGAATTTAACATAGAAAAATATTTAAAGTCTTACTGTACTCAAGATACATCAAATTTATTCTTCTTACCCAGCATTCCAGTTATCCTGTCATAGCAGGAGATTAGCTTGGCTTGACATATTTTGTTCTTGAAAAATCCATATTGGCTGGTTTTGTTATTATTCAGGTGTGTGTAAGTTCACCATCTACACATCTATTCCATTTTAATGTAGTTCCATAGTTAGGTGAAGTGTTCTGTTTTCTCTGGATTCCTCATTATCCCTCTTTTAAGGAGACATTGTTTCTTGTTTTCTGAGACTATTCCCTTCTATAATACGACTTCTCACATGTAATCACTGATGCTTCAAATACAATGTTATTTATTTCTTTATGTACTTGAAGGTAAATTTAATCAGGTAGTGGACACTTTAATATATAAAACTCATTTAGAAACATTAGATATTATTTCTTAACTGCTGAAATCCAGATGTTGTCCTTCAAATAGTTTAGAAGGTTTAAAAGCATTTTGAAAGAATCACCATCATAAAACTATGCTTCAAACTATGCTGGTAGTGTCTGAAATTACAAAAGCCTATTTCATATACCTAGGCAGGACACTTTTAAAGCTAGTTTATTGCAGTTCTTCGGAAGTATTTTGCTTTTTGATCTTTGAAATGTTTTCTTATTGCATTATCTTGGAAGGTAAGAAGCTAAAGCAATAGTTCAATAATGCAGTATTTCAGGAAGAATACTGAGTGGCAGGAAGAAGAAAGTGTAATGCCCCAGGTGAACAAATCATTTCTTTAGAGGGATTTCAAACATACTCATTTTGCACATGCACCTGACGCACTTAGCATGTATAAACTTTGCAGAGAGCTTTTACATTCAGATCAGGTAAACTTCCAGCCAAATACACTCATGAATACAGAAGTAATTACTGAGCTCTAAGGACACGTTGCAATGACATTATCATTTGTCAGCAGGATACCAGTGACTGCTGTCATGGAAAATTTACATTAGCATCATTGTTAAATAGTCTGTTTACTAGTTTCTTAATGACCTGCAGAAAAAAATGATTTGAACTACTTTATGAAGTTCAGCACGGCAGGCTGTGGTTATGTTGAATGTATTTTCGTAGGTTAATGATATAAGATAGAATCGACAGCAGCTGTCATGTCATATGCAACCAAATCATCTGTGAGTAGGCCTAGGTGGCAGTTATTTCTGTGATGCTGCTGTATGTTAGAGATACCAAGTTAGTTTTAAAATACACTCTTGAAATGTCAGCAGCTGGATACCTGTGCTAGCATGAAGTGCAAAGAGGGCTCTGAAAATCCATCCCAAGGGTTAGGAAAAACAGGACTTCCTAAGCCAAAGCTGCCAAGAGTCATTTGCTATAGTACCCAGCCCAGATCAGAAGTTTCTAGGATAGCGGTGTAGACAAATTGAGAAATATCTGCTTTTCTTTGTAATTTCATTTTGAGATACTCAAGAAACACTGAAAAGTGCTAAAAAGTATAAAAATCCATTATTTTCGTAGATTTCACTGGCAATTATCTGCTACTCAGCAGCTGAGAATTTGAAACTTTCTTTTAACTTTCACAAATTATGATTTCATCTGTAATCAGATGGTTCTGGAAAGACTTAATTAAAACTTATTAATTGAAAAATATACATGACTTCTGATAATGCATGACAAATGTTACATGTATTAAATATACGTGAGAATTCTTTACCTGAGATATATAACAGGTTGTGTAGAGGAAAAATAGGACTTAAGACTGTTATTGGGTGCAGCTGATAAAAAGGAAATGTGCTTGGAAAAGTCAGTTTGAAGTGTATTCATGTATTTTTGTTCATCAAAGATAATAGAAATATGCATCTAGTTAACTTGAGAGTAAACAGAATTCATAAAGAGAGACTTCTTAAAATGATACTTTTGTAGTATAAGGGACAATGGGGGTTGCGGTCAGTCCATAGCAGCTCATCTCTGCTGCTCCTTCCTCACACTTTTCCCCTGCTACCCCGTGGGCTGTCCGTGGCAGCAGCTTTCTTCAGGAAATATCCACCTGCTGTGGCATGGGGTCCTCCATGGCTGCCGTGTGGGTATCTCCTCCACTGTGGTCTCTTCTGTGGGCTGCAGGAGAATCTTTGCTCTGCTCTGGCACCTGGAGCACCTCCTCCCCCTCCTTCTTCACTGACCTTGATCTTCACAGGGCTGCCTCTCTCACTTCTCTTCCTCACCCCTCACACCGCCATGAAGCATTTGCCCTGTTTTAAATATGCTTTCCCCTCCAGAGGCTCCACCATCGTGGCTGAGGGGCTCAGCTGTGCCCTGTGGTGGGGCCATTGGAGCTGGCTGGGATCTGCTGGAACTGGCCCCCCCTCACAGCAGCCCCCGCCGCCCCCTCGCGCCCGGGCACTGACAGCCAGTCCGTACAGCGAGGCCAAGACACGGCGGCAGGGACAATCTCAGAAACAGGCGTCGGTCATTCCTCTGCGTGTGTCTATGTGTTTGTCTGTGATGGCTTACTAGTTTTCAGCTAATTGCTTAATGATATGCAGAGAACATTAAAAAGAAAACTCATAAGAAAACTTGTGAAGGGCCATGCACTTTTGCACAAATTTTAACAGGAACATATTTAATAGTTTCATGAAACAATATAGGAATGATGTTACTAACTTATGAGAAAGGCCTTTGGGGAGTTTTGCTAACTGTTCTTCGTTCTTTCATTTTGAAAATAAGGGTTTGTGTGTGGTATGTATGTAGGTTGTGCTAACTCTCCAGCCAGTAAAATGTCTGAATCCTTCGTATGTTCATCATCACATTCAGTAGGCTTTCTACCCTTTTTAAAATTCTTTTGTAGAGCTTATTAGATTATATAAAACAAATTGTTTTTGAAGGAAACTGATCCTAAAGGAAAATGTGTTTGCATTTATTATGTACAATTACTGCTATTCTGTGTGCACAAGATGAAATGTCTCCTCTGTTTCCATCTGTTTCAGACTGCCTCGAAGTACTGAGGGCCACCAGCAGCACCGAGCAGTGAGGATTTCCACATTCAACATTTTTTGACATTTTTGGAATTTAGGCTACTGTATAGTCCCAGAAGAAGAAATAGCAGCCCTAGAGAAAGGATGCTTGACTGGTCATATATATGTTATATATATTCAATGTCACTTAATGTGGGAGAACATTTAAAAATCAGTATTTGCTAATGTTATTGGCCAATGCATTATTTTAGTACATTCATCATCTCTCCATTTCCACAAAGGTTCTTGTAGGTAAAAGCAACTTGAAGTTTGCCACTAAATATTTACTCACTTGAGTAATGACTACACACTGAGTCAGAATTATGTGGAAAATGTTCAAAGTAATTTTGTAATGAGAGTTTATGATAAATGATGTATGTCTAAAAAGGAAGAAATTTAAAATCATAAATGCACCTCAAAGTCCTTATTTTTCACAGTTCTAACCACTTGACTTTACTATTTTAGCTGCATATATCATAGGGCTTTTCTTCTTGTGTAGCATAACACTTAGAAAGAAGTAAAAAAGCTGCTCCAATGTGGTAACTACTGATAGTCAAACTGAGAAAAAAATTTTTCTCAAGCCTCATTATTGCTTGCTTTAAAAACATCTTGGAAACTGTACTTGTCTTTTCTTAAATTTTCCTCATAATGGTCAGTGCCTTCTGAACACATCTATATCTACCGATAGAAAAAAAGAGAACAAAATATTTCTTGAGGTTTAATGGAGCCAGGAAACATTTGAACTTAAATTATAAGCACATTCATCTTTAAGAATGAAAGCTGACATAACAAATGCTTCTTTTTTTGGCATGAACAAGAGGATTTCTACAGAAAGTTGCTTGAAAATGCAGTGTCTAGTAAAGGCTCACTCATGTATTAACAGATTCTCACAGAAAAAATTTTAGAATCTTTTTACTGAAGATGAAATTTACTCTGGTAATGGGAACTTATGCAAAAGCTCAGAAACTGCATTTTTATAGGACAGGCTGAGTCCTGGCTAAACTAAAGAATGAGATTTTTCAGGATTAAGTCTGAGTAAGAAAACTGTCACTTACTGGAAGAAATAAAGGGATTTGCTATAGAGTAGGGGAGGGAATAATCAGAACACCTGAAAATTTGTAATTCCTAGTTAGTTTATCCAGATTTAAAAAAATAATATTCCAACTAAATGCAAAATATTTCTATAAAGAGCACTTTATTAAATATTGTTAAGATTTAGGAAATATATAAATATTAGGTATATTTAGCTTTTTTTTTTTTTTAGTAAAATGTTTGTTAACTATAATTCAAGATCTGCCCTTGGCACTAACAGAAGATGTCATTGACATGGAAATTGAGAGCTGGGGATCTTGACCTAAGGGAAGAAATATGTCCTTAATTTTAAAGAGCTTAAAACAAGATCAGAGTGAATGCTAGATATTGGATAATAAGGGACAATTCATTTCAGCAGGCAGACTGATACATTATTTTAATCCTTTCTCTTCCTAATCTTTTATTTCATCCATATTATCTGGCCTACCACTATGAGTAAGTAATTCTAATTATATGATTTTCAAGCTTCTGTTCATAATATGACTTGTCACCCCACGTCTGGATACCTGCATACCTGGCTTGAGTGTCCAGTTTAAAAAGGGTGATTTCAAATTTGGAGAGAATCTATCTCTTCCAGAAATCCTGCATTGACGAACTTTGTCCCGAATTATTTCCCCCCAACAGGTAGCCAACACATAACTTTGGAAAGTTGACTTAATGGCTTATTGATAATTAAGTTTGGAAAAAAGAATGTCAAAAAACTTGAAAAATAAAAACTACTGAGGTAAACAAACATGGAAATATCTGTGGATTAACTTCTTTTTAATAGTCCTCTGGAAATTGGACACTGTTGTGATAGTTTACAATGTCTGGATGTAAATACCTGCCATTATTTCTTGCTTTGCCAGCTTGCTTCTGCTTGGAAATCAGCAAAACCCAGAAGTACCTATCTTATTCATCATAAATTACAAAATCCTGGGTTTGTTGTAACCCAAATGGAGAAAAAAATAAGAGAAAATGAATGCTTATTTTCATGTTTTCCCTGGGCTTGGTATATCTTGCTGTGGAAAGATCCAAGTTGCATCAGGAAAGCTAAACTCGCAGTTTGAGAGCACTTGTTCCATGCACTTGAAAACGCTGACATATATACAGGCTACAATGAGGGAACAAATCTATTGAGCTGATTCTGAACCTAAAGACATGGTCAAATTGCAAAATATAAAGTCTTGCAATGTGCCAGACTTACCAGAAAAACAGTAGAAAATGTTGTGGAAGTATATCAGTTTCAATCTTTAGCTGGTTTATATGAAGCTGAAATTGCTCCCTTTGTAGCTCTAGAAATGTTCACTAATGACAGAGAGGGAGAAAAGGTTAATGTATAGCTATCCTCATACATGCAAAACTACTGAAAAATATAACAAATTTAAAACCTGACTGCTATTCACCATTGGTGGTGGCTTTTTCTCTTAAACAGTCTTAGTTTTCATAGTTATTCTTTGGCACTTAAACTTACACAGATTTGGTTGAACTTTTTAGCAAAAAATGGTTCTCATGAGTTAAGGTCTGTTTCCTCAGGCAGAGGAAGAAAGCAAGATTGTAGAAATTCAGTGGTCTGAATTCTGAAGTACTTGAAGTTGTTACTAATGTCAAAGAAGTCAGAGATTCCTTCAGGTACTGTAACACAAGAAAGGAAAAAAGTTTACTGTTTTGGACAGTCCACCAAAAAAAGTTCATAATAGGAAGCAATACCCAGCCAAATAGAGAAATGAGAGCTGGTTGAGAAGACTGACAGGTAATAGTAAAAACCGTGATAGCTGAGATAGATTTAGACATGCTTGAATGCTTTCCAAATGGTCAAGGTTTACTGCAGTTGCTGTAGGATTTCCGTCTTGACACAAGATGAATCCCAAAGTGTCAGCACATCAAAGAAACCTATCAATTAGTGTTAATAGGAGTTTAAGGAATGATAATATGTAAACTTTAAAAGTTTGACTATTTGTGTATTATGTTCTCAAATGTAGGGCCAAGTTCATCCATACAATTTAAATATACACAGTGTATGTCCCAAATAATTACACAATAAGGTCTTGATCCTGTAAAGTTATTCACATATATAACTTCACATACAAATAATTAGATCTCTGAAGAACTTCTCAGAGTTAATATAATGAAGATTGTTTCATTGTGTTTCAAGATAGTAAAATGATGCATGAAGTACAAAGTTGAAGTATGGGGAAGGACCATTGTGATACTCGATATTTTACAGCACCAAATAGTTTAAATCCCACACCTGTGAGTCCAAAGAGTGATCTGTGAAAATCAATGGAAACAGTTGTTTGACTGATTGACTGACTGATATTATGTACTTTGACCTTTACTCTTAGTCTCAGCGAACATTTTAACACGTTCATCATGTGGTTCATGGTTCATGCTTTTTCAGCACCGCTGTAGAACTAGGCTTTAAAAGAAGACTACATTTGTATTTATTGTGTATTATTTAAAGGCCCCATTTTATGGACCCCAGCACTGTCTCTCATCTCTAACTTCTGCCTTGGGGACTGGGCTCTTGTCTCCGTTCTGGATCACAACTTACATTTATAGAAATGGAATACCAGCTTCCTGCTCAAAAGACGTTTTTTTCAGGAAGTTAATGAGTTTGAAATTAAAATAAATTCTCCACTGAACATTTGCTGCCATGTCACCAGTTTTTCAGAAGCTTCAGCGTTCAGATTCTTTGACAGTAGGGAAGATCCTCAAAAAGTGAACAGACTTTTTAAGAAAGACACATATTTTCAAAATCACTTATTTTTCTTCGTGCACTTCTATGTAAAATATCCAGGGGTAATTTGAGGTGTTTCAGCTATAAATGTGTGTTTTATCTATAAAAGTCTTGTTAAAATTACTATTAAGCTTATCAAAAGTATAGGTAAAAGATGCCATACAGAGAAGGTACAGATACAACATTTAACATTCAGATTTGTGATTTACATGTAGATATTCCCAGGAAAATATGGATATGTTGCAATAATTTATATATGTAGGCTTGTCACGTGTGGTAAGCTTATTGTTGATGGTATTGTTCCTCTGAAATGGTGCTACGCTTGACAACACAACAAAATTGAAATTGGAGCAGGAGGCTAATATTTGGATCTCCAACTGAGAAGACAGTGTCATGTAACATGGCGTGTCATTTTCATTGCTCTTTTCTTTTTTATCCTCTGCTACTGGACTTTTCTTCTAGCCTAAGAGCAAAATAATCTACTCATACAAATAGTTTAAAAGTCAAAGGATTTTAGGCAGCAACCGTGATACTTAGTAGGGTTACTAAAATTTCAGAAATATTGTCACTTAGAGGGTTTTTTTAGTCATTAAGACATATATTTTGCTGTTGGGTCAGAATACTGTGAGGCATAGAGCTACTGTTATTTGGAAAATCCCTAAGGAAGTGAGGTGTATGAAATTAAGTAATGGAAAGTTATCTTTACCATGAGAAAAAAGAGAAGCTGTTTTCGAGGGTGGTACTGGAAAATGTCTGCTGAATTGTATTTCTTAAAAGTTAATTGTTGCCCATATCTTAGTCTGTCTTTAGGCCTGAAAATAATGTAGTCTGATTGTTTATTTATATGTAATAAGACTTAGAGATGTCACTGATTCAAGCACATAGTGAATACAAGCAGTAATTCTGGGTACAAGTTTAGGTGAGTAGACTTTTTTTTTTAAGCAACATATCAGTACAGAAGATTCTTGTATAGTTCCTGTTGCCTTAACACTGGAGAAACTTTTTTCTTTCCCTCTTGTGAACACTTCCCAGGAAGGATGAAGCAACTACATGAGGTTAATGTCAAATGCTACTATAAATTAGCTGTTAAGATACAAAGTTAGTGCATTGATTTTTTCCATCTAGTACATATTCTTTTTATAAACAAACTTGATCATGTCCCTATTGATATATTGCAGATGTAAATTTTATTAGAAGATATAGGAAGAAAGTAATAAAAGCTATGAACAGGCAATGGCTATCAGCAAATTCCATTAGTAAACAGATAAAATTTCGATCAAGCTTATTGTTTTTTAAAGAAGTTTTGATTATTCCAGGAGGCTAAAATTTACTGTTGTAAGATGGTCTCCAATCATTTGAAAACAGAAAGAAAAACCTTTCCAGTGACTGATGGGGAATGGAAAGTTTTCCATACGTGTTGATTTTATATATATCCTGATTCACAAGCAAAACAACCAGCACAAGACATGGTAAGCTAGAAGTAGCCTGGGCAGATCCTGGTAGCAAGTGTCAGTCTTCTCCTGGACCTGCATCATGCATTCACTCTCAACAACACTGTTTTAAAATATCACACTGCAATGGTGCCTTCAAATGCCAGTAGAATTGCAGGACTTCTTAGTCTTCTTTAGGAAAATTAATTTATTGAGCACTACTGTAGTAGTGAGAAAATGAGATAACTAGCTACTCTAAGTAGACAAACCCAGTGAGACAAGCAGGAAAATGGGTGGATGCTGATATAATAAGCTCCCAGTACAGACTGGATGAGTGAGAATTATGGATGAGAGACAGTGTCACTATCTCACCTGTGCTACCACTGCAGCTAGCAGTAGTTAATGAGGTAAATTCGTGTATTCTGGAAATGCGAAACAGGATAGAAGCATTATTGTTGAATTTTCTTTAAGGCTCAGGCACCTGCTCCTGCTCTATGTTTTCCGCACGGTGCTACCAACAGCTCACATTATAGAAGCACCATTGTTTTGATGAATTGCTTATTGTCCTAATAAGGGTGCATACAACCTCTGTTTTGTGAGAGTACTAGAAAATGAGCAGGTTTTTTTTTAAATCCAACACATTTCTATTTTAAAAGCTTTCGTAAATCAATTTAGCTATGTCAGAGAGTTTCATTGGGAAATGTGAAAACAACTCTTTTACAGTGAGCTAAGCTTGCAAAGGGCAACATGCTATTATTTTACAGCCCAGTACTTTCCATTTTCCATTTCTGAGATTTGTACTTTGGTTTGAATGACAAATATTTTTGCACATGATTGCTAGGTGCAGAAGAGTTCACCTTACATACAGGTGTAGGTGTCCTATGGGCACAAATAGTCCTGATGGCCCTGACCAGCCTCACCTGAGGGCTCCATTTAAGCCTAGACTTGGATTGCCAGTCCCTGTCTGGGACCTTTTGTAGGGGTGTCTGTCTGCCTCTACTCTTTTTCCTGGATTATTGCTTGGATTTCCTGGCTTGAACTCGGTGCTGACTGCTGCCTTGCCATTGCCTGATGATCATGGGGCTGTTGAGAGCCCCCTGTGCTGTCACCACCCTGTCCTGCCTGCCTGCCTCTGGGGCAGTGGCACTGCACCCTGTAGGTGTAGGCACTGCCCAGCAGGGACTGTGGCCCCTGGCTTGTCCCACCCAGGGTGTATCCCTGCTCTCGCTGCACCCTCTCAACAAGCT
The DNA here is from genome assembly GCF_003259725.1 of Athene cunicularia. NCBI lineage: Eukaryota > Metazoa > Chordata > Aves > Strigiformes > Strigidae > Athene > Athene cunicularia. Next base: position 15,059,462 of record NW_020799091.1, on the reverse strand, counting down.
GTCTTCATCCCGTTAAATAAATGTATGGTGTTTCCAGAGCACCACCAAATCTTAGCTTTTGGAGTAGCTCTGTTTCTGTACTGAAAGCCTGCGCAGAGCTTTCTTGTGACTGGGAGGATGCAGCTGCTATCGGCCTACTTCAAATAGACACTGCTATTGCTCCAACCCTTTACACTAGGCATTAGCAATGTGTGGCTTATGACAAGCAGCCAAGAAATTCTCACTCTGTGTGGTATTTTGAAAACCTGTCTGAGAGAGCTTCCTGCATAAGATTCTCTGCAAGCACATGAATTTTGCATGTTTTCAAATCCTACTGCTTATAGTAGCACAGAAAATGTATTGCTAGCCAGGCATTTGTGGTTATCCTAGTCTTCCTTTAATGGACACCTGGTAATCTGCAGTAGACATGTTGCTAAATCACAGAGAGATTTGGGGACAGAGGGAAGAACCTGAAGCTTCAGAAGCACTTTTGAACTCACTAAATAGTTTCTTTTTGGAAGAGCAGACTACTTGAAGTTCTTAAAGGCTCTGTTGATGATTACAAAATCCTGCCCCTTCCTGCACAGTGTGGGCAATGGGCAGAGTTCTTTTCTGCAAGCTGATTGGATTCATTTCTGTATTTTTCACAACATAGAAGAATGCCTATTATGTACTGGATACTTTGTTGTGGGAGACTGATGTCTCCTGATGGCAGCGCTCCTTTGCAGAAATAATTATTTACTACTTGAGGACAAGAATCCGGTTGAGTCATTTCCTGGTACGACATTTGAAATAATAATCTGGAAGATGGAATCATGCTAATCAAGAGCTCTTTTGGGCCCGTTAGCAAAAAAAAACCCCAGACATACTTATAAAAGAACACTGTCCTTCGTGCTCCACATTTCCGTACTCCTCCATTCCCTTTATGTTCATCTAGAGAAGAGAGGACCTAAGGGAGAAGGGGAACTTGCCACGTAATCTTTATTTTCATGTTCTGAGGAAATGGCCCTTGTTACTTTCTCTAGTTCCCATGGAAGGCCAGCTACACTCTACCATATTCCCTATACAATGCATACTTATGAGTGGTAGTATCAAGCCAGCCTCTGAAAGACTTCTCCAGTTAGTTTTATCTCTGGTACAGCAGACACTGTCCTATTTCAGAGTAGTCTGGGACTGGACGACGTGTTTTGCCTGGTTTTATTCTATTTCAAACTCTAGATCTTATTTCCTATCCTCTAAATTCAGGAATATCTTCTTTCTGTGTCAGTCAGTCAATGACAATTCAGGTTATGACTTTCCTGATGTATTAACTAGAATTTGATTTTTTTTTTATTTTTTTTTTCCTTCAATGCTTCTGCTTATGTCTGTGTTACTGGTTAGGAGTTTGCAGGTGTTGACAGAACCATTGTATCATTGAGTGGCCGAGGTTGGAAAGGACCTCTGAAGATATCTGGTCCAACATCCCTGCCTAGGCAGGGCCACCTAGATCCCGGGAAAGGACTATGCTATGTCCAGATGGCTTTTGAATATCCCCAAGGATGGTGACCTATCTGAGCAGGCTGTTCCAGTTTGATGTCGTTGCCCTGTTTAGAGGCACATTAAGACTGCACAAACATTCATGTTTCTTCCTGTACAACACTAATGAAACTAAGACATGGCCAGGTGCAGGTTGTCTCTGTGTCTCAGATTTGCCCGGTTGCTCCTTGTGAGAGAGTATTACTGTTGATTTTCATGCTGTATCAGACTGTTGTGACCTCAGCACATGCACATTAAACTATCATTGCAGGTAGTCTTAAAACAACAAATTGTATTTGTTACTACTGCCCAAATACATTTTATATTCAGGCAGTTCTATAGGAATGGACAGACTACTACATTTGCTATTTTTATTTTCTCTTTACAACATTGATACTTTTAGCAAACACTTTTTTTTTTTTTTTTTTTTTTTACATATTATACCTAAACAAAGTAATTTTTCTTCTAGATTGGTCAAGTTGCTGGAGCAGCACTCTGAGGAATGGTAAACTTGCATTTTTCTTTCAAGCGAGTGCTGTTATAAACAGTTGCTCTTAAAAACTTTTGCCTTTGTGAAGTAGACAGTCTTATTGTTACATCTGCAATAGATGAAGTTACTGCTGAGTGTGCAGCATTTCCTAATTTCCAGGCTTTTAAAAGAGGACTGGGTTCTTGCTACTTTGCTACACGTATTTGTCAAGATCTTCTTAACATCTTTCTCATTTCTCTTTGTGTAATTAATCAGATACCCAGCAAAGTTCTAATGTCTCTGGAATTCTTAAGTCAAAATCCAGGATACTAATATTTATGAGGTAAAAAAGAGTTGACATCTTTAGGAGAACTCTGCATCGGAAGCACAAGATAATCCCACTTTTTGGGTTTTTTTGTGTGTATGTGTGTGTGTGGCCTGGTGTATTAGAATCTACTGTTCTAAGTTATTTGGCAGTGTTTGATGAAGTCTGAAATTACTACTGGTCTCAGGATTAAATTCTTCTATTCTTATGAATGCTATTCACTTTGCTGTTTCCTGAGTAGCCAGTAAGAGTGGGAGAATTCCCTTCAGCTGAGAGCAAGCAACTAATCAGTCTGATGACCTAGTAATAACTGTGTCATAATTTATACTATAAACTTTAGCTGAAGATATGCACTAAAAATTTATTTCACAAAATACCCATTAAAGAGAAAACGAAAACATACAACAGTACGGTTTCTCACAGTATGTAGACATAAGATTACATTGCAGAGATAATAACATTGAAAAGAACTTATTCTGCTGACTCCCTTTCATCCTCAGTGATTCTGCAATTCTGTGAATACTTTCTAATTTTAAGAGATCAATCTTCCTTTTTTTTTTTTTTTTTTATGGAAAATGAAGTATTTGAGCAAGTCTTTTTCTCTCACATAGTTGCATAGCCTCCAGCAGAAGCAAGACTGACATATTTGTGTCAAGTTATGCTTATATAGTTACGGAGATGCACATTTTGGTCTCTGTACCATAATGGCTTAAAAATGGCATATCCTGTAGGCATATCCTATTGTTTCTGGTACATTGGAAAGTACACAGAGAGCAACACTGTGGCCAAAGTCCTAAAGTATCTTCCAAAGCAGTATCAAGAAGACAGAAAAATTCTGCTGGAAGAAGGGAGGAAAGCCAGTCCAGTGATAGACTTGACATTGATCTGATGAATGTAATCATATCTGAATGTGTTTCCTTCATGTTCAGTGCATTGCAGTTGTAACAGTGCATTTGAAATTAAGCTCCTGGTTGGACTTCTTTGCTGCAAGGATGCATTGCTGGCTCCTGGTCAACTTAGCATTCACCAGGATCCCCAGGTCCCTTTCTGCAAAGCTGCTTTCCAGGTAGTTGATTCCAGTATGGCTTGATGGCCTGGTTTATTCCTCAGGAGATGCAGGCTTTTGCACTCTCATTGCTGAACTGTACGAGGTTCCTGTCAGCCCATTTCTCCAGCCTGTCCAGGTTCCTCTGGATGGCAGCAAGACCCTCTGGCCTATCAGCCACTCTCTCAGCTTTGTGTCACCATCCATATTATTAATGAAGATGTTAAGGAAGATTGCACCCAGTATCGACCCCTGGGGTACACTGCTAGTTACTGGCCTCCAATTGGACTTTGTAGCAATGATCAGCACCCCCTAGGCTCAGGCATTCAGTCAGTTTTCAATCCAGCCCATGCTTCATCAGCTTCTTTTTTGTAAGGATGTGATGGGACACAGTGTCAAAATCCTTACTGCAGTCAAGGTAGACAACATCCACAGCTCTTTCCTCATCCACCAAGTTTAAATTCACTATTCAAGTAGTTTAAATGGCAGCTATTACTGACTAGAGGTTAGCCATTCCTCTTGTAGTTAGCTCTCTGAGTTGAGATATAAGATTAGGATTGGAAGACCATGTGATTCATGATGATGAAATGCATGTCTGTCTGTTGGAAGAACTGCTGAATATATTTTGTACAGCATAAGGTCCCTGGCTTACATTGATAACCAGCCATATGTAGTACCTAGCAACAGAAATACACCCCATGAGTATGTGTAAACTATCTGGAACCCTCCCTGTATTTTAAGCTTTCATGGCATCCTGCAGTCATGAATTCCACAGTTACATTCAATTTTATTTCATTTCAGTTTGATTTCATGTTTGATCTACACTTACTGCCTGATAATTTCCTAGTATGTTCCCTAGTTATCTTGTTATGACATAAAAAGAGTGATATTTCTCTTTCTTCCTTTTCTATGTCCATAGTAATTTTACAGATCTTTTCTTGTAAAAACATTATATTCCTTTTCCTAGCTGAAGTTTATGTAGTTTCCTGTTATGTGTAAAATATTCTATAATTCTGTTCACCTTCTAGTATACTTGTCTTTGCAATGGTTTGACCAGACCTTTATGAGATATTCCAACATGGAAACTGTGTGGGTTCAAAAAGTGAGATAATGCTTGTAGGTTGTTCTCAGTTCTTTCTGGAATGACCCTCAACATCTAGTTACTACCTGACCTGCTGGTTGCGCATTTCCTTGACATTTTCAAAGGACTATCCACAATAATTCTCATAGTTCTTTTCTTAGTGATAATGGTTGACGTGGAGTCCTCAGCATCCACCAGTAATGATATTTTTTCCTGTTTGCATTACTTCTCACTTTGCTATTGAATTCCAACTCCATTTTATCTTTTGGTCACTGGGTTCTGCTAAATAGAATATAACAAAACCAAAATATTATTTATTGTAGCTCGAAAGAAATAGCCAACAAACGATGACTTTTCAAATGATTCCTACCTTGCAGTGACACTTTTGTGCTTAAGCCATTGATAGTAACTGTCACTAGGTCAGCAGCTGTCACAGGACTGAACAAGTTTTGGAAAAGAAGTGTTTTGTGGTGTCTTTGCCAAGAATAATTACACTGGTACAAAATTATCCACAGACCTCCACAAGATCCCTGACTTGGAAAAGAAAAGACTAGGAGTTTTTTACAGTGTTTTTGACAGGCAGATCCTTAAATTCCCATGTAATCTTGTCTCTTTGCACAAATCTATGGGTCTTCACTTATCAGTGCTGTAAGGGGCCATTACAAAGTCTGACTGTTTTCTTTAAATAGCAAGAAAACAGGGCTTATATTTGAATCTGACCACTGCATTTGTCTACAGACAGATTAACTGAATCAATGAGGAAGAAATAAAGAAGTTTTAATTCATGCTCTTGTTCTGTCAAATTTTCTTCCCTTCATTATTAACTCCCTCAAAAAAACACTAAATCAAACCCTGTAAAAATGTTTTCATAAAGGATTAACCTTGATAGAATTACCTTTGGTACTGAAAGCTTTTTCCATTTAAATTTTGCTGGCCATTTTAAGCATTCAGCATGGGGGACAACTGAATGAGCTCTCCAGTTTAAAAAAGTAGGTCTGTAGCAAGAGGTTACAAATAGTTAACATTTTCAGAGTGTTCAGTGAAGAATATAAAGATATCTAAATTACTTTTTAAACCTTTTTTTTTTTTTTTTTTTTAAAAAAAAAAAAAAAACCCAGATCAAATAGAATGTTCTATAATAAAAGAGACATTTTTTGAGTAATATCTGCGTTAGGCAGAACAAGAAGGTATTTTCTTTTTAACCCAATGACTTCGTGCCTAGAAGATACTTCTGAGAAGCCTAGAAAATTGACTTTGGGAACCAAAATGAAAATTGAATAAAACAGTTGGTGCTTTTCCTGGAGATGTCTCTGGGTCTTCGTACTGGTTTTGTCTAGCATAGAATTAATTTTCTTCATATTAGCTTGTATGGGGCTATGTTTTGGACTTGTGGTGTAAGCGGTGTTGATAACAGAGGGATGTTTGATGTTTTAGTTTTTGCTGAATGGTGCTTAAATAGAGACAGGACGTTTTCTGCTTCTTACCCAACCCCACCAGTGAGTAGGCTGATGGTGCACAGGGAGATGAGAGGGGACACAGCTGGGACAGCTGACCCCAACTGACCAAAGGGGTATCCCATACTATATGTTGTCACACTTAGCAATAAAAGCTGGGGGAAGAAGGAAGAATCAGGGAGATGTTTAGAGTTATGGGTTTTTGTCTTCCCAAATAACCATTACACATGATGGAACCCTGCTTTCCTGGAGATGGCTGAACATCTGTCTGCCAATGGGAAGTAGTGAATTAATTCCTCATTTTGTTTTGCTTGCATGCACAGGCTTTTTTTACCTATTAAATAGTCTTTATCTTAACCCACAAGTTTTCTCACTTTTACCCTTCCATTTCTTTTTCCCTCTCCCACTGTGTAGGAGTGAGCGAGTGACTGTGTGGGGCTTATCTGCCCACCGGGGTTAAGCCATGACAGACCTTTTCTCTGGGTGAGTCAGAAACCAATGTTATTTATACTGCCTGATCAGGGTGACTGTCCAGTTGTTTTAAAGACAATTTCTCCTATTTGTCCAGTACCTAGTCTCTCTCTCAATGCAAATAGTTGAAAAGGAAGTATATCTGTTCTTTGAGGGAAAATAGAGGATTAATTTTCAGCACTCTGAGCAGGTTGCTTGCATGATAAGCGGGAGATCTTTGCTCATATTTGGTCTTCCTTCCTGCTCTTTACTTGGTCAGGAGGTTACTTATGCGTGAGATTAGAAAGATGCTTCATCCACTATATTTAGCATGCTGTCCACAGGATAGCTTAAAATGCTTTTGTTTAAAATACTTCTTGGAGAATATGTCTTCCAATCAGATCAGCTAAATGTCCACACTTGATTTTGCTTGTAGCATTTCTGTAACTAGTATGCTGCTTTCCCTGGTTACACTCATCTTGTCTTTGCATACTGAAAAGCTTGGAAACAAGGATAAAGAAATATACACCATTCGGTTGGGCTGGGAGGACTTTTCATTTCATGCACATAATTTTGTGTCTCCTTTTCATCTCTCACACTGGTGAGATTTGTTTTATGACAAATTACAAGATTACATTATAAATAGCATCTTTGAAAATTCTGTATATCTGTAAATAGCCAATGGCACTGTTTCCTTTTCTCTAAAGACATGTACTGTATGTATCAGCAAAACACTGAAGTAGAAGTTTTGACAGATTCTTCTGTTCTTACAACAATTAAAGATTTGTTTTCCTCTCATTTCCTAAATTTCCTTTTGCAAAGATTTTATTCATTTTAAACTTGTATAACTTTTTGGTAGCCATCAATGCATCTGTCATCTTCCCAATATTTCAAGTATTCCTTTATATAATATTCAGAAATCCTTAACTTCTGTAATCTTAGGTTGCTATTACTTTGGGAGTAGAAGAGGAAAACTTGGTACTTGAGTAATACAAGTAATAGTTGATAATAATTCCAGTGTTAGCCAGCACATAGTCCAGACTTTGCAACTCCTATGCAAACCATGCAGTAGTCTGGATTATTGTATTCAATAAAAGAAGTATGTCTTGGAGACAAAACATAGTTTGCTTTCCCCCAAAAATGCAAATGGCATGCAGATATAGGCTATTTATGGAATAAAGTACTGTACTGGAGTAAGGATGGAAGAAAGTGATTTAAGAATATGGCTTATAGTTTTCTAGAATCATGATCTTGTGTGAAATAGAGGTTTTCATAACACTCCTGTAGCTGACCTTTAATAAAATATTTATTGAATTAGGCCAGACATTTACTGAAACACAGAATTGCATGAATACCTCGGTTTGCAGCAGAGATGTGAATTAATCCCTTTCCCGGGGAAATGTGTAAAAAAATAATTAAGAGATTGGCAGATTTTAATTCTGAATTTTGTTCCTACTTAAACTTATGGAGATTCCTTCGAAACTTCCATGAAATTAACTCTTGGACTATGTCTTGTAAAGAAAGATTGTTCCATTTAGGAAGGTCTAGGCATCTGAATAATACAGTACAGCCTTTTGAGGTGTCATGGTAATACTTTAAATTATTTCTGCATATTCCTTGCTGTCTGCAAAGCCTTGGCATCATCAAGACCTCCAAGGGAAGGAAATAAATAATTTCACAAGATCAACCAATTTTCTCTTAGCACAGAAGGCAGTGCATGTGCCAGTGATTACTGGTCCCTGGTTTTAGATCCATCCATATTGCTCCAGTATTACCTGATGTCTGTGTCTGGAGTGCCATTAGATGTTGCAACACTCAAGAATTGGTTGCACCATACGTATTTGTATAGTGCAGTGCAAGTCTCTCCCTATGAATAGATCTATGCACATAGCTCTCAGACCTACTGCACGTGCTGCTTGAGCTTTTTTTTCCAGTTTGAGTCATCCTACAGCTATTAACAGAACAAAATCTAGCTGATGACCTTTTATTCAAGATTAAGGAGCACAACTAACATATTTAACATAGTTAATGAGATTATTTTCTTCAGTTTAGATTTATCTTCCACAGCTTTTGCTTTGTATTTGGAACAATTTTTGACCTTTGACTATTTTCATTCAGTCATGGCAAGAACTAAAAAACAAGTAGAAGCTGCTGTCTGTATATTCTTCCGAGTTTGTATTTAACATTTTGGTAGATGTTCTGGAATATACAGCTGAGGGTCTTGCCTGGCTCAATTCTTTTAATTCCAGCAACAGAGAGAGTGTGGAAAATACATGTCACTTGAATGTTAGCAACTATATTACTGTATTTTTTTTTTTTTTTTCTAGATGAGTATTTGTGTATCCACTTTTATACAGTAAAAATCAGCATAGAAGTATTGACATTCTTCTGGAAACCCATTATAAGAATGTTTCTGATCAAGCCAAGTGTTGAAGTGTCCCAATATAGAAAGTGGTGGGATACCATGGTGATTTTCTCTATAAAAATCTATACCCTGTCAAATTTCAGGAATTAAGAGCAAACACGCTCTGCAATGTATTTTATGAAAATTTATTAGTTGGAAAAAAAGACCACAGCACATGAGTTCTGTGATTTTCTTCATGTGTCTGAATTTACTTTACCATGTCAGCTGTTTTGAATGTCACTGACATTTGAATGCAGAGATCAAGATCTGAACAGAAACTTCAACAAGCCTATACTAATTTCTGAAAGGTTTATAATGAAGTGCTGGGGATTAAGGACAACTGTTTTCCATGTCTTTGATCTCTCCTTTCATCAGGGTTCATTACTATAAAACTCAGTGAACTCCTTGAATCGATATGAACTGTGACAGCTGCAAGAAACCCCAGGGCTTTAACTCAGGCCCCTGCTATCAGGGTACCATCCCGATCAGAGACATCTAAAAATTAGATACAGGTTCCTCTGTCTCCACCATGTCAGCCAGAAGCTTATTCCAGAAACTCACTACTATCATATCAGAATTCTTTCTCTAATTTTCAACTTGAATGTATTTCTGTCTGGTTTACAATTTTTCTTAGAATAAAAGAATTGTTTATGTTGGAAAAGACCTTTAAAATCATTAAGTTCAACCATTAACCTAACACTGCCAAGTCCACCTCTAAATCATGTCCCTAAGCACCACATCCACACATCTTTTAAATACCTCCGGGGATGGTGACTACACCACTTCCCTGGGCAGCCTCTTCCAGTGCTTGATAACTCATTCAGTGAAGAAATTTTTCATAAGATCCAATTTAAACTTCTCCTGGCACAACTTGAGGCCATTTCCTCTCATCCTTTCACTTTCTACTTGGGATAAGAGACGACACCCACCTTGCTACAACCTCCTTTCAGGTAGTTGTAGAGAGCAATGAGGTCTCCCTTGACTCTTTTTCTCCATGCTAAACACCCTCAGTTCCCTCAGCCACTCCTCATAAGACATGCGTGCTAGGCTGTTCACCATCTTCATTGCCCTTCTCTGGACATGCTCCGGCCCCTCGATGTCTTTCTTGTTATGATGGGCCTAAAATTGAACACAGCACTCGAGGTACAGCCTCACCAGTGCCAAGTAAAGGGGGACATCATTTCCCTAGTCCTGCTGGCCACACCGTTTCTGATACAAGCCAGGGTGCTATTTGCCTTCTTGGCCACCTGGCTTATATTCAGCCTGTCATTGACCAATATACCCAGGTCCTTTTCCCTTAGGTTTTCCTTGTGTTAGTCTATCTTGCAGTTTATGTGGTTCTTCTACCTCCCTGCTGATTCTCTTTTCTTCTGACACCATCCTACCTCATCTTCCTACACCATCCCTTCATTATGTAAAATAATCAGTCATAATTCCTCTCCACATCCCAGGCTTCATTGTGGTAAAACGAGCAAGTTATGCTCTTTCAGTGCTGTCTATAAAATCAATCTTTCTCATTTCCCTGTTCATGCTATGAAACTTTCTCTGGTGCTTTTGCAATTTTAACTCTTCTTTTTTGAGTGAGGACAGCTAGAGCTTTAAGGAGTTTCCAGATGAAATCTCATGAGTACATTATACAATGGCATTAATATTTCCTGAGCCTCTGCAATACTTTTTCTGATACAGTCTACTGATGTACTCTATTTATTTATTTATTTATTTATTTATTTACTTATTTAATGTTATATCTCTTGGGTGAGAGAGATTGTAACATCTGTTTTTTGCCTCCATTTGTGTTATGTCCAGTTCAGTAGCTGCTTAGGCCCTATTGAAAAGTTTAATAATATATTTCATTAGTAGTATTGATGAACGCATATCTTATTATCTGAGGACGTGGGAGATATGTTTTATTAATCCTTGGTTACCTCATTTCTCCCTGTATTTTCAGTTCATTTGCTTCTCATTCATACTGATTCTGCATGTGTTCATTTCAGCAGTTGTACTTCTGTGCTGTGGCTGCCCTTTAGAAAATGCAAAAGAGTTTACAAATCATACGGTTGCATATTCAGATCTTGGTGCAATATAATTGTAAGGTTCCGTCTGCACATAATAAAGTGTACAGATTTTTTACTGGAACTAAGTAAACAGTAGTCAGCATTACAGTAAATTCTAAATAATAAAAGTAATGTTTATAATGAACTCTAATGAAGCTGTTATTTAGATGACAACATATTTATTAGACCCAATGTAATTTCATTTACTCAGTGACTCAAAATGAAAAATGTGTATGTGTATATATATTGTTACAGACTATATAGACTGCAGAATTATACAAAGAGGAAAACAGCGAGAGAGACAAGCAGGTCAAAATCTTACTAGGCTTTCTGATACAATAAAATAGACTTTTACTGTATATAAAATGTGGTCATAGGACTTTAAATTCAAGATATTGTAAGACTGAGATGTATAACTGCATACATTTAATTTTATACACTCGTAGCAGTATCATATTTGTAGGATGTATACTGTATTTCTTAACGTGCTATATACAAAGATTGCATTTATCTAACTTGAAATAAGTCTGAAAATCTAATGTTAAATTTAACATCTGAGTCACCATTATTTCACTATGTCTTTGAAGAATATGTGATATGTCTTTGAGGAATTGTTGGAGGAGAAAGAGGAAGAAAAATTAACAATTTAATCACCGAACAACTGAAAAAGAAGATCAACATTCAACACAGAGACATAGAAAACAGTACTTTGGAATAAATGTTACATTCATTGCTGCAATGATCTGCGGTCATCATTTTGATGTTCTACTCAGGTGTCCACCTACGAAATTTAGAGCTGTAATTAAATAGCATTCCACTGCATGTCAGACTGGTATTGAAAGAGAAATATACACAAATAAGTAACTCCACAGATTAGCTGAACAAGAACTTTCAAAGCACAAACCAAGTAAAAATCTTACTCTGGAATATATTACTTTAATGCATCCAGTTATTTAGATAGAGAGTGGCCTTGGCTGCTATATATCCAGAGAAGTGTCTGATTGGAAAAATGTTTGGTCAGACTTTTTCTGTGGTCAAAATATAAAGAGACTTTCTGCAGATCATTCCAGTTCAGGGAATTTCTACTTGAGTCTGCCTGGGTTCGTACCAGGCTCCACTGTACTCTATGGTAGCTCCTGAACTTGACAGCAGAACCCACCTCAGAGTAAGTGAACACTGGGAGCACACTGCTCTGCACCTGTGGTATTTTTGCATTTCATTCAATTCCTGAGTTTATACTAGCAAGAACAAAAACCAGAAAATAGTAAGCACTGAACTGGGATTCTTTCCCTGTTCTGATCTTTGTAAATTTTCTGGTAAAACAATGTATATCTCCGTTTCTTAGCCCTCTGAAACAAAGACGGGAATTGAGCTGACCATCAGGTCAATCAGATTTGGGATGAAGTAACAATATGATCAAACCATCATATGTGAAGGAAACTTCAATAGTTCCTCAGACACAATACCATCAGGACATATATGGCCTTGCATGAGCTCAGGGGCTTTACTTATTCTAAGTCCAACTACAATATTGCATATATAGTTAGGTGGTAAGTACGCATTAAATTTTTACATGCCCTGTTAGAGGAGGAACAAAAAGATTTCATGGCAAGAATTGTATTCCATTTTCTGGCAATGCAGAAAATTTATCTGCAAACTGTTTCTTCATCATAGTACCTCAGATCATTTATATAATTAGGGTTAATATTTTCCAACTTTGCTAAATTACTCTGATAAGTCTTTGATTTATGAGAGCAAATTCATAAGCATCTCAACAAGATGTTTTAGAAGTGAAATGTTTTTAAGATTCCTGAATGCTAATATTCTGCATATAATCTCAGCATATGAACTACCTCAAGTGGCTTCAAAAGATGACCACCATGATATATATTCCTGAAGTCAATTTCAGAATACTGGTATCTCTGAATATGCGTTAAGTCAAGCAACATTTCAGAGAATGACAATTACGTGACCTGCTGCCAAGAAAGCCTCTAACATATGTGCTGACAGACACTATTAACTGATGTAATTTTTTGTAGTAAGGATTTTGACTGAAAATATTAAGAATGTGTACAATATTTCTGAGAAGAGGAGAAATATTTAACTTTCCAAGTCATGAGTGATACATGAAAAACTAATGTTAGTAGCAAAAGAGAACCATTTTTTTTTTCACAGTGTACATTCACTGAATCTGACAAAATTCAGCTCAGACAGCTAAAAAAAGAACTGGACAGAAACAAAGGTTAGATAACATAGCTGGTCAAAATGTTTAGATGTATCAGACACAAGCCTTTGCAGAAGGCAGGCTTTGTAAAAATGATATGAACATACTGAAAAGATGAAAAGCAATGAGAAAGTTGAATGTGTGATATCTATGAATACAGCTTTAAAAACTCTGAGGATTCCAAAAGGGATGAAGAATACACTTAGCTAATGGAATTTATGCAATGTGTTAAGGGAAGATTTAACTAGCAAAGAAGGTTAAAACAATATTTGCATTGTATTTCAGCACTTCCCTATGTAAGTATTAATGGCCAGAGAGATATTAAACTATGCAGCCAGAGATACTGTTTTGAAAACACAACTGTCTTCAGTTCTTCATGACATTGATACTGGAACATTGTTGCTACTGAAGTGACAGAAAATTATCTGAATGAAAAAATCCACAAGAATTTTTCCATAATAGTTGTCAACAGTTTTTCTATGTTATTAACTGTCTTTATTATATTATATTCTGACCTCAATACAGCTTGCACATATGTGAAACTTTGTCCAAGCAAACACTCTGTAAAGGACTGGTTTTATCTTTAACATGATGTTATTTTGCTTTTTGACTAGAAAAATGAATGGAAGGAGTAACCATTTAATGAGTATATCACCAAAGAATGAAAGAAATGTCAAAAATTCAAGTCTACAATACTGGCGTCTGAATTAAAAATTATTATGCACAGTAGCTGGTCAACTCTGAGCAGTCAACTCAGTAAATAATCACAGGAGAGGCTGTCTGTCAGTGAAAGGATCAGGTGCTGGCTGCTTCCTTCAGTGGGATTAATACAGAGCCAAGTCTAGGTTATCAGTCACCATAAAATATGATTCAGAAGATTTCAAAATGGACAGCAATGAGATGAAAGCATAATGCTTTAAACAACTTAAAGTTATAAACTAAAATTATTTTATATATTAAGGAAAATGTTAAGGATATAATGTTAAAGTCAAGGATCTATATTTCTTAACAGTGATCAATCATCTTGGCTTCATTTCATGACCACTTCAATATCAGTCATGAAAGTCATCAAAGACTAGAATAATGAAACTGAAGGAAGAAAGAGCATACAAAAAAGCAGATGGGCTAAGGCACAGCAATAGCTGAGAAGGAATAGAGCAAAAAACCCGTCACTCTCTTAGTGAAAAAGAAAGTACACTACAGGAAAAACCATCATCACTGTCTGTAATTAGACATATATTTAGCTAGTTTACCAGACACTTACCCATTATCTTTTGTCATTTATGTTGAGCCTTTAATCATCTTGGCTGGAATTTTCTACACCATGACTGTAGCTTTAGGCCATGTAGATTTGTATCTTCTTTAAATATCAGGTAACACCACTAGGTAGTTTCTTTAAATAAAAACTAGTGGGAGAAAAGAAACAGTATTTTTTCTTACGTTTAAAAAGTCACACGTACTATTTTTAAGAATTGTTGGAGTTTTGGAACTGAGACTTGAAATGTGTTAGGGGTCTTATTTGGTTTATGTTTATTCCTTGTGGCTTACCAGCACAAGAAAGATTTAAGTCTAAAAAAAGCTGAAGTTGTCTCAGCATTTTCTTCAGAGATGGATGAGAATACAGGTTTCTCTAACTATTGCAAGAGCTCCCTAAACACTAGTTTACACTCAGTAAAAATTTCTTCCTTCTACTGTGAATTGTATACCTGCAGGGATTTATGCAGAAGTGAAAAACCCTTGGAGCCATGGAGAGTGAAGCATGAAAGACAACATAGCCCTGTTTCACATCATTCACAACTATGCTATGAAATGTAAAACAAAACATACCAACAAACCAAGATGTTTTATCATCAGGAGGGGTCATCCAAAAATATGTGTATGAAGAAGTGAGGGGAAGGGAAGAGAGAGGAGGAAGTCTTCAGTGGCTTGTATGTATAAAGTTTTATTTCTATGTCTGAAAATGTTTTTCATAAGAAACAGAGGATGTATTGGAGGTTTCAGACTTAAACGAGCTGATGTACAAGTATTTTCATGTACTTTTCATGATGTATGACACCTTAAAAGATTTTAAGGTTGTGTATTGATCATAACAGAGAAGAGGAAACTGAAACTGAAATAGCAATATTTCCTTTCTGAAGAGAGATGATAGGTGAAACTTGGAAAGGATTCTGAGTAGCAGAGGTATTAATCTCACAGAAAAGTCATCCAAGTTGCCTTTACAATGAATTAAAGCAGGAACTCCATCTGTACCTCAGTTGGGAGGAAGCAGAATAAAGGAAGAATTCCAGCACCAGTGTAGTCAGTGAGGTGAAGATGCCATGTGAATATGTGGTCAAAAGCTTTCTGGCTGAACAGTACTCTAAGAAGTACATTTTGCATAAGATGTCCTTGAATAAATTGCAATTACGTGTTTCAGTTTTACTTGTAACTTCTTTATTTCCAAACTCATAATCATTCCTGTCCAAACCTTCATAAATACACCAGGACTTTGTTGTGCTGAATAGCCTAAGACCATAGGACAAGATTGATGAGGATGAAACCAGAGAACTGAAGATAAAGCACTGCAAGGAAACGGCAGATGAATATATAGAAAGGAATACTGTCATTCTGCAGAGAACACTGCTTCAAAGATGTGCTTGTAGAGCTCAGAGTCTAGGAAAGTAGATGTTGACTGAAATTACTGAGCCATAGTCTGCAGAGCTGAGTTTGGAGGCTTATTTCACTAGCAGATGGAGTTCAGGAAGGAAAAGACTACACATCTGAATTCCATGAGTATAGTACACTTGTTTTTATGTTAAACTAAGTGAATTGGTCAAGTAGCTGAAAAAGAGAATCCCCGAGATCTGATTTCAAAAACAAAGATTTCAAAATGTATGAAAACAGTCATTTTCAGCATAGGCTTTTGGCAATTTTGTTCTCCAGCTACAAAATGAAGTTTACCTTACAATCTAAGCTCATAGGTATTCTGTGAAGCTAAATTTGTTAATACCTTTGAAATACCTGGTGAAAAGAACAGGAAGAAAATAAATTTTTGTAATACAAATTCTGAAAAGTACTTTGTTAAGCAGGTATATGAACACACGATGGATTGGAAGATCAAACCAGCTATTGAGAAGATATTAATGAAGAGGGAACTGTGAGAAAAACACATGGAAAAAATCTTTGGCAGGACTGTAGCAAAAGTAAGTAGAAGGAGGTGAATTAAGACTATATATGTTGCATATATAGTTATAGTTACATACTCCATTCTGTAGACTATAAAGTACATATAAATTCACACATGATTTTTTTTTTTTTAAATATTATTTGTGAAATCTATATGGTATTGTGAAATCTATATGGTAGAAAATGCCCGAATTGCAGATATTAATGAAAATCGAATGAGAGAGAATCTGCTCCCCAAAATACAGTGTGGAAAAATAGAAAAGATTTCAGCCTGAATATAAATCATATACAGACATTTCCTGTAAGATTTCTCACAATACTAGGCAACAGATGTTGAGAGAAACACATCCATATTGATATGCTGGCAATGTCTGCAGCCTAAAAGTTTGAAATTGGATGGTGCTCAAGAGCATTCCTGTAGCCTTCTTACCAGGTGAAGATGATTTTGCAAGCCTGCCCAGTCTTGCAGTTAAGGGGCTCTAGCCCCTTCAGTACAGTTAGCTGCACTGTTTGAATATGCTTCTAACCTTCCTATCTCTGTTGTGATCTGTGTGTTATTATTGTTGTTGTTTTTCTCACGTGGATATTCTCTATTTTTCTATAATTTAGTCCTGGATTCATTTCATGAAAAGAGGCAGAAACTAGATGAATTGATTACATTAATTTATGAAAAGTAGGGCTGGCTTATAAACCTGATTAACTTCTTGGAGCAAATGACAATAGGAAATTACAAGAATTGAGGAAGAGATAGAATTTATTGTGGTCATCAAAAAGTCCTTTCATACTGTGCTGGGTGAAAGGATCACATATGGGGTTACTAAGTACATTACCAATGGCAAAATCTTTCATAATTATTTAACTTAGCTACCAAGTTTGTAGCAGTAAGTGAATACAGACTGAAAAGGAGGAGAGGTAGGTTGTACAGTTCTGAGGGACAACTCTTTTTTTATTGTAAATTGGGGTTTTTTCTTGTTTTGTTTTGTTTTGTTTTTAAGATTTCAGTCACATTGTTTGCCAGAGACCTTTGTTATTTGGCAGGAGAACCCCTCCTTGGATTTCAGAAGCATGTTTTATTTGTCTTGTGACTTTCTGTTCTGATTTGGTGGAATTTCATTAGTCTATCTAAATTAATGGAGACTGGGAGAACAAACTCATCTCACATATACATCACTGCCATATAGCAAAAAATAGCTAAAGTGAAAGATGACAGGATATAGGTAAAGAGCACAAGGATTGACCAAATGATGCATTTATCTCTCCTCCAGAAGGGCTTCGTATAATCCTGACTAGGAAAGGATAGATCCAGCAGGTATGTTAGTGCTTTGCTGCAATTTCCCCAGGTTCAGGACTTCAGACAAACAGCTAACAATCTCTCCAAAAGTGAAGGTATAAAGTGAGATTGGATAGAAAGAGCTATAGTGGAAAGCAGGTATTCTCTTACCAGTCCTTCAACTGGTAGCACTGCATCGTTGGGTCACATGCCTGGTATTTCCTCATTCTCCGGTGTTGCCTAAGTTAATAACTTAATGATCCTTTAATGAAAGTCATGTGAGCATTTCTGAAATATATGAGCACGTTTCAAAATGAAAGCAGAGGAGGGATGTTGTACACAGTTCTGGTCACCATATTGCAGGAAACAATGAAGAATCAGAAGTGACAAAGAAGATGTGAGGTAGACTAATAGAGAGTTTATGGGCTGTACTGCTATGGGAAGCTATTAAAACCTAGTATTAATTTGAAAAGAAACAGTTAAGAAACGATATGTTGTAGATATATATAATTCTAAGAGAGTTAGAGGAAGTAGATACATAAGTGCTTTGAAAGGTACAAACTTTGGGAAGAAGAAAGCATGAATTATGGTAAAAGAGGACCAGAAATTTCATTTAAGGTAATTACTATGTAAAAGAGGTGAAAACAGTAGTTCTGGATTTACAATACCTCAGGTAGAATTCCATACCCAGCTGAGAGCTGTATTAGGTTTATCTGTCAAGGTTTTGGTGATGGAGGACTGTAGGGGTCGTCTCTGTGAGAAGACACCAGGAGCTGCCACCATGTCAGACACAATGAGTACTAGCTGGCTCAACAGACCCACCGCTGGCCAAAGCTGATGGTGCCTCTGTGATAACATATTTAAGAAAGGGTAAAAACCACTGTGCGGCAGTGATCAGAGAAAGGAGTGAGAAAAATGCGTAAGAAACAGTCTTGCAGACATGAAGGTCAGTGATGAAGGAGAGAGATGCTCCAGATGCTGGGGCAGAGAAGACTATGGTGAAGCAGTTGGCCTCTGCAGCCCATGGAGGACCCTGCCAGAGCAGATATGAACACTGCAACCCATGCAGGATCCCCCACTGGAGGAGGTGGAGATGCCTGAAGAAAGCTGCAGACCATGGTCCTTGGAGAGGAGCTCACAGAGGAGCAGGTTTCTGACAGGGACTGTGGCCTGTGGGGGACCCACACTGGAGCAGTCTGTTCCTGAAGGACTGCACCCCACGGAAAGGACCCACACTGGAGCCAATTGTGGACTTTATACCATGGAAAACACACTATTCGGGGGAATAGTGTGGGGAGGAAGGATTGGCATAGATGAAGTGCTATGATCTGACTACAACCCTGTTCTCCATCCCCCTGCACCGCTTGGGTGGGCAGGAGGTAGAAGTGCCAGAAATAAAGGAGTGAAGTTGAGCCTGGGAAGAGGGGGTGGGGGAATGTGTTTTTAGTTTTTATTTCTTTGTTTCTCACTATCATGCTGTACTTTTAATTGGCAATAGATTAAATTAATCTTCCCCAGGTTGAGTCTGTTTTGCCTGTGATGGTAATTGGTGAGTGATCTCCCTGTCCTTATCTAAGCCCATGAGCTTTTATTTTGTCCCCATTGTCCTACTGAGGAGGGAGAACAAGGGACTGGGTTGGTGGGCACCTGGCAGCCAACCAAGGTTAACCCACCATGAGAGCTTTGAGCCTTTCCTATGAAAGAAGAAGGGGATGATTTTGCCTAATACAACTTTGGAAAAATATGGTATGTGTTACAGAAACAAAATATTTTCACTTTAAATGTCAGAAATGCTGAATCATCTGCTGCGTAAATATATCTATTTAAATCAAGAATGTGAGTCTATAGTGGATCTGGAAAACTTTAGAAAGGGAATGTGTATTCTGTTTCTAGAAAGCAGACAAGATCCAAATGAAAACATATAGTACTGTTAAGTAAATGATTGAAAATAGCCATGGCTTAAGGAAGAAGCAGGTTAGGATGAAGACATATTGCCTTTCCACATTATTCCACTATTTTTCTCTTGTTTACCAGAGACCAGTGAGTAGCTCTGCCCAATTGCCTGAGAATGAAAACTTCTTGGTGAAAATTTAGAACCAAGTGTGAGAAATGTTTACAATAATGGAATAATTTGTCTGTCACACTTACGAAAGGATACCATCACAAAGACCACTTTAACATTTTATTCAGATAAACTGGATTTTCAAACTTTGCAGAAACAGGAATAGAACAAAGAACTGTCAAAAATTTCCTACAACGTCTGGAGGGATGGACTGATGTTATTAGCATATGAGGGAAAACATCTCAGAATCAAGAAGTAGTCTCTCTAGCATGATGAATGAAATGTTGCAAAAAAAGGCTGGAAAAAAATAAAATCTCTGTAAGACGACCACCGTAATAATGCGTTATTAGTAATAATGAAGAAAGATAGAGTTTTTGAAGTTTAATACATTTGTGCTTCTTTTCTGATAGAAGCTTTCAGATGGAATACTTTATAACTTTCTTATCAAGAGAGCAGTACTTAAAGGTGCAGAGGTGAACACCCAGTCCGTGTTTTGCTGAATTGCAGGCACAGTGTTAAAAGTCATTCCAAGAGGGAGAGAAAATGTATTTTAACATTATTGTGAGAGATACATTTATTCCTAAAATTTGATGTGAATTTACGAGCTTTTGAGTGTTGATCACAGAAAATTACATTTGAGAGTGCAGAGCAGTCAGTCAGTCAGGAATAAAGATCAGAGATGTCTGAGGGGAAAAATTCTCCATTGATGGCAAATTCTGTCATCATTAGCTCTCTCAAAATTCTAAATACTCTCTGCAGGAGGAAAAAATAGTCTTTGAAAATATTATTTCCTACCATGTTTTGCATTTAAGTCCTCTGAATGAGGTTAGTGAAGTTTACCAAAAAAAAAAAAAAAAAAAAAAAAAAAAAA
>NW_020799091.1:15028817-15039044 GCF_003259725.1 Athene cunicularia | reverse complement strand
TTTTTTTTTTTTTTTTTTTTTTTTTTTTTTTTTTTTTTTTTAGTTAAAGGCTATGGAAAGCCTGCAGAAAAGTACTAATAGATGTTGAAATATGCATTTGCTTTTGCAGGTTCAGGGGACCAGAAAATATGTCCATCTTGTCCTCTGAACTATGTATTACAAGGAGTGTCTGTTTATATATATATAATAATTTATTTTTTGATGATAGAAGCCTTAACAAATGGTTGTATATATTCTTATAAAATTAAAGGCTATGTTTTATTTTGCAAGCAACATTTTTCTTGCTAGGTTATCTTCAGCCT
Source organism: Athene cunicularia (assembly GCF_003259725.1). Lineage (NCBI taxonomy): Eukaryota > Metazoa > Chordata > Aves > Strigiformes > Strigidae > Athene > Athene cunicularia. Next base: position 15,038,742 of record NW_020799091.1, on the reverse strand, counting down.
TTCAATTTTATTTTGCCTGCAGCTTGGACAGAAAGGTGCTGACAGAGAATGAAGCATCCATTGATAGTCCCAGACCTGGAGGCTCTCCTGCTCAATACAAGTATTGGACAAGTGAGTTTGCAGTCTTTCATTCTGTTTGAGCAACTCAAAAGGGACTGAAAAACAGTACCTTCTTCAGAAAGGAAACAGCAGCTTTTCCAAGCACCCATCCTGAAGCTAGAGGCACAAGGCTGGGCGCGTGGAGAATGTAAGACATGGTAGAAGGAGGATGACAAAAGGTGGGATTTTCATTCAAGTAGTTCCTTTTATAGAGATTATTATTTATTTTATACTTTCTCGTAACATATTTCCCTTTGTGATAGGGTAAGTGATAAATTTGAAGATTTTAGATTTTGATGACACACGGGGAAACAACTTTCAAGGAGGACTGGGAAAGCTGAAAATTATTTTAGGTTCTAGATAACTTTATTGTGGCATCCCAAAGATGGAGAAATTATCAGAAATTAATTGCCGATTTCAACCTGTATGTTTGAAGTGGCATATCTCAGCTCAGAATAAAATTTATTAATCGAAATAAAAAACATTAGAATCAACACATTTTTGCCAATGAGAAACAAGCATATTTATTCCGGTTGTATAAAATTCTGGACTTCTGGAGGCAATGAAGTCATCGAAGGCAGTTACGGCCTCCCCTTGGTTTCTGAAGCGTCTCCCGCACAGGAAGCTGTCAAGATGCTTGAATAGTTGGTGGGCGAGAGGTCTGGTGAGTACGGCGGATGAGGCAGAGTTTTGTAGCCCAGCTCATTCAACCACTGCAGCGTCGAAAGTGCAACATGTGGCTGCGTGTTATCGTGAAGGATTGGACCCTTTCTGTTGACCAGTGCTGGGCACATAATTGAAGTTTCTGATGCACTTCATGGATTTGCTGGATGTACTTCTCTACCGTGATCATTTCACCCAGATTCAGGAAGCTGTGATGGATTAAATCAGCAGCAGACACCAGAGTCAGCATGACCTTCTTTTGGTGCAGATTCGGCTTTGGGAAGTGCTGCGGAGCTTCATCTGGTCCAACCACTGAGCCGATCGTCTCTGGTTACCATAGAGCATCCATTTCTCGTCGCATGTCACAATACAGTCGAGAAATGGGTCGTTCTGGTTGTGAAAAAGAAGCGACAACAACACTTCCAAATGGCGATTTCTGTGATTCTTATTCAATTCATGTGGCACCCATTTGTCGAGCTTCTTCGACTTTCCAATCTTCTTCAGATGCTCAGATACAGTTGATATGCTTACCTCGAGTTCTTTTGCAAGTTCTCGAACACTTGTGCATGTATCTGCTTCCACCAGAGCCTTCAAGTCATCGTTGTCGATAGCAGAAGGACGTCCACGACCTTCTTGATCTTCGAGGTTGAAATCGCCACGTTGAAATTTTTTCTAACCAAAGTCGCACTGTCCGTTTGTTAACACTTCCCTGACCATATACCTCGATGTTTCGAGCAGCTTGCGCTGCATTACGTCCAAGTTTGAACTCGTAGAATTAGATCTGTTGAAATTGCTGTTTTGACATCTGAACTTCAAACTCCAAAATCTGTCAAAAACGCAGTTTATATTATAATTTAATTATACAGCATGAAAGTTTGTAACATGAGCTTTTCAAAAATATATAACAGTACACCAGTCGAGAAGGTACTATTCATGAAAAATATACAATGAAAATCACATTACAATATGAAATTTAATTTCCGAACAGCCAATATTAGCCATGGAATAAAACCTGAAAGTTTTCATGGGTGTCCAGATCAAGTGTGTACTGGGTCTGACTCAGCTGGAATTGGTTTTCCCCTATGGCAGCCCTCACGGTGCTGTGTTTTATGTCGGGAGCTGCAGGGTGTTGGTAGCACCCTGGGGCTGTGGCTGCTGCTGAGTGGTGCTCACACAGCACCAAGGCTCTTCCCGACATTTCCCCCCCCAGTGGGGGAAACACAGCCAGGACAGCTGACCCGAACCGACCCACAGGGTATTCCATACCACATGACGTCTGCTCAGTATAAAGCTGGGGAAAGGAGGAAGGGGCTGGGGTCACCCTTGGTCCTCCGAGGCAACCACTTCAGCATGGGAGCCCTGCTCCTGAGAGGGCCCGACAGCGCCTCTCCACGGCAAGGGGAGAATAAATCTGCGTGGAGTTTTTTGTTGTTGGTTTGGGGTTTTTTGTTTTGTTTTGTTTAGTTAGTTTGACTTTTTGTTGTTGTTGTTGGTGGTGGTGGTGCTGTTTTGTTTTGTTTTGTTTTTCACACACACACACAGACCTTGGCTTCTCTTTGCTTATATTAAAATGGCTTTTGTTTTACCCACAAGGGTTGGTCTATCTTATTTTCTTTCCCCTCTTTGCTCTGTATAGAAAACAAGGGGAAAGAGGTGGAAGTGATAGAGTGGTGGTGGGTACCTGGCATTTAACCAAGATCAGACCAACTCAGAGTGACACTGCATAGTTGTGTTAGTCCCAGTGAGCAAGGGAATGTGGGTCTGCAAACTTGGGTTCATTAGAGCAGTGGTGAATGCCCAGCAAGTGTGAGTGCATCCACCATGTAGTAACAGTAAAACTACATGAGAGACATGGAAAGAAGCAAGTAAACAAATATGTCCTGCTGATTACCTCCCTAAAAGTAGTTTATTATTCTACGACAGCAAATAGGTTGGATATTTGTGCCATTTGGTGATGAAACTTAAACATCACTGAGTTTTTAATCGCTTTTTCATGTCCAAACTATAATAGCATGGTCCCATTTATATTCAATATCCAAAAAAGAATAGAAGGATAAGCAAAGCAAGGGTTTGAGAAGCAGAATTTGACAGAAAATAGCCATCATAGAAACCATAAATCATATGCAGAATATAAAAATTTGAGATTCATAGGTTTTTTTTCAGTGCTATGACTTTGACAGGATAGTAAATATTCTTGCAAGAAAAAAATATTCTGCATTAAATTTTGTAGGACACCGCTTATGACCCTAAAATTTCCTGCCTATTTGGGGGTTTGGATTGTGCTGGAAAGGGTTTTTAGATCCAGTACATTAAGCAGGTACATTTTTGCTTTCTTTTGATACACAGAAAACATGAAAAATTTCCTGTTACTAGGTGTGTTACAATTATGCGGAGCTAAAAATGAAGTCTTTGTACCTGATTGACCTTGACAGTCCTCTATGTATTTACGTCCCATAAAGGTTTTAATGTACTATATTCCTGGGTTGTTTGGAGTATTTTATTTATGAATATGAGCCAGTAAGATAAAAAATCTAGATAATATGAAAATGCAGTGAAAATGTAGCATAGAATTTTAAAACTCTTGTTGTTCTTTGAAACCCATATCAGTGCTACTTGTTAGGCAAGCAATAATGTCAGAAATCTTTATTTTTAAACTGCTAAATCTTTTAAGTGACCATTTTTTTTTTTTTTTTCCCCTCAAAAGTGTTTGGTTCCTTACATTTCTGTTGATTTTAGAGTGCTGAATTAACTCAGTCTCCACTAAAGTGCTTGGGCATAAAAAAAATACTTGCTCCAGTATTGCTTGGGCAGTTCCTCTTGCCCCAGCCGCCACCCAGGTGTGCACATCTCCCGCACTGCTGGCCCACGGCGAGCAGATGTTTTGGCCCGTCCGGCGAGGGTGGCGGTGAGCCGGCGCCCGGCGCGGCCTGCGCTGCTGGCCGTGGTGCTGAAGCGGTGCTGAGTTCAGCACACAGGGCACGCCGGGGTTTAAAACATGTATTGCTAGGCAGGCGAGATTTGGGGAGTGTTCGGGGAGCTTTACATTTGCATTAATTCACTTCTTTCCTTCAGTATCTTTTTCTATTGCTGCCTGTTTATATTTGTTGTTCCATGGGCCTCACTTACACAAAGAGTTCGTTCACCACTAAAACATTTTGAGGTGAAAGGAATGTTCTGTCAAAGTTCAGCTAAAGTGGGAAGATCCAAAATACATTGTTTGGGTAAGAAAAGTAGTGGTATGTTGATACTACTAGTTTATGCTCTGCTGCAAGGTTTTTGTTTGCTCCCATCAAACTTTATATATTACTTTCACTTATATCCTTCAGTAATAATCATAAAGGACACGTAGAGCAGAGTATACTCAGGCAAGGATTACCTTCCAATCTCTTAAACCAACACTCTCTCAAAAACCTGTAAAGACAAGGTGTCCAGCATTCGGTGATGAAAAGAAATTTTTATGTAAAATGATTGGGGCTTATGCTTTTTTGATTTTAGTATTTTCTCTGATAGTGCTATGATTAATTTAAGATACCTCCTGGGCATACAGAATAGCCATGATCATGACTGACTAAATGAGGAAAGTATAGATTTTTTTTTTATTATTATTATTTTTTTAAGAATGGGAGGAAAAGGAACTTCTGGCTAGTGGAGCTAGACAGATATTAAAGAAAGTGTATGTCATCAGAAAATGAACTCAGAAGTCTGTTCCTCGGGAAACTGTCCCTGTATTTATTCCAGATAGTAGTAGCTGTCATATTTTAGACTACTCAGTGTGAAAGATCACAGAACACATACCTTTCCATATTCTAAATAATTTTAATTTGTTAATTATATGTGCCTCAGACATTAACACCTAAAGCAGAATGTTTTTGGTTTGTATTTTTTTTTTGCATGCAGCTAACTTGCACAGTAAAGATTACTTGTTTGCACCAGGTGATGGTGGTTTATCTGGATCTCAATAACAAAGGTACATACACTTGCAAGACAGATAACTATTTACTAAGAGCCTAGGAAAGATAACAGCAAATTATAAAAACTCACATCCCTTTCTGATGCTGGGAACCCTGAGATAATACATCATTGTATGAACCATGTATCAGGGCATGCTCCACAGATCCCATCCATGGTGAAATTCACCATGCTTCATTTCATTAGTGTCCTTATAGAGTCTTGCTCACAGTACAGCTTCATCAGTCATTGGAAGGAATCAAACTTGGAATGCTGACTTCGTTTTAGATCCCTTGGATGGTATGCTGTAATATTCTTATCTCATTAATAAAGCTGCAGTTCTTGAAAAGGTGCATCTAATATTTCAAGTGCCAAGACAATATTGTATGTGTACTTTTGATTAATTACACATTGACTACATGTACATCGAATAGTTTTGCATTGACTGTGTATTCACTGATCAATTACACCGTTCATTAGCTGTCTTGATTAAATAGCAGTCATGCAGTATCCATGATACAGACGCACACATCTGGATTACTCATTATATGGATCACTAACTCCTCATACAGTAGTCTTCCAGTCTGACCACTGTGGTGTCAAATTTTATATGCAGTCACATGCAGAAAATGAAACGTTCAAATCATAGGGGTAAGCCAGACCCAGTCGAATGAAACCTCACTGTACCAACACAGCATATTTTATAATAGAACGGTCACTGAAATGTATATGTTTCTTTTCAGACCCCAGATAAAATATCATGCTATAATATCATGTTGCTAAACTTCTATCTAGAAGGACTTGGTAAATGAGCGCAGTAATAGGAAACTAGCTCAAAGAAACTAAGTAACTATGAAGTGATCCAAACAGTCCTAGGCAAACCCTGCCATTGTCTTCCCAACAATCTCTTGTTTACTTACTTCATCACAAATGTGGTTGTCTGCCATGTACAACATCACATAGGTGAAGGTACTGATCTCAGTGCTCCAGGCTAAATAAGCAGAAGCATAGAGCAGAATGTCACCAGCAAAATAGATAGAATTCAGTTCTCTTTTAACATAGAATCAAGTCTCAGGACACTGCAGATGAAAGAATAATTGGAAAAAAAAGAAAAAAAAAGAAAAAAAAAGAGACATATTCTGGGACAGAACTGACAGGAAATACTTTTCTTTTTCCTCAAAAAAAAAAAACCAAAAACCAAACCAAACCAAACCAAGCAAACCCCCAGAAATATCCAAGAACAGCAGAGGGACAAAACCAGTATCTCTTATGAATAACAATAATAGCAACATACACTAGACATGCTAGAAAAATTTGGAGGGTGTATTTGCCTTTAGTGTCAGAAATCAGAATAAATCCTGTGATTCTTTTACCTTGTTAGTTGAAAACGTTCATCATGGTACTATTGACCACTTTGGAGTGATGCTCTCAGGATCGCCTTAAGTGGCAAAAATGTCCATTGCAACAGGGGTTTGTTCAGTTACTTCATATTTGTGTTTTGGACTAATCCTGCTGCTAACCCTGTCCCTAAAGAAAGACATTTAAATAACACTGAAGTTTGCTTAAATTATATTTAAAGCAAAACTAGAACAAATATTGCCTGTAAGTAACTGATATTGTCCCTCTGAATGTTAAGTCTTTCAGCCAGCATGAAAAACAATATTGCAAAGGACTATTACAGCCACTATAGACAAGAATTTTAGCTATATACGTTCTGTGGCTGGACATCTTATAGGAGCATGTCCTGTTTCAGCAACAATAGAATTGACTTTCCTTGGGCTGAGAGGGAGCACAGCTAGAGGGCCGGGTCCGGATCGATCATTGGAGTATTCCATGTCATGTGACATCACGCTCAGTATATAGGTGGACACGGGCTCTCTCACAGACTTTTTGGTTTCTGGGTTGGTGAGGTGAGATTTGCTGGTGTGGTTGGACCGCTGCTGCAGGACAGTGGGCTGCGTACCTGTCGCCATGCTCAATAAGCCACTGCTGCATTTTACACATTTTGGACTTACTATTCTTACTATTACTAAATTTTTTTAAATTCCACCTCTAATTTCTTCTTTTGTCCCTCCCGTATTTCACCAGGGAGGGGGATGAATTAAACAACTGGCCACGTGGCATTTGGCTACTGGCTGAGTTCAAACCACAACAGAGAAGAAAGCAATCCACAAATTTAGTCACAAAAATATTTAATTTATGATGTGTCTCACAGATAGATTTTTCAATGCATAGAAAACAAACTTGAATAAGAGAAACACCTGATTATGTGGAATATTTATTTTTCTGTGTTTTCAGGAATGAGGGTGTTATTTTGCTTGTCTGTACCCTGATGTCCCTACGTTTTGTTATTTGTCAAATTTATAAGTCAAAAATGGTAGAATCTAAGACAAACAAAAAGTATACAAATCAAAGGAAAATAAATTTCCACATAATATTTTCTTAATTCTGTTTTTGCTAACGCCAGAGATAATTTTACCATTCAATTCAAAAGAATCAGGATTAGGAACAGTTCAAGAGTCCTACCCAGATTAGGAAATACATGACCTTTTTTTGGAATATACGGAAGAACAGGAAACAAGCAAAAAAAAAACCCAAAACAAACCACCACCAGCACACCACCCCCCCCCAAATAAAACCCCAAAACAAACCCAAACCCAATATCCACAGAAGTCTGTAACATATCTTCTAGATGGAATTTAGAAGTAAAAAAAATCTTATCTACAGAAGGAATTACATTTTATTAGCGTGCCTAAATATCTTCTGCTTACTACAGTTTAAATCTTTGGGAAAATGCAGTGAATCAAAACCAGAAATGCTGCTTTGCAAAAGAAACATTTTTGCCCTTCTTCCCTTTAGCAGCCTATTTTTTGCTGTATGTTGTATTTTGCTTTATTTTTCCTTATCTTTTTGATTCTGTGTATTGGAATAAAATAAAGCCACTCTGTGCCATGTGTATTTGCATGCACAACTCCATAGACTGTTCCAGCAGTCTGCTGTATTTGCATACTATTGCCATCCATTACTCCAACTCTTTGATCCCAGTGCATCCATTTTAGGTTTAGCAAATTAAGATTTTATTCCCCATTCACAATAACTCAATTCAGTTCAATTACTTTGTAACACTGAGGGTTCAGTGTATTCTGTATGCACTTAAAATACTTTTGTATATTATGTTTGATGTACTCTTAGGGATTATTTAATGTGGTGAGTCATGTTAGTTTTCAGACTATCATCATTGTGATAAGGCAAGTCATACACAGAGGTGATAAGGATGGATCCTTTTAGATCAACCTCATAGTAGATCAAGAGCTCATGTCTAACATATCACATGATGTAACACGATGGCTAAGTTTCAAAAGAAAACAATAAATACCTGATTCCTTGTAGAATAAAACAGGAAACAGAACGGTACAGGCACAGAGGAGCTATGAGGAACTTTGGAAACTACATCCTTTTTTTTTGTAGCCTGTTAAATCCAACATAGATTATATTAAATAAAGTTGCTCAAACCAGAGTTTTTCACATCAAGAACAACTTGTTTGTTCTCCCTGAAAGGACTAATTTTATTTTTGATTTGAGCCATTGCAAGCTGTAGTTACACCTAAGGACTTTCCTCAGAAAAGTAAAATGATTGTAACAGCTGTTAAAGCCAGTTTCATACTTTGGGAAAATAGGTGCTGTGACATCTGATAGGGGATACATCAGAGAAATTTTCAGTAACACTTGTTCCATGAAGATAACAGTAGCACAGCACTTCCTAGTCCAATTGCATTTATGACATATATATATATATATATATATATATATATATATAAACCCAGCATGTATTTATAGATCTTTTTCAATGGTATTCCACCCTCCCTCTTGATGCTTTATCATTAACCAATGCAGTCTTTTCTGCAGCAAGATTTCCCAGGAAAAATATTTCTAGGCTTCTGTTATGAACTAAACAAAGGAAATCAACTTCCCTACCTGCTGTGTCTGGCTGAACACAGAGAGAAAAGCAGTGTTAATTCAAAACAAAATCTCACAGTGAGGATCCATTCACAGTTATTCTTCTGTATTGCGAGCTTTATATGTCAGTGAAAACATCTGTCTGAGGCAACTTTTCTTTCAAGGGGTACTTTTATAAGCATGTTTTTATTGGGAAGGCACCTGCCATTTAATGAACAAAGGTGTACTCTGATTTCCCATTGGTCTTAGCTTCAATCATGGCTTCCCAATTTTCGGAGGTGTATGTCAGCTCTGCGTATTAGTAAATCCTCACTAGTGCATGTCAGATGTACTAATTAATCCTTTTGAAATGCCAGAACTCTCTGTCTGCTAACATGAAACTAGGACTATCCCATATAAAGAGGTTGATTTTCCACAGTTTCTTATCCATTTCCAAATAACTACATTACCTCATTTCCATGTGAGGCAAGAGCTCACAGCTGCTGATTTATAAACCCTGTGACATTTAGAGTGAAAGGTAAGAATACTGCTACTGACCCAAATGACAATATTTCTGATTTCTGTGAGGTCCAGTGCAATTATTTTCAGGATCAATGGCCCCATTATCACCAGAGGGAAAGTGCAACTGGGCATTATGATTGTTTTAAACTCGCCGGTTTATCTGTAATAAGTGTGACAAAATATGAGATATCTTTGACCTTTCACATGATCCTCCAAAACGTTCTATATGTTTCTTAGAAGTGAAATAATTCTGACTTATAATTGAAATATATAACTTCATTATATGTATATTTTTCAAACGTCAGCTTTGACCTTGCAAGTACAGAATTATGGATGTGTGTGTCTTTGTGGAAATAATGCATATTAACATCACCATTTTATCCCAGAAGGTTTTGTTCATGAGTAAAGCTTTGCTTATTGTCTGTAAAGATGAGCTTTCACCTTGTATCCAATGGCATTGTAAACAATGACAACAAAAGGTTTTCTAAAATTTATCTTTTTAGTAAAATGTCCATATCTATCTATCTATCTATCTATCTATCTATCTATCTATCTATCTATCTATCTATCTATCTATCTCCTTTTCCCACACCTTCCAGAAAGAGTGGTTGAGGATAGACTGCCATTACGTCACACTGTAGCTTAATGTTCTTTCTGAATCTGGACACAGGACCCATTTTCATGCACAGTTCTACTGATACACTTAAAAATTAAAAGAAAAAAAAAAAAAAAAAAAAAAAAAATAGGACAAAGTTCA
>NW_020799091.1:15018326-15028767 GCF_003259725.1 Athene cunicularia | reverse complement strand
AAAAAAAAAAAAAAAGGAAAAAAAACATGTAGCTAGGAGTAGGTTACTCTTCTTTCATAGAGAAATGGCTATTATTAATTTTCTGTGGCTTATACTTCCTTCCCTCTCTGCAGAGTATTTATCTCCCCAGGTTCGTGTTTTATAATAGTAAATGCTTAAGGTTTGCTTTTCTATTAGGTCACACAGTGCCAGATAGCTTTACAGCATGTCCGAATAATTCAACATCTCACAAAAAAAAACCCAAACCCAAAAAACCCAAACCAGAAAGGTTGTAGCAGCTATTTATACATGTGGCCCTTAAGGCTAATGTAGGAAAACTGGAGCCTTTATTATTTTTTTCATTCATTTCTAAAATGTAGGTTTTCTGAGATGTGAGTGGTGCATGGTGTAAATTTTTAAACAGTAGCACTCTCAGCAGTTATGCAGACCTCTGTAAATACAGCTTGACTCAGAGGACTGCAATATTTGTATTCCCCATGTGAACAGTGCAAGAGAATTTTCTATTAATTTGTTGTGCTTAGGATAGTTCAGTACCGGGTTACACATTCCATAAAATACCAAGAAGCAAGCCTAACATCAACCATCTATAACACTGTGGATAATCCCTAGAGACGGCGTTATCTCTGAAATGAAAAAGTCATATCTAGGCAGTATACCTCCCTGCTCCTCCCCCCAAGTCTGTGAAAGAAAGGGAAGAGTTAAGAAATAGAAAAAGCTGAGCAAGATTGAGTGAATTGAAATCAACTGTCTGAATACTATTACAGGATGGAAAACAACAAGCATTTTTATTACTTCAGCACTTTAGGGATTCAAAGTATTCTTGGATGTATTCCTGAACTGATCCCCCTGTTACTTCAGGTAGGTAGTGGGGCACAACTTGGCCTGAACAACTCATACTTGAAAATACCATGTGGGTTACACTTTTCAATGACTCCAGAATGACACCAGCATTCTCCACATCTTAGAGAGGGGATGAGCTTAATTTATGGGCAATACCTCTGATGTAAATTCTGAGTGCTTAGTTTATCCCCAGCACTCTGAGTCAGCAGCAAAAGGGAAAAAATTCATGTCGATAGACAAGTTTCTTTTGGCTGCAAACCTAAGGAAGCCCTGTTTATTCCGCCATGTGCTGTTGTATTTGTTCCTCATCTTTTTAGAGCAGAATATACATACTAAAAGCTCTAAAAATGTTCTACAGAAGAAAAAACAAATAAAGAGGAAAAGAATGAAAGTAAAAGTAGGGTTGCAATGTCACAAGGACAGCAAAGAAATACAGTAAATCTAAGAAGTCTCAATATTATCTGAATGGCTGGTCCTAAGTTTCAATTACAGTGGTGATACTGCTTACCCACTATGGGAAATGAGATGAGACAGTAGAAATGGAAGTCATTGTAACTGAGATTGCACAGAATTCAACAAGATAAATAAACTTGTCTTGGGAATGGATAGTTCTGAAAAATTACACTTTAAGTCATGGATCTTGTGGTATTTGGGAGATCAGTACAACTAGAGAGATAAAGGTAGAGGTAGAGTTGGAGGGGGCAGGAGAAAAATATTGTCCTGGCAGTGAATGCCTGTTAGGATTGTGAAATAGGTAACTTGGACTGATCTGGATGACTTGAAGCTTTGAAGAAAAAAATACAAAAGACATGAGCTGGGATAATAAGGAACAGGTTTACAAAAACTAGATTAGGCTAGACTGAAATGACATCTTCCTTTCATAAGATAATTGGTTTTTGGAACAGAGAGATCTTAGATCTAATCAACCTGGATCATTACATAACATACCTTTTAATAAAGCACACAATGATTTGACATGGAGATTTGCTAGGAAGAACCTGAGATAAGTATAAAAAGTTTAAAGTGAGTACAGCTAACAGGAAGAAATGCACAATGCTGAACCAAGAAGTCTTAAGCTAGGTGTTAGGAATGACAGCATTAAAGAGTCATTTTCAAGATACAGGTCATTTGATGCTGTGGATTAATAAACTTCACTCAAAAGTAGAAATGTCCTGATGAAGCGTGTTGTTTGAAAATAGTAGGTACTGTTAATATGGAATAGTAAAATGATCTTAATTGGGGAGTGTTTTGCCAATTTTTAGGCCTAGCATAAAAGACACAGCCAGCATAAAGATGAACCAATAACCAAATTGTATTTGATACAAAAGGGTCAGTAAGTGGGTGAGCGCTGGAGGTACAAACAAGTCAGTCAGATTATACATAACTGATGACATCAATCCCACCAACCCCAACAATGACACCAAACAACCAACAATGGGTGGAATAAATGGTGAAATGCAGTCTCCCATAGAAAGGACAGGAGACAACTGAGTCAACAAGCCAAATACATAAGACCAAGGAAGCCACACACTGAATCTCCACACAGCCCCTGTTTACAAAGGCCAGACCTGACTGGAGCCCAGTCCCAGGGAGGCAGGAGGTCCTTCCCAAACAGGGAACTCTGCACAGTGCATCCACCTCACACACAGACACTGCCCCTCCTGCAAGTGGTCCCAGCTTTTATCCCTCAGTGGGACACCTGACCTTTGGTTACCTAGTGTGGGACACCTGGGGCTCCTTTACCCAATGGCTCTCCCTGCCAGGCCGCACCCTGGAGGGAAGCTTAAAGGTAAACTCACCCCCCCTTTGTGAAGGGCTGTGGGAATCACCCATATGTCAACCTTAATTTGGGGCTTGGGGTTGAAACCCCAGCATTTCAGGGAGTTAGTTGGCATTAAAATTAATATAAATAAAATAGCATATAAAAGTATAAAATTGAAAGGATTTTAATTATGAGTAACTAATAAATTAAATCAAACAAAGCCCTTTTAATAATCTTAGAGTTTATCAATGGGGTGCCAAAGGGAAGGAAGTGTATCTGAGTGCATTCATCAATCACAAGATAATTTGTGTGCTACCATTGTAATGTGACAGTGAAAAAAGCTAGTAAAAGACTGGGATGTGTCAGGGGAGACATTTCCAGTGGAGGGAGGGAGAATATTAATGCCACTGTGGCAGGCTTGGATGAGACCTCATCTGGAATATTGTGTTCAATTCCTCATTCATAGTCAGGAGAGATGAATTTGAAAAAGTGCAAGAGACAGGCTCTTATGATTCTCAAGGGAAGGAAGAGTCTATTTCATGAAAGGATACTGAAAGAGCTTAGAATTTTAGCAGAACAAAAGCAGACAGGGGTAAGATTGCTGTCTTTAAATACATCGGGATGGTAAAGCCAGAGACAGGAAGGAACTGTTTAAGCTAAATAATAGTGTTGGCTCAGAAACAAGTGGGAACAAACTGTCCAGGAATAAATTTAGGCTGGAAAGGAAATGAGGGTAAAATACTCCGGTTTTCAGGAAAACAATTTTAGGAAATTGATTATATCATATTATCTTATATTATAGCATATTATATGATGTCATTACCTACTATGAGGATGACATAGGAATTCTGTTCCAGGTTCACTGTTTGTCTTTTATTTTTGGTGAATGTGTAAATGCGTGCATGTATAAATATTTAATTTGCAGTAAAACTCTAGTTTGCTTGGGATTATTTAAACATATGCAAAAGGTAGGCCAACTCTACATATTTACACAATAGTTAGAGTCCAGGATTTTGATGAGTAAATATACCTACCTCTCTGAAATGAGGTAAATTGTGCTTTAGAAAAAACATGTCTATGCATCATATCTATAATATTTAGATAAAGTTGCAGGTGGAGCTGATCACATTCTGTTCCCATGCTCAAACCGATTTTGTTGGCTTAGTTAAAGCACATAAAAAGAGATTAAAACTGACAAAAAGTGAGGTTAGAAATCCACCTCTGTAGTTCCATAATTTGTTTTTTCTGCTATGAAGGAAAGAAAAAACTTCTCTATCTCTGACTGCTTTTTAAAAATAATTATTATTTGTTCATAGGATAAACTTTTTATGAGAAAATGGATTTAACTGGGAAGATGGTAGGGGGGTCTGCTATTCCAGTCTAGAAATTATACAACCTACATAGAAAATGCTGTGGGAGAGTACATGGTCAGTTTTTGGGAGAAATGGGTGGAAGAACTGTGTGATGGTATTGAGCACTCTCAAAAGAACATCCAGTGTATGGCATTGAAATAGGAAGAGCGTGAGTTATACGGACCTTAACAACAAAGGGGAAAGCTTAGTAGATAGGGCAGAACACTAAATGATGGAGGAAAAACATGTGTAGAGCCTTCAGAGGCTCAGAATCTGGTCTTGTCTATGCTGTTTGGAAAGGACTGCAGTGGGGGTAAAATGTTGAGAGAAGTTTTTCATGTTTCCGGCAAAAAAAACCCAGTGAAGTTCACAGGAATAAGATGAGTTGGTTCTTGGCATTCTATAACATCACAGGAGTTGGATTTCTGAGAAAATCTTCCAGAAAAGTTGACTGAGTTTGCCATCCCCTTTAAGATAAAAATTTTCTGTGATGCCTTAGCTGTTAATACACTGTACCGTTCCTTGGACATGTGTGTTACATAGAAAGAGCATCCTCAGGAGAGTTCAGCATCACACGGTTGCACAGCCTACCACCTGGTGAGCTGACCTGCTTTTTCTGAGTGCTGTTGCTCAGAGACACAGCAGAAATGCAGATCAGTGTTTGTACTCTTCTTCCTCTGCCCTTGAATTACCTTCTGCTCTCCTGCTGTTTATTCACGTCTCCTTTCCTCACTGTTTTTCTAGTCAAACATTATGTTACTTTGTCCTTTCAAAATGATCATACCTCAGTTTACATTACAATCTTAACAAGAACAGTTTTCTTCACCAATAATTTTCAATATCATTAGCTTTTACCACTTATAGTATAGTACTTAAGTGCTTGTTTCTGTAAAAAGCAGCTGAAATTTACCATTTTTTTTTGAGATAGTGTGATTTTTCTGGGTATTTTGTTACAACATTGTTTATGATTGCTCTCAAGCTGCCAAAATTGCTATCAGTAATGGATGGAAAAGCTACAATTATGGTTCATAGGAAAAAAAGTGTTGGGACAGACTATGGTGTTTTACTGTTTCCAAGTGAAATTCAGGCCTATTGATCATTTGCTGAAAATCTTTTTGCATGGATATGAATAGACACAATTTCTGTATATGTTCTTTGACAACCAGACATGAACATCTCAAAGAGCTCCCCAACCAAGCCTTACTTTTAACTTTTTTATTCATTGGATTTGAAAATGTATGTTTTGAGAAGAAGGGATGGTAAACAGCCAGCCCCTTCAGTATATTCACCCAGGATTTTCACCATGTGCCAGTCTGGTCAAGGTTTATGTTGTCATCATCATTTTGCCCCAGTGATTTCACTGAGGGTCCAGAATGGAATTCTATCAGTATAATCCAAGTCTTATTTTGCAAGTTTGATTAAGAATTGCATGCTAAATAATATATTTTAGGTTTAGATGTATGGCTTTGTCTTGCTTACTTTTAACATGTGTAACAGGGTGTGGGTTCAACATTGTTGGTCTTGTGTTCCTTTCTTCCTAAGCAAACTCATGAGTGTAAAATGAAAGTAACCCTCAAACTACAACTTGAATTTGAACCAATGTGGTAATTTCCTTGTATGAGTGTCCCGATAGTTTATATTAACAGTAGGAAAGCTGTGACCTTCAATGAGATGGCAACTGAGAAATTTCTAAGTTCCCTTTCCGTACCGAATTGACTAAGTATTTCACTGCTGCTGAGCTACAAATCTGATCTACTATTATGGGGTGTACAGTAGGGACCAAGTGCAGAGTGACAGGTACCACTTCACGGATGATTTTGAGACTGAAATAAAGTAGCTTATTTTTAAATTTGCAAGTCTCTCTCTGCTTTCTTTTTCTCATGAGCAAAGAAATCTTTCAGGCATGGGTGGCAGAGAGATTGTCGTTGTTCTCCAACACTGGTTTAATTTGAATCTCTGCATGGAGAGGTAAGGACCTGTGTTATACAGGGTATCTGTCTGGGTGATCTACTTCTGTCTGTGCCAACTAATGTGCATGGAAGTAACAAACTTTCCTCACGTCTCTTTGCCTCTTCAGATTCTTCAGAGCAAGATGTCCAATTCTTTCTTATCCAGTATTCTCTCATCCAAGGGTTTTTTTTAACATTATTTTAGTTTTAAATACAAAGATGTGAGCAGAGCAGGGGAAATTGTTATGGCAGTAGCTGAATGCAGTATGAAAATAACTCAAGAGATTGCACTGAAGCAATGTATTTATAGATCAGATATTTGTCTCTTTTCATAAAAGCTTTTATTTATTCTCTGCAGTGTCCTAACCATTATAATATAGGGAAAAAAATACAGTAATTTTGAATCTGAATAAGTTCTTATTTAACTAATTTAATCACAGATATTTCCCTTTATTTTCTGGGTATTTTTTCTTAATTAATTCTTACAAAGAGTAGTTAATATGCATTTGTACAATACATTAGAGGCCCATTACCTTAACAAAATTAATCAGTTTTAAATTAACCTGAATGTAGAATTCCACATGGGAAAATTAATACACTGTTAATGTCTCTGAAAGTTCTAAAGCATTGGAAAAACAAAAAATCACATGAAACTTCATGTTGGTTCAAGAGGTTTTATTTTCTTTTCTGGTTTATGAGCCAGAGATCCCACTGCTGTATTTGTCCAAGGCCTGTTCTTGGGCTTTGTCACAAAACTGCCAGAGGTTCTAGGACACCGCTTGCTGAAAGACTCCTTTTGGCATGGATTTGTTAGAAAACCTGCTTTGTGTAGAGAAATAGGAAGCTGTATTCTCCTTTGAGCGACAAACCTGACCATTTCTTTGGTTCTGTGAGTAGAGGAAATCAAATAAACTTCTACATGTTCAGATTTTACAATAATGCTTTCATCAAACTAACTATTGCCCAAGGTGGCATTCCTTTCACTTACTTCTAGATTTCTACAATTAAATGTTTATACGTTTAAATGCATCTAAACTAAGCAACCTTTGTTCCCTTATAATACTGGAAAGAAACAGGTACTTAAAGTACCATTCACATGGCCTAATTTTGTTTACTTTTGCATAAGGTGAATCAGAATATACATTTCAAGAGTCATGCTATTTCTTAAAAATACTGCATCTCCTTTAGGTAATTGTACATGCCTGTTTCTTCTGAAAACGACGTTTTAGAATAATTAATTAGAAATGGAGGAGAGGAAAGCACTGAATGTTTACTTGCAAAGAATCAGGTACCTCTTGTCAGCAACCTCTAAGACTTCAAAACCACACTGTGATACCTCAGTACTTGCTTCTACTCTTACCAGTTGATTGAGACTATTGAAATGATGCTCAGCCAGCAGAATATCTGAGCACCAGTGGAAGTAGTCTGGAGAAAGTAATGGGAGCTGTACATGGGAGCACACAAAGGAGAAGGGTTCCCCTCTATCAGTGGTACAGTTACAGGCACAGACACCAGCCAGCCACCCACCACCAGCTGCAGAGCACTTCCCAGTGCCCATTGCTCACAAGAAATAGGCCAAAGGCCACGTGATTTATTAGAAGTCAATGTGACATTGGTAGAAAGCAAGGGAATCACTGGGTACCACCACTGTTCTGCCTATAGCAAGTCTTTTAGTGAGTAAATATTCCCTGATGATTTTAGGGAAGAGGACATGCCTCATACTAAAAAGAGAGGTTAGAAAAAAGAGTACTTGCCACATTCTTGCCCCCAGTATCCCTCCCTATGTGACCCAGGAGAACTTTCCTTCTCAACCCCAAATCTGACAATCAGTTTAATTCTCAGCATGTAAGCATAACCAAGCGACACCACAGAAGCGAGCTAGAGGTGTTTCAGTACCACTGGTGATTTAAACATTATGAGCAGTGGAAGGTGCATGAAATAAGCCAGAGAGCAACGTCCTTACACCTGCACTTAGCTTTCATTAATTTTTACCTTAAATTGGTTCACTGTTCTTTAGAAATGGTGCTCTTGAACTTGACCTTACAGAGTCTCTGGCCCAAAGTTCGTAAGAGTACGCTAAATTTCAGTCTCTGCCTCTTATATTCTGCTTTTATTCTGTGGATTAGGACAGCACTGGCTGAATTCAGGAAATCATGAGAAGCACTCACTGAATGGCTTACTCACCACTGTTTTGAATATAGTGTACTTGGTCTGGATACAGTTCTCCTGTATGACTCCCAGGTGTCCAGAAACATTTCCCTGGGATAGTGCTGGTGATCACATGTTGTCTCTGCAGTGCTGGGGGCAGGCTGAACGTACAGAGACAGCTGTACACATCAGATACTCTTCAGGGTCGGGAAAAGCAATTTACTCTCCTGACAACAATTTACTGGGGAACATTTCTCTGTTCTTGATAGTTCTGGGCCTACATCTTTTGTATAAATAGCAGGCAAACTTGACGAGGAGGTAAAAACTATCATTAATGCTGAGCTTAAACTTGTCCTAAATAAATAAAATATTTTTTAGGGTTTTTTGCACTATCCTATACATTCTATTATTTTAACTGAGGTCATATATTTTAAAAAGGTTAATTTAGGGATTAAGATAATTACTATGTCTTATCTAATTTATGCTGTTGTGTTCCATCCACACTTCCTGGGTGTTTCATGTATACTTTCAGCACAGAAAACAGAAACATGGTGTGTCAGCATCCTTTGAAAGAGCACTTAGGTAAGACTGGTAAACTGACATAACAGTTCTTAGATAACAGAAGGGAAATGTTTCTTGCCCTCTGACATCCATCCATGCTCCATCTATGTACTCATTCCCAGGGAGTATCTGGGTAGTCTCGTTCATGTTTTCCTCAGTAGGAAAATGCAACCCACCAATCCAGCAGAAATCTCATTTTTTTTTCCCTTTTCTGCTGGATTAGAGGATGAAATCTGCTCAGAGGGGCACCAGAGCTGGCTCAGAGGAGTGGCCTTTCAGAGACAGTAAGCTATTAGACTGGTTCAATCTGTCTTGTCTGACTGCACCCTGCATCAGACCAAGCACCACATGGTAAAACACATTTCTCCACTGTGAAAAAGCTAAGTTAAACCTTTTCTATGGGATTTCTTTACCTCAATCCATCTTTGCTCCTGTGATTCTGGCAAAGAGCTCTGTGTGATCTATGGCTGAGCCTCTGACTTTCTTTTTCACAGTCCAATTGTGATGCTGCACAGCAAGAAATAACTCTTGCAGATTTTCAACTCTGGCAGTACTTACAACATGGATTGGTTACTCAGCTGCTTTTAGCTCTTTATGCTTGTTATATTTGGGCCAAAATTTTAAAATGCAGCATAAATTTTGGGGTCACAAACTGGCATAATTCTGGCAGTTAGAGAGGTAGAGTGCCCATTTTTTAAAGGTATTAGTAGATACACATATCATCTCTAGCCAGGCTGGAGTGGGGAAAGAAGGTCAGAAAGGAGTAAGAAGAGTGAGGGAAGCATGACTGCATTTCATTTGTGTGAAGGTGAACTTGAAGTCAACGAAACCCACAGGAGGCCACCATTGCCATTGCTGAAAATTTGATCTTGGGCTCCCATAAAATAAGATGGGAAAAGTGAAAGCATTTTTCTGAAGTATTCTCATGCTCAATAAAATCTACAGCAGTAATTTAAGTGTTGAAAGAAACAAGTAAAAGAATAAGGGATATTTTGTGCTTGGAAAGGGGCTTGCTGCAACTAACTGTAGTAAGAGATACCAGACATGGAAACATTATACATACATAGAACAATTTCTGAGTGACTATGAGAGAAAGGGTCATAAAGGCTAGTAAAGGATCAAAATCTGACAAGTTAATTTACAGTCTGGAAACCCTACCAAACACAGATTAGAAATGGTAATTACCCCTATGAAACTAGTTTGCAGGCTGCCAAAGATAGTGACTGTTAATGACTAGCTCTAATCTGATGGACATATTTACTCAGAAGAATATTACCGAGATTTACCAGTTTGAGAACTGTGTCAACTCAGAAATACTCCCACAGAGCTGTGAGATGGCCAAAAAAGCAATTCAGAGAATGAAAACTCTGCTAGATGAACAATCATGGTCAATACACAATATTGTGGCAGTGTAGAAATGTATAATTATATGGATAGACTTTCCCAGAATAGATGATTTATTTTTGCAAATAAATTTGAACACATAGTTGATGTTTGACCTTACTGAGAAGAATAACAGAAAACTTATAGCTGGTATTTCAATGACCGTTAGAGAAAGAAAGGCTTCTACACCTGAATGTAGACATAGCAGCAGTAGCTGGTTTGAGTTTGAGAGTTCTGTTGGATTCCAGTGACTTCATATGTTCTTGTCCTCTCTGTCTCATTGCTTTCTTTCCATGCTCTCCATGAGGTAACTCTAAACAAGCATTTAAAAAGGTAATTTACCAAAAGGTAATAAAAAAATAAATGTTTTTGCTTTGGAAAGTTTCTTAAAATTATATATATATATATATATATAAAATTATATATATATATATATAATATCTGTC
>NW_020799091.1:14995768-15018276 GCF_003259725.1 Athene cunicularia | reverse complement strand
GTGTATAAGAGACAGATATATAATTATATAATATATATATATTTGATAATGTTCTGCTTTGCTGGAGGGAGGAATCTGAAAACCAGAAAATGACAAGTTTTGCTTTCCCAGTCTTTCATTTCATGAAGAACTGTAAGGAAGACCTTTGCTACTTACTAACAAATATAGTAGTAGCGTCACAAGGCGTGCGACACTAACTAATGTTACGAAGTATGCAACCAGCAACTTCAAAGGCCAAGGTTGTAGGAAACACATCAAAGCAATTAGATCCTTAAGACTGTTCTAACCAAGTCATAAAAGTTTCTTTCTATAATTCTGGGAAAAATAAATCATTCTTACCTTAAAGAGTATGGAAGACACTGAGTTCATAGCTTTGATTTTCTAACATATAAAAGTTAGATATATTTAATTTTAAAATTTTAAGCCTAAAATGTCCTTCTTTCATGTGAATGGCATCTTACTGAAGTGATGAGCTCTCACCTCAACAGCCTTCCCAGTTTCTTGAGTGAGATATCCAATGCAGCATATATCTGCCTATGGAATAAAGACTGAATTACTCAGGGTTATAACCCATAACTGTATCAGGAGTATAGAAGTTCCAAAATTAACTCTAGGAAGCTGAAAAATAGGATTATTTATACTAGCTGTTTTCAAACTGGTGATGAACTACATTTGGTGTTCAAGGCACCAGAAGGTGGTAGACCAGCAATAAGAGCAAGGTGAGATGAACTCCTGCCCCAGGGATCCCTGGAGAAGGTTGGGAACAGATACATGTTACAGCTCATTGCACCTCTGATGACCAACCAGCTAACAACTCAGATTCTTCCCTTGTCTTCAGAGACTTTGATTCTGGTTGCTTGCTTGAACTTTCATGATGAAGATGCTGCTTCCATTCACTTCGAGATGCCCTTTTTCCTGCACTTTGAAACATCCCCCAGATTTGCAAGCATCTGAGACTTCCCTAGCCTTGAGGCCAGAGATCTACCAGCAGCACTGGCACAATTTTATAATACTAGCTGCAGTCCCTAAGCCCCTAGGCCCTCTGCCCCTCTCCGGCATGCTTACTAGCAGTGAGCAGCCTGGAACGAGAAACATTGAGGTCTAAAATAGGTCAGATGAACCTGTCCTTAAAATGTGTCTATTTTTTCCCCTTTTCACTTTTTCCATTTTTATTCATCTTGGAGTGACTCACTCCAACATCTACATTGTGGGGATGTAAAAATAGGAGAGACAAATCTCATCTCTTCTTTAAAAATGATTCTTGATTGTAGAGGACTTCAGTACAAGATAATGACAGAGAAGTGGTGGGGTGGTTCATGTGGTTTGGTTTGATTCAGGACAACCTAGCAATTGGCACTAAGTCGTGCAAATTTACTTTGAGTACCTTTGCCATTATTCAGAGGCAATTTTCCTTTTTTTAAAGGGAATAATAGAGTCCCTATAATGCCTAAGTTTCACTTAGACCTTCAAATGGAATTCATTAAATTTAAAGAAAAAAAATACTCAATTAAACCTTTTATATTTAAAATGTAGTGATGATGAAAATCTTAGTATCAGCATTAAATTTGATTTGTAAATATATGTAAGATCCTACTTAGCATAATAACATTTAAACTCACATTAAAGGTATATCTTCTTTCAGATACTCTTTGCAACATTTGCATTTCCTAAATCTTAATCACATGATGTTATACACTCAAAAATCATTAAAGGGCTATGTATGTGTCTACAATAAACTATTTCTCTTTTAAGGACTGAGTTAGTGATGGATCATATAAGAAATCCAGTTAAAAGATGACAATATGGTAGAAATTTGAGTGAAGCTTTTCTGGTCTAAGGAAAAAGGCGTTTACTGGAAAGAAAACATGTAAAATTAGCTTTAGTAATTGAATAACTTAGCAAACCATCATGTGTAAAAAGACAAACTAGAATACAATAAATTTTATTAATTTATTTAGAATTCAGCATTTTCATTTCTTTAGTAGCTAAAATAACTGAGCTTTGATTTAAAGTTATGAATAGCTTTTATTTTCATTCTTTAATATGTTTTTACAGGTGCTTTGTCCACTTCTCTTTGCCAATTTTCTTTTTTTTTTTTTAAAAAATATGAATTTTCACTATTTTTAGTTTTCTTTTCTCTATTTTCAGAGCTTGTATTTGTTAATTTCAGCATGGAGGTGTTTTGAAACTGAAGTCACTGATAGAATTTTCTGCAATTTCAACAAGACTAGTATACAGATCAGACTGTGTAAGTTTGGAACCTAATATTTTCATTATGTATATAACTGATGTATCTGTTTCTCCAATGCTGTATGTATGACAGAAAATCTAGGAAGGTGTTTTTTAGGACCTAGTTCTGCAAACATTTACACATTACTTTTTTATTATTTTTTTTTTTTTAATATATATATAAAAGAAGAAGCTGAAACATGTATTAGAAACAAACAAGAGGCCAATCGTGAAGCTGCTTTACTGAAACCAGCTTTCTCAGGCTTAAAACAAACCTTTCGTATAAAGTGCTCAGCAACCGTTTTTGGTACTGAATGCATGTGCAGCAATCAATACCTGCTCCTGCATCACTTCTAAGAGGTTGTGTTTATCTCTGTTTCCAAAACAGTTGATCTTCATGATTCCTGATACTTTTTCTACTTTCTTTCTCCACATCTGAACTGCGTGAAAAATGGCAAAGCATCTTCGTTGGTCATAGTGGGAGGAAGCCTCCGTTTTAAAGATCTTGGGCTACATGAAAGAAGTAAATGACCACTGCTTATTCTATATGCATATGCCTGCCTTGGAAGATTCGGCTTTTTTTGAGTCACACAAGCTGCACAACTGAAATACACAGCATTCAGACAAAGTACTTTCTTGCAGTATTATAAATATCCAGTCTATCATGTTATGATGATCTCTAAAGTTATCTTAACCTCAGCTTCTTCCTACCTTTTACTCTATTTTAAGCCACATACAGCCTGACTTATTTATACACTCTACTCACCAGACAAACATATTAAAAAAAAAAAAAAAAAAAAAAAAAAAATCTTTTCTAGCAAGGCTTTGCTACCACTCTTGTGGATGAATGCATTTGTATAGAGAGTGAGAAGACAGGCAGTGAATGTGAGGGGAATCCACAACACCTGGTTTTCAGCCTTCCTTTCCCACTGTGTTTTCCTGCCTGGAGCAGGATCAATATCACCATATATTTCAACAACAGTGCATCAAGGTCTTTGGAAAAGCAGTGTTCTAGATGATTAAATAACCACAAAGTGAAATTATCTTATAAATATTTTCCGTTGAACTGGGATTAAAAAGGTTATAATAACAGGAATTGTTCTGATCAAATAGTTCAAAAGATTGAGATTGTATTAAGACAGCATGAAATGCACACTGATAACTTCCTTATTCCCTCCCTCCCACATATTCAGCTGACAGATTAAAAACAGGACGTGTCTATCTTAGAACAGATGATTATGGAGATCTTAAATCTACATGTAGATAATTCATTTATGTATTCCAAAGAGTAAAAACCACACTAGGTATTGCCCATAAAACCAATTTGTACTCCAACTGGGAAAGCTCTGTCTACTGTCTTTGTCAAGCACTGTGGATCCAAAGGTAGTTAGACAGAAGAATTAGAGGAACAAATTCTTCTGGGGAGTGAATTGTTTACCTAGGTAGAAAGGGTGAGAATTATTTGATGCCATGAAGTGATTTGTTTGTTTATTCTCTGGATTTATTACATAGAAGAACTTCTCTAGGTTCTCTGATGAGACCGCAGGGGAAAGTGAGGGGAGCTGAGGAATAACTATTTTATACAGAGTTGAACTGAGTTGGTGCTGGAAAATGAGGGCAGGGCTGAGTGATTTACTGAGCTGGCTGTCGGGTGTAGAAGCTGGACTAGCATTGAAGGCCAGCACTTTAAGTGTTTTTCTCAATCAATTCCAGCACAATGAGAAGTAAATGAGGGAACTGGTGAGCCACAGAGAGAAGGAGTGATTTAATGAGAGTAGGTAACAAGGTAGGAAAGGGAGAATTTATTTTCCAGGGCAGAAATATATTTTTCTGGAATAGATTTTGTTGATATAGAGAAAAACAACTATTCGTACACAAAGAACAATGCTGTGGCTAAATCTCCATACTACCTCTTCTGGCTAATACTGTGTATTTAATAGGAACCATTTGAAAAAATTGCTTTGATGTCAGACTTCATTGCTTTGGTGGAAGGAACAGAAAACCCTCAAATCCAAAACCACTGTATCATGGCTTCACATACTGGTAAATTTAAATAGATAGTACTATTACCTTTGAATCAGTAAATGCATCCTGTAGGTCAGTGGGTGATATTTGCTGCAATGGTAGACTCTGTGGGCAAGTCAAATCACGTAGTTAGGTGCAGGAATGGGAAGCTTTTGGAAGAGTTAGCCACGTGCAAGTGTTTTTTCTCTTTAGTATTGCTTTTCATTTCTTTGACAATATAACCTGTGGTGGTGTAGGGACCCATTACTGACCTAATTCTTGTTCTTCATGTTGCATTGCCAGAATTTCCATGGAGTACTGGAACAACTTTGCATGGGAACAAAACTAAGGCTTTTGGAAGATCTATGTTTTGCATTCCTTCTGTGATGAAATGTGCATAGACATACTGTCATTAAACTTCAAATGAACTGCTGTTTAAAACTTTAAACACAGAAACTATGGTGAAGTTTATACCACTTTGTAATTTACATTGACATTTAACCTAATTTGCAATGACTGCTGCTTAGTCCAGGTGGATACTAAACTGCATCTGTTCTTTAAACATTATTCTGTGTACCCTCTAGAGTCAGTTCTAATTTGTTTGACTTGCTTCAAAGCACAAGATCCTCTTTTTAAAAAAATAAAAGTTTTTTTTTAAATAATTTGCTACACTTTACCTGGCAGTTAGCTAAGTTACATGGAATTATTCAGCTTTGATTTACATTTACTATGAAATGTTGCTGAAACAGAATATGTTGTTGTTATCTTTAATTGGCAGGTGCAGTTTGCAGAATTATGTATATTTCACACATTTCTTGCAGCTTTGTGTCATTAAAAATTATATTTGTCTGTAATTAAAAATCTACTTTTTCACTCACAAACAAAATCTTTGAGGGTATATCAGGACTTTTCTGTCAAAGATATCTTGGCTGTTTCCTAAGATAAAAATTTATTTTCATTCTTTCTGTTTTCTTCCAGACTGCTCAGGTCCCTTCTGTTATCACAATACTATAGAAAGGCACAGTAAGATTTCAGTGAAAAACTCAGTGAGCTTGTGAAAGAACTGCCTCTGAATTCAGTGGACTTTGGATCACTCCAGGAAAAAGATGGTTAGATGTTAGAAAGATATTTGTTATTTTAGTTTGGTTGTCAAAAAAATTTTATATCAAAATTCTTCATTTTTCCTTTTAGTAGAATACTCTCTTGTTTTGACAATTTTCATTTCTTTCCAACCATCTATTCCAAGAATATCAGTAAACAACATGGCTTAACATAAGGAATTAATATTTGATACTGTATACTCTAGAAACTTTTATTATCCAACAAGACTACTTAAATTGCACTTAAGATATGTATGTGAGAGATGATATGCTGAACATATGGTAAAGTTTTACTCTGTTATTACCTTATCCTGAAGAATTCTTTTCAATAAATATTTTAATGCACTGAAAATGGGAAAGAAGAAGATTCCTATCCAAGCAGCTTGTCAGCAACTAACCCGTGTAAGATTTCAACACTTCATATACAAAGCATTCTCTATAAAGGACCAGATCCTCAAATGACTTAAGGATTTTCTCCTTCGGTAAAAAATCCAATAATTAAAAAACCCTATATTCAATTTCTCTCCTCTCTCTTATGCACAGACACACATGCTATGTACATGTCTGTATAAACATAATTACATGTAATAATATGTTGGGATTACAGTAGTCAGGTTTACTGATATATAGTCAAGTTCCAGTGATACATGCACATAGAATAATGGATGTGTACCATTTATGTTGCTTGAAAGAAACTGAGTAGAACAGCTGAATGCTGGTGGAAAACGCTGAGATCATCTTCTTCACCTGCATTCTCTAAAGCCAGTAGGAGTTATGCTCCCTGTGGGAGTACAGACACAGAGAAACTCCTAAGTCCTCCTCACCTTTCAACTTTTACTTACAGCAATGAAAACCCAGATTCACCCCTGTAAAAGGATAACAATTGTACATGAAAAAAAACCCATGGAGCAGCATTTTTTTTTTTTTTTAATATAAACATGTGGCCACAGTTTTAGATATGGCTTTCAAATTTGACCGTTAATGTTCAGTTCCTCAGTTTGAAACATCCAAATCCACTTTCTAAAATGATGTCTTATCTTCATAGCCAGGAGTATATGTGGCTAAACTGGAAGCAAAGAGAGGAAATGGAGTACACCTTAAAAGAAACTTCTCAAGTGGTTTTTTTTTTTTGATGCCTGCAGCTCTTCCTAGCATAGTTCTTTTGAATTACACATTACAAGCAATGATGTTCCCAGAAATTTCCGAGGAAGCAAAATTATATGAAACCAGTGATATACTCTGGACAATATCTTATCCTTGTGTTGTGACAGCCTCTGGTTGACATTTTTCATGTACAAAGGTGCTTCAAGATCATAGTCCTTAGAATATCCAAAAGTAGAATTAACTAAGTATGGGATAAGATGAAGATAATTAGGAAGAGGAAAACAAATGATTCAGAAGAAATATTATTTAGATAAAGAGAGTTTTACGCCCCAGTGTTTTTTTTTCAAGATTGAATATTAAAGGCCATTATTTTAAATGACTGACAGATAAAGAATTCATGTATTTGATTCTGAGACTGACTAGAAGCTCAGTGAGACTGTATTCTTTCAGATCAGTGGAAAAGGGGGTTAATAATATGCCCTTAATAATTAAAATAAAAAAGAAAAAAAAAAGAAAAAAGAAAAAGAAAAAGAAAAAGAAAAAGAAAAAGAAAAAAAGAAAAAGAAAAAGAAAAAGAAAAAGAAAAAGAAAAAGAAAAAGAAAAAGAAAAAGAAAAAGAAAAAGAAAAAGAAAAAGAAAAAGAAAAAGAAAAAGAAAAAGAAAAAGAAAAAGAAAAAGAAAAAGAAAACCAAGATCTTGAGTTTATAAAAAAAGAAACAGGTGGACGTTGACTTGTTTGGGTAGCTTATTTCAGTGTCAGTGTTTCTAATAATTATTGTAAGGGTAGAAGTCATGATACCTAGACAGAAGAGATGTAAAGTTAAATGGATGGTTTTGCCACTGTGCTGAATAAGATGTTCTTACCAATCATTTTAAAGTCAATCCTTCAGGATAGCACTGCCCAATAGTATTATAACCTGTTGAATTTTGTTCAAAAATTAATTTGTACTGAGGAACAAACCAGGTCTTTCAGTTACCTTGTATTAGGAATACAAGAAATCAACAGTATGAACAATTAACATGATATCCTTTCCTAAAATGAGAAATAAGTTTATAAGATGAGGTTACACAAAGCAGGCTCATATTTCACACAATCATAGAACAGCTGTAGTAAGGAGGCAACTCTGGAGATTATCTAGTCTAGTCCCTGATCAAATCAGGCTCATCTAGAACAAGTTTCTTTGGGCCATGTCCAATTGTGTTTTGAATATCACCCAGGACAGAGATGCCACAAGCTCTTGGGGCAGCCTGACCTGAGTATGCAACCACTGTCACAGTAAAAAAGTTTTCTCTTATAGACAAATGAAATTTGCTATACAGTAATCTCTGAATGTAGTTTTGGTTTTGAGTCCTCAAAATGAAAGGGAAAAAATACTGCTTGCAAAAGAACAAGCCCCTCCTTTTGAGGGGAACAAGGTTTCTGGAACACAGGGTCTGAACAAACACTGAGGTACCATGCCTGGTTTACTTCTGTTTTACTATGGGATGTAAAATCTAAAGGCAGTGGTTGAACTTTTACCTGGGAGCATAACCAGCTTTTGTGAAATATAAAGCTCTTTCTTAAAGAAGAATGCAAAGACTGGTCTTAGTTCACTCCATGGGTGAAGCAGGCTGAAGCACCAATGACTACAGCAGTTTTTAACAGGAGTAACTTGAGCAGAAATGAGCAAATTAAATATGGAATTCATAATGATATAACATAATGCCACAAATTAAACAGTCTTCAGAGAGTCACTTTTCAGGCTGTGGCTTGAGCAACGAATTTTGTTTCTGAGACTCGGGTAGATCATCTGATCAAAACATGGTGTAAAATCCCACTTCATTGTCTTAATCCTGCAAATAATAATAGTAATTGATACAGCAGTATGTATGAATGAACTAAGCTTTTAATGGATAAATATCTGAGAAAAGTGTCACCTCAACACCACTTACCACTTACAGATAATCAGGAGAGAAGGGACTGGAAAGGTAATTAAAAATTCAAGTGGATAGAGCATTTAAAATCAACATATGTTCTACTCGTTTATTTATTTGAAAGTTTTCTACTCTCCATTATCGTTCTAGCTATGTAGGAAGAATTTTAGGATGTACAGACAGTTTTTAAAGAATACTGTTAAGAGGATTTTAGGGGAAGAGCCAGGGGGATTACATAAATCATCAAGCATACAATAAAGGAGGAATGGGTAAACAATTTCCACCAAATGTTTCTTTTCAGACAGAAG
This sequence comes from Athene cunicularia, assembly GCF_003259725.1. Taxonomy (NCBI): domain Eukaryota; kingdom Metazoa; phylum Chordata; class Aves; order Strigiformes; family Strigidae; genus Athene; species Athene cunicularia. The sequence goes on along the minus strand of NW_020799091.1, from coordinate 15,009,617 downwards.
GGACTTTTTCCACACTTCTATACAAGTGCAACTGAAATATTCCTGGACTTATATGCAAAGATTACTGAGTTTTTGTCTACAAAGAAAAAGCCCAAGTTTTGTACTTGGTTTTCAATGACAAGTTGAATTGTTACAGTGTAAACATCATTGAAAGAGTATTTTTGCTTCCAGGCTCCTTTCAAATTAACCATAATAATCTTTTCTACCCAACTCTACTTACAGATATAATGGGCAATACTAGAGAAGAAACTGAAAGAGGAGAAAAGTACATAGTCATAGCGGCAACAGACTGAGGTTGTGGTGACTGCTGTAAGGAGAGGGATCTGGCATTGTAATCTGGATCTAAGTTGTGCAAAAATATTAAGAAAGACATAAAAGTATGTGGGATGAGAAAAGTGTCTTAAAGGGAATATTTAAGCAAAATCATCATTGACAAACTGGTATAATTAAAAAAAGAATAATTAAGAGGAGCTGGGTAAGAGCCTAGAAAGAGAATACTAAAAGGAATAAAATGGAAAATGGTCCAGTTCTGGAGGTAACTAAACGCTCTAAATGCAGGTTAGATTTTAGATGACAGACTAGTAAATCCATGGAACACCATATACGTGAGGTATTTTCACACTGTTAAACAATAGATCAACAGTTAGAAGTGCTTTTGCAGAGTTAAACAGCAAAGTGGGTGCATAGTGCATTTCATGCCCACATTGCAAAGGATTGTGAGTTGGGTGAAATCTGTGAAGATAAAACTGCTTGGGATGTTTGGTGGAATGACAGTCATTCATCCCTGTGGCCCTTCATGGAACCAGCAGGGCTGGCAGTAGCCGTGAAGGGGGGTCAACCTGCATCAGGCACAGCTCAGTAAGCTTAGTCCAGGTTTCCTGCCAGACTTACTACAGTAGTTCCTTACTACAGTACACCCTTTGTTACACGTACTGTTTCTGTCCTGTGTATGGTAAGACTAAGTAGGGTATTCCAGCATGCTGAACTCACCTTTTATTACATTGTACGTGTTACCTAATAGGTAAAGATAAATAGTTCAGCAAGCAGGTAATTAACCCATAAACTAGGCAGTATGATAAATAGCTATGGAAATAATTTAATGTTTAAGAACTGTGGCAGTGGACATACAGTAAAAAAGGCTAATGTTAAAAGGAGCTGTCAGGCCCAGAGGCAAAGACAGATCACAGCAGAGAAGTAGCAGCACAGGTCACTGGACAATAATTTTTCCTAGGAGAGGATACTCATGAAAATAGTGTCTGTGATTATATCAAAATTTGCTATCATATTCAGAATCATAGGCTAATTGGTGTGTCATAACTGCAGATTACCCTTAGTTTTATATTTTCCTTTTTTTTTTTTTTTTTTCCTAAAAATGGATTTTTAAAGCTCCAGCTTAATTGGCAGAATTCTTTAATAAAAGTTGATACTAGATCTTCTTAAGAATTCACATATAAACCTACAACAGTCTCCATTTACCCGAGGGGAACGATAAGAAGGACCTGTACAATCTTTTCTGCAAAGGCAATTGCACAGTTCATCTGGGGAATACTGCACAAGATCCCTATCCAGGCAAAATTTTAAATTGTGCCAGTAGTATATTATGGCAGCCTGAGAGCAACAACTTGTTTCATAGCACAAGAAACAATCAGTTTTATTGTTTTCAAAATACTTTTAATCTAGAAAGAGATCTAGGATGAAGCAGAGGAATTTGTATACATTCAAAATGGCAGCCTGAATGAAAGAACAACTTCGCACTGATGCTGCTGAGACCCATTTGTATTTTAGAAGTTGAAACTGTGGTAAAAAGATTCTGTTGCAGTTTCACTTGGATATGAATATGAATAAGAGAAAAATCTCATTTTTATTATTCTGCTATATGCATTTGCATTAGGGATGTAAGGAAAGTGCTTACTTTCAGTTTCTCCAGACAATTTGCCTTCTCCTACATGCAGACAATGTGTGTAGACTGCCGCAGCTAGTATTTTATAATTGGCAATTAATATTATTTTTAAAGGGAAGTAAAATTTGTGAATGAATTGCCTTCATTTATTGACTGATATAGAGATATTGACTGATGTAGAGATATAAATAGTATTCCACAGTATCCAGATCAGGGTTACCAAATCCTATGAGATCCCTTAAAGACAAATACATCTTGTGAGAGAATTAAATGGTAGCCTACTCATACTACTTTTCAATATTTATCTCTTTCTGTGGCACAACTCCATCTTTTTTTTTTATTATTTTTATTTTTTATTTTTTATCTTTTTTTCTCTTTTCATTTTTTCTTTTTTCTTTTCTTTTCTTTTTATACTTTCCAAAGAAAAAAAAAAAATGGTTTCTTTAACTTTTATGTTGGAAAAAACTGGAGAGCAGGAAAATAAAAAAGAGTGGAAGTAGTAAAAAAAAAAAAGACCTCACTTATAATTTCTTTCTATTACAAGGATATGTAAAATCTTTTTTTTTAACATAAGGTGTAAATAGTTTTCACACTCATATTCTCCACTTTTTAACTTATTTTTGTTATTTTTAAAAAATGTAAGGATGAGCAAAATTCCAAATGGTATTCCTAGTTATATTTTCCTTTACCAGGTTTGAAAAAATAGTCTCAAGCTCTATTAAATACTTTTATAAGGAAACAAAAGAAACCACAGAAGGCTAATATTTGAATGAAATCTCCTCTCCAAATAACCAGGAATAACAATACATATGATGGAGAATAACAGTTGACAGTCATGTTTATTGAAAACCGGCATTTGTAACAACTAATTTTTATTTTTTTTCATTTAGAACATAATTTAGGTTTTATTTTCATATATTTTTTACTAATATTTACCATTTTCTGGGAAAAAAAAAAAAGCAAAACAGATCTTATTCGTGAAGTTTACTGTTGCCAACAAAGCCTTCTTATTTGTTCAACTCATAATCGGAAAAAGTGCCACTACATGCATTCAGCTGTTTTGTTTGCTTTACATTATCATCCTTTGGTTTAATGGAACTTAAATATTTGATGTGTGTTTTGGGGACTACCTACTTTGGTATTTTGCTGACCTAAGACATATATACATGTCTTGACACCAGTAGATTAAGGAGAAGAGTTAATAAAATTCATGATTACCCCTGTAACAAAGAAAAAGAAAGTTTCTGAGACTAAAGGGGAAACATTTATAAATCAGTACTGGAAGGAAAAGCTGACGTTTCTTATAACAGCACACAGATGCTACATTTTGACCAAAGAGTCATAGTGGTCTTTGTATGAATACACTGAAAATTTGGTGAGCTTGTAACACTGAAATTCAGTTTAGGACAATGAGGGTAAATCAACCATATGTATTACAGGTACATTTTAAAGACAAATACAAGAGTTACTTTCTTATTGTTCTGACTTTGATCCTTTCAATGTCCACAAAGTAAACTTTGCAGTAAAAGGGAAGCTGCAGATATAGAGAACAAAGGGATTGCCAGTACGAAGAGGAGAGACATGGACATTATTGTTCTTATGCTGAAATATGGGTCTGGATTCCTGTATCTAGCTATTATGCTTGACATTTTTTGGTCTGTGTTGACAAAATAGCTAACTAGGTTGGATCTGGGATAATCTACTACTTACTATAAAAACAGTTTTGATAAATAGATAATATTTTCCTTTTAACTCCTTTTTTATAACCTTATTTCTGAAGTTCTAAGATTTGAAATATTATTTTTTTTAATTATAATTTGTTTTCCTTTTGGAAAATACGGAGGTCAGATGTTTCCTTTACTCTCACAGCTATTTGACAAATTTTATCTAAATTTATAAACAGATTCGTACCCTAGAAAGAGCATTTTCTGGTAAGTATTTTTTCCTGAATATTTACAAAGTTACCCTACTTCTCTCCAGAGTGTATACACAAACTCACAAAACTTGGAAAATTTGCCATAATTGCATTATTCATGGAAGTAAGGACCCACTGAAGAATTTATTACATGGCTTGCCTCAATCCGTTTTAGACTGTTAGGAATGAGTTTCCAGTGGTAATGGGTGCATTTAATTTCTTTTGACTTTAAAAATAAGCAGCAGATCGTTGAGTTTAGGAACATGAGATTTAGAAAATGTCATTTAAATCTGTATTGGGGAGATCTGTTATAGTCAACCAGATTTGAGATAGTTTGGTCTTCATTTCTAGCAGAGCAGCAAATGTTGTTAACAATGTAGTACATCATGATGCATAAATGGAAGGTGAAGTAAAGCCAGGAAAAGCTCAATGTATATTGAATGCAGACTTCAAGTTCACCTTAAGGTCATACAGAGATAAGATGAAAAAACACATAGCACAGACACATAATGCTGCCTTTAACCTTTCTGTTAATATTCTGATGGTTTGGGGATAAAACCTGGCAGATATGTCAGGATGAATAATTTTAGGATTTTGATTTCAAGAAAGTGCCCTTGTGAGAGTCTGTAGAAGAGTAAATTAATGGAAGAAGGTGCTTGAAGATGTTAAAGCACTCTATGTGTGCTTTTAGTAGTTATAATTTAAAGGATAGGTTACAACTTTCCTCAGTCAAAATATCAGTACATACAGTTTTCATTTTAATTCAACTGTGAGAATGTGTAGTTTACTGCAAAGCCATTTATCATCTATGTAGAATCTTTCAAGTTTAATTTAAAAGTATTTATATCTTAGACTTGCTTTTTCTCAAGGGAACCAGTCATTTACTGTACTAGTTCTAGGTCTTGAAGTTATAAAGATATTTGATGCTAACATATATGGATGTGATGCATTGAAACACTGTGATAATCTTTCAAAGAATGTGTACAGCTTCTGGCTTCTAGAGCCAGAAAACTGCCTTTATATCCAAATACTTTACATACAGATATAGAGGATCCCTTTAAATCACATGTACTATCTATTAGGTTATTTACCATTAAAATGCAAACATTTTTTTTTTCCTTTTTTCCCTGCTTAGGTAATATTAGTCTATTGTTCTGATCCATATTTGTAAATCTGGTTGTGAAAATAGTTTCTGAAGACATCCTGGGCTGTGTCCATCTCACCCATCATTGTATGTCTGCAGTTTATATGTGTACATACTACCTAGTAACACAATGCTCTCTCCAAGGTCAATTGAGAGCAATATCCAGTGATTCATCTGACCTATTTTAATCATCTATTTTAGGATGAGATGACTCATGCTTTGAAAGTGCCAATTTTACTCCACTCACTGTGAAAAAGTCTTGACAACTAGCTAACATGAAAATATCTGTACTGCTGATGTCTATATTTGTGATCTCATGAATGCCATTCTATGTGACTATCTTCAGAGCTCTCTGATTTCTCCATCATTTATTTATGAAAATTCTAGTCATCCAATCAGTGAGTCAAAACAAAATTGTATAGCACTGCTGAATATGCATATACCACAAGTATCAACTAGTTACTAGTATATTTTAAACAATCTATGTGAAAGAAATTCACTTGGTGGGCTGTATTCTGCAAGTCATGTTGTTTCAGAGTGAAGAAGCTTCAGAAAAAATTCTTTTATCACTTGGTTAACAGAAATTTCATTCAGGATAAAATATTTTGGTGAGGGATATGTTTGATGCTAATATACCTAAAAAGGCACACCTCCCTTTCGTATGAATGGATGCAGTTGCATTATTGTAAAAGTATGGAAAAAATTGTATGCATACAACTTCTGTTCTGATCTGATTCTGTTCTTGTTCTGATAAGACTGAAAGGGTTTGTACCTTCTTAATCACACCTTAACAGTGAAAACAGTGTTTTATATGAAGCCTGTCCTGAACGCAGTTCATATTTAATGTATGATAGGAACCAAAGTTTTGTGGCAATTTGTAAAAAATGCAGTTGTTAAACATTATGACAATTGGTTACACAGTAAGAGATGGAACACTGCAGATGAATTGGCCTTCTTCACTATACTTCTCGTGTTTAATGAATGTGACCTTTAGTATAATGAATAACATGAGTTTTGAGATTACTAGAGAGGTAAATTTTCATCAGGATATGGGAAAATAGTGCAAAGATTTCTAAACCTAACTTCCTACCCTGTGCATCATAATCATATGTCAGTGCTTCAGATATTTAAAAACTTCCTCTAATGAGGTATCCCAGTTGACCAGATTGATTTATTCTTATTCATTAAAAAACTCCTAAAATATGATGAGCACATATAACTGTTGCTTCCTGAATATCAAAACTCGGTAACATCTGAAACTCACTTTTGTATTTTTTGAAGCATAATCGCAATGTCTAACAGTGTTAAACTCTACTGAAACATGCACTAACATGAGTACAGAGTTCATGAAAGCAGCCATTGTCTCAAGCTTCACTGCAAATGTAACCAACCAACTAACTATAAATTGATGACAGCTGCCAATTTTGCAGGGAATTAGGAGTATGATATTGCATATAACATATAGGAATTAATGTCAGAAACAAGCACATTTCCTTCTGTACCTTATTGTTCATTTTACAGGTCTAGTAGGTTAATTACATGGCTGATTAAGAAAAAGCATAATTATTAATATCTTAGTATAAATAAATTGTGTTTTTACAGGAACAATGAATGACCTAAACCAAGCCTGGCAGTGAGCAGTATGGTTAGCAGTATGGATGAAAGGCGTCTGGCCCTTCAGCCTGTGTCTTGGCTGGTGTAGCTGCTGCCAAGGGTTCTGTCTTCAGAACTGTAGCTTTCTACATTGATCAGCTGAATTTCTCTAAATGTGCCTGTGTGAGCTGCCTTGCAATTCCTACCTTTGATTTTAATTTAAGAAGTTAAATTCTTTACTAGATTTCCTGTATTTTTGGCAGAAGGCTTCATCTTGCTGTAAAATGGAGTTGGACACAGTCTTTCATGTGCTTTCTTTGCTGCTGCAGCACACTGGTCACTCATATTGAACTTGTTGTCCACCAGGACCCCCAGGACCCTTTCCAAAGAACTGTCCCCCAGCTGGGTAGATCCCAGCCTGTGCTGCACTCCCGGATTATCTTTTCCCTGGTGCAAGACCTTACACTTGTCATTGTTGAACTTTATAAAATTCTTGGTAGCCCACTCTTCCAGCATATGCAGATTTTGCTGCAGGATGGCTCTCCTTTCCCAAGTGTCTGCATCCCTGCTCAGTTTGATATCATAAGCAAACTTCATCAGGGTACCCTTGATCCCATCATCCAGATCACTTATGACATAGTGAACAGTGTTGGGCCCAATATCCCTTCCTGGGGGACCCCACCTGTGACAGGCTGTCAGTTTGAAAAGAGCTATTTACCACCACCCTCTGGATATGGCCTGTCAGCCAGTTCCCCACCCATTGCACAGACCACTTATCAAGACCATAACTCATCAGTTCCTTTAGGAGGAGCCTGAGGGTAACCGTATCAAATGTCTTGGAGAAATTCAGATCCACAAGACACTGTCCACTGCTTGCCCCACGTCAACCGAGAAGGTTACTTTGCCGTTTGTCAAGCATGATTTGTCCTTAGTGAATCAATGACGACTTTTCCCTATCACATGCTTCATTTGACTTGGGATAGCCTCCAGGAGGGTTTGTTTTATAACTTTCCCAGGGATTGAAGTAAGACTGATGGGCCTATAATTTCTTGGATACTCCTTTAAGCCCTTCTTGTAGATGAGGTGACATTAGCCTTCTTCCAGTCTTCTGGGACATCCCCAGATCTCCATGACTTCTCAGAGATTATGGAGAGTGGCCTCACAACAACATCAGCCAGCTCCCTTAACACCCTCAGTGGATAACATCAGGACCCATCAATTTGTAGGTGTCAAGCTCCTGTAATAGTTCACATACCAACTCTTCCTTCACTGATGGTGGCTCTATGCTTGCATCCACCTGGATTTTTGTTCCCAAGACCTGGGGCCAAACAGTCCTAGTAAAGGTCAAAAAAGTGTTGAGATCTCCCACCTTTTCTGTGTTGGTGGCTGATACACTTCTCTTGTGTAACAGCAGGTCATTATTTTCCTTCTGTTTCTGTTTGTTGTTTGCATATGTGAAGACCCCTATTCATAGGTTTTGATATCTCTGGCCAGTTTCAATTCAAGCTGAGCTTTTGCTTTTCTAATTGCATCTCTGCATTCCCTGGAAATGCCCTTGTAGAACTCAACAGGAATTCATTCACTTTCTGGTATGCTTCTCTTTTGGTTTTGAGCAGACTCAGAAACTCACAGTTAAGCCAGAGGGGTTCTCTTGCTCCACCTACTTCCCTTACCTTTAAAGGGGCTGAACTGTTTGTTTTGCTTCAAGGAGAGTGTTCTTGAAAAAATCCCAGCACTCGCTAATTCCTTTATCCTCCATGGAAGGTTCCCATGGGATCCCTCACACATGAGCTCCGAGTGAGCTCAGATACTCCTGGGTATACTTATTTATTAGTGAATTTTAGGATGGATAACTTTTCCTTGAGTGAACACCATAGAATATTTGAAAAAAAAAAAAAACCACCTGAGACAGAGTTATAAATACAGCATGTCAGAATGAAAATAAAGTATGATTTATAATAATATAAAGGTGTACTTAATTTTTTTTAGAGAATATTTTCTCTGAAACATTAACAAATATAAGTGTCTTTAAAAAAGTCAACTTAAAAGTTTTAAAGCTGAGGAAAATGTTGCATATGTGTTCCCTGTAATTTGTTAGGGTGCATTGGGAATGTCAGAGGTTTGATATCAAGGAAGTCAACTGTTGTAGCAGAAGCAGTGCTAAATTTGAGATTTGTGCAAAGTTAGAAGCAGTAGAATATAGCTGCTGCCTTTCAAGACGAAAAATAATTGCAGAATGAGAGTCTCTGTTAAATCAAGTAGTGCACAATGAAAAATATATGTACACACAAATAAGTACACATACATGCATGACTGTGCTTATTTCAGATACTGTTAACTTTATTAATGATCATATGATTATTTAATGAGGGGAAGTTTCAGTCATATCTCCAAGAAGAAAATGTAAACTATAAAATTAGGTTCAAAAATACAGATGGAAAATTTATAACTGTTGATAGTTGTTAAGGCTACATTAATGCCCTAATCTATACTGACATACTTTGATATATCCAATTCCGTCTTTAATTTCTGAAACATTGTAATAGTATTAATTCTTAAAAGAGCTTTAATTTTTACCTTACTAATTTATCTCTTATCTAAGCCCAAAATTAATCGTATCGTATCGTATCGTATCGTATCGTATCGTATCGTATCGTATCGTATCGTATCGTATCGTATCGTATTCATCAGTCATATGATAATATCTACACCTTTACTAGTCATCTACATCTGAAGAGAAACAGGCAATTACTGTATGTCATCCCTTAACATTTACAATCTGAAATCTCTTTATGGTGAGAAACATGTTTCTGCATTTACATTTTGTGACAAAACTTTACATTTCCTGAACAGCTTTACTCATGTATGGATTTACTTGTTGCTTGCTTATGAAAACTTTACCCTAATGATGCTATGCATTTATTTCCATTTTGAAAGAATTTCTTCCACTTGATTTTCTTTAAATCATTTTTTAATTGCAAAAGCAAAAAAAAAAAATCTTTCCATATTTTTAAGAGTTATGTTTAAAAAATTTATAACTGTTCTGGAAATCAAATACATATTTTCCCTAGAAAAATTAAGCCCTGAAAAGTATCCTGAAGAACCCTAGCCAAATGGCATTTAAAGAAGGCCTACATGCAGATGACTATATTACCTTACACTGAAGCTTCAGGACTAAGAACCCCAAACTATACAAAACTATGATAATTTTGGTTTAATAACACTATTTGAGACTATTGACTAAAAGAAGAGATTAATAACACCTCAAATTAATTTTATATAATTACATTAATGTTTATTTAGGACTGCTATAGCAAAGTAAAAGGGTCTCCATGTAAATGGGACTAAGACTCTTTGTTCATGTTTGTTGTTGGTTTGTGGTTTTTTTTTTTTTTTTTAATTTATTAAAGGCTACTATCTCTTGTTTCTTTAATACAGTTCTTAAAAAAACACTTTATTTTCTCCTATTGTTCTTTATTCCCTTCTCATGCAGCCATGATTGTTTCCACATTCTTATTAACTTCAGTATTTTAAAAACATGTGTTTTAAAGGGTTTGTTTTTTAGTGGTGCTGAGACCAGACATTGTCAACTGGATTGCTGATGCTCTGAAATGCTGACAAATCTATACCTTACACCTTAGCAACAGGCTGGAATCAAACACAGAAACAGCAGTAGAATTACTGGGCATCTGTAAATGTTGCTCCTTGCCCTTTGAACAGATTTGCATTCACCCATGCAAAGTCCTGGAAGCCCAGTTGGCTTTTACACAGATGAAGCAGCCAATTACAGAACTGGGTCCCTTGAGAAATGTTCATCACAAATTTTCTAGAACAATAGAATGAAACATCAATGGTGTCTGAAAAATATAAATTAGTTAAGACCCACTAGAGTTAACTATTTGACTAAATAATTAGAAAATATAGTACCATTAATTTTCCATAATGTTATAACTACAATATATCAAGTTGAAATATACCTGTCATTCTGATTACTCATAGTTCAATTAATTTAAAAAAAAATTCAAAGTTTAATAAAAACCTGCACCAATATTTTAGAGCAACAGACTGTAGTTTGATGGCTTTTCTGTATATTTTGCTTATGGCTATTCAAAAACACAAGAGAATTTTTATTCTCTATTACTGTCTATCCCTATTTCAGTACCACATATATACTGTATCACATATATGAGTATTATTCTGTCCTCTTTGTTTGTTTCTTTTCTGTTAAAAATGTAATAAAAAAATTTGCTAACTTTAATCTTCTCTCAAACAGTAATTTTAAACTTGTGTACTTCTCTAAGGAAAAAATTTATTAGAAAATTGTCTTGATAATTTACTGCATTGATTTGCTATTAATAAAGTTAAAAATTCAGGAAAATACTATGCAGCAAATTGGTAGGCAAGAATGATTACTACATTAAGTGAATATAGCAAATTATTAAGCAATTAGAGTCCCTCTTAGACTTCTTTGTTTGAGGAGATTCCATTAGTAAGTGTAGCACAGGAAAACCAAAAAATCATATTGTTTGACCTAACTATAAAATTAAATGAGCTTTGTGTTCCTCATCTTATAAAATATTAACCCCAAATATAGTCTGATGTCTTTAATAGACTCACATTTTTTCTACTTTTTGACAACTATCGTGAAACATCTAGAGCAACAACATATATGTTGCTAGACTTTGCATTTGTTGCTACTTTAAATAGCTTGTTTGCTTAGGGTCCAGCTCTGCTTCTGTGGCTTCTTCATGGCATTTTAATGGATGAAGTGCAGATGGATAAGACCAAGCACGATAAAGCAGTTATTCCTCATATTTGTTCCCCAAAGGCAGCAAGTTCTTGCAAAGAGACTTTTGGAAAGAAGTCAGTCCTCTTACTTCTTATTCCATACAACTGGTAGCTTGACCCCAAGTCCATGCCTAGAGCTCAGTGCCAAAACATCAGAGCATGTAGAACACTCACCATGTTTCTTCCTCATGAATAATAGCCAACATTTGCTATGGCTTCTATCTGAATTTTGGATAGGTGCTGCACTAGGCTTGCAGGATGATGCTCATCTGTCAACTAAGTGCTCATAAAACCAGTAATTCCATCCTTCAAAACAGTGAAGTGTCCCTTGGATATCAGTCCTGCCCAACGTTGTTGATCATTCCACATTACTGACAAGTCTAACTCTTCAAGAGGACACAGAGCAGTCTGATGACCTCTGCCTTCCTCTGCATATGATACTTGGTTTCGCTCTTGATCTTTCTCCAGCCGAATAAAAATACAGACACGTGTGGAGTCTTTTATGAATAGGATACATTATGTCATGGTTAAATGTGAACAGTTGCTTTATGTTAGAAAAAAACCTGGAGGGAAATGTCTTGCTCCATGAGAGTGAGCCATGTATAGGGTCTATACAAGGGATGTAGAATGTACAAGGACAGACTGCTTTTACAGAGTGTAAAGTGGGCTTGAATAGTCCACAATATTTTTATGATTTTTTCACAACTACAAATGAGAGTCAGTGAAGGCAACCAGAAATAATGCCTGAGAGGGCATATGGGTGGAGAGAGCATGACCACTTTATGCTCTGCAGAAAGATAACTGAACCACTGGATATGCATTTTTTTAAAAATTCTGAAAACTCCACTGAATAAAGATTATGCTGTATTGAGACAGTGAAATCCCTCCTCAGAACTTTTTTTTTTTTTTTTTTTTTTTTTTTTTTTTTTTTTTTTTTTTTTTTTTTTTTTTTGGTCTGTAAAGTGTGTATCAGTCAAGAAAAGAAAATAAGCAGAAGAAAAGAAAAACAAAACAGTAATTTTCCAGTGTTGTACATCTTTTGAAAGAGCAGACAATAGAAAATATAAAAGTTGGAGTCAACAACTAATCTTGCTTTTGGGAGTTGCATAGTCTCTTCTTTCTCCCTTTGTTTTTGCATATATCAGATTAGCGTAAAAGCTTCCTGGACCACAGATTTTATCTTGTATTTATATTTCATGTACTTACTTTAAAATAAAAAAATCTGGACTCATGAATACTGGAAACTGCTCGAGTAGTTTGAAGAGAAGTTAACTTTATTTCCTTGAAAAAAGCAAGAAAGTTTAATTCTCTGTGATTCATGGGATCACATTCTTAGAGGTGGCCTGAAGTAATAGGAAGGTACATGAGCATCTGCTAAAAATCATTGTGAATTAAATTTGGAAAAAGCCATACAAATCTAGAAAGCAGCAGAGCAAGCAAAATTGAAAAGCAGAATTTCAGAAATGAGGAAAATCAAGAAGAAGTATGTTATTGTACAGCAGAACATGCTGAGACCAGTAAAGCACCTGAGCGGTGCACGGCAGTGGCCAGCCTAAGGAACTGCGTAAAAAGAAACCAACACACAGACAGAATCCACGCAACAGAACTTCCCATGAATATGTTGTTGCTACCATCCTTTGTACTTGCTTAGGGTGACGGCTTCCTTGTACGTTGAGCTTAGGAGAGGAACTGGATGCTGCTGTGATAACCATTTATCTTGACAGAGGGTACTGAGGCAAAAGAGGCAGTAAAAGGCATTTAGTCCTACACCACCTGTCTTTCCTGTGTTGATCCTCTATGTGGCAAAGCACACAGAGTGCCCTAAAGGGGCCAGACCAGTAAAGTAGAAGGTTACAAGAACATGCCAATAAAGGTGATAAGGGGTCAAATGATCCTTCCAGCACACATTTTTAACTGATCAGCTATTCTGTTCTGGGAAGAAAATTAATCTGGATAAAAATGAGGGAAAAAAAAATCTTTTTTTTCAGAGCATTTAGGTTATGTTATGCACTCAAAATTGTAAATTATTTTTACTACACTTCCTTCTCAGGGTAAGTGGAATCCTGTGCAGATAGTCTCTTCCTTGTGTTAGCTGCTGTACAAACAAGTTCAAAACATTGTCACAGGCCCACATTCCTTACAAACATGTCACAATAGCAAAACAACTTTGTTAGCTAAAGTTGTCATCTATACCTTACATCAATGTGTTGGCTGCTGACTCCTCTGCTGGAATAGGCGTCTCTCAGACTGACATGCCTAACAGGAGTAAAGGCAAAATATGAAGTCTAGCTGCTACAGCTAGCCCTTATGGCTTACTTAGACCCAAATAAATAAGTGAGGCTAACTTTGCATCTGTGTTTCTAAGAATCAGAGATACATTGCAGGTTGGTTCTGCTCCTCACCTCTTAAGATGATGAAATATTGTGGCTTTATTCCATAACAGTGTTGTCCTTTTTCTTGCACTTTTCTGCCAGTATAAAAAAAAAGCAAGGAGGGGGTGGGTGGTCAT
>NW_020799091.1:14992163-14995718 GCF_003259725.1 Athene cunicularia | reverse complement strand
GTGGGTGGGTGAGGGGGGCTGGGGGCAGGGGAGGAGGAGCTGACCAGGGGCAAAGCTACAGATCTGTGTCTCTTACTTTCCAGACTCTGACAGTTCGGATGTGAAACTTCTGAAAGTCATGACCATTTCAGTTCTGCACATCAACAAAATATACAAATACCAAAACTGTTTCTCCCAGTGTGATAGAGTAGAGGTAAAAAAGTCAGAAAAGAAGGAGAGTGATGAAGAGCAAGAGCATATGACTATCTAAACACAAGAATAGCACAACCAGGCTGGATTAGAGGACAAATACAAATTAGAATGAAATTATGAACCTTTCCCCTCTGGATGCAGAAAGTCCAGCCGTTAGATACTGTTAGCATTTATTTTCATTTCCAAAGCTTTGTAAACGGATTAAGTGTATTGTTTGCTCTTCAGCATCTTGACCAAAGGCAGCCTTGACTGCAGCAGTCATGGTTTATTTAGCACAGTTTATCATCTCTGTTTCCACAGATTTCTCTGTTCACACTGCAGCAACTAGTATTACACAGTTAATGCAGTCTTGTCACAGAACTGATGCAGGTATAATCACTTACAGAAGTGAACAGCGAATCCATGTGGCCCTGCTTTAGGTGACTGACTTAGATTTAAAGGAGCACCAGAGCTGACAGAACCTACTTGTACCATTGAAAAGGAAAACCTGTTGATTGAATTGCTATTTTATGAGAATGCAGTGTAGATGATATTCAGATATTTTATAAAAGTTGAGCAGTGTGGTACAGCAGTCATGAATGCAGCATTTGTTACAGATGCCATTGCTTTTTTCTAGGAGGAAGTCCACTAGGTTGACAAAATCTATGCAGTTTAATGAGGTTTACTCTCACAATTCCAGATACTTAAAATACTTTGCTAATTGCTACTTGAACTAAATGAACTATTCACAAATTATCATTCTTGAAGGAAGTAAGGAAATTGTAACTATCTGCTAAAGTTTTATTCCTGACAAGTGCCTGGTTGAGATCTTGTAAAACATTTAAGAATGTGTTTATATGTAAATGTAATAGCAGTTCTAGACTTCAAAGACTTAATCTCAAGATTTAATTCTACCTATTAAGGTAGAATTAGTATCACCTAACTTTGGCTATGTGAAAGTTGTGTATCTAGTAAGTTAGTCTTCCAGTTCATTCTATAATCAATGGTAATGAACAGGCAAGTCCAAAGGCTATTAATCTTGACTGGTTTAGACATCTTAAATTGGAAAAAGTTTATCTGACAGTTGACTCCAAAAGGAGCCTAGATAATGAATTTAGACTTGATACCCAACTCATGTGAAGCTAAGTGAGGTGAATCTCATCCTTCATTTCCAGATAATAATATATGCGATCATTACAGTAGATCCATTTTCACAATCACCCACACTTCATTACAAGACAAAGGCATAAGCATGATATTATTAACATTATTACTCTGGATAAAACATAGCTATGCACTTCATATAAATGGGAGCAGTTTATTTTCCCATAATTTTTTTAATTGCAGTCCTTAATGTACTTAACTATTCCTCATTCTGACATGAGAATATTATGTATTACATCTGCTGTGCCAAAACACTACTTGTTCCTGTATTTGTTCTCTTATTAGTATGTTTGGTTTGGATACATTCTTAAGAGCAAGGATACATCTTTCCATGATCTGCTGTATGTCCTGAAGTTGTACTCTGTCTTTTTGGTGAGTAGCCATAGTGCTGCTTTGTAAGTTATCATTGTCAGTAAAATATAATCAAAACCACTTTGGGTGAAATCCTGGTTTGCTATGGAAGCCACTTGAAAAATTCACAAGTCTCAATGTGACAGGGTGTAACTCTGTTTGCGAAGTCATCCTTCTAAATCATTTGGCCTTATACAACTCACTCACCTAGTCTAAATTTCTTTTTAAAACAGCTAAGGCATGAATAAAATAGGTTATGTAGGGACTATTAAAAGTCATGTGATACAAATCTTTTCACAGAATCAGAATCGACTAGGTTGGAAAAGACCTTGAAGATCATCCAGTCCAACCATTGATCTAACACTGACAGTTCCCAACTACACCAGATCCCTCAGCGCTATGTCAACCTGACTCTTAAACACCTCCAGGGATGGGGACTCCACCACCTCCCTGGGCAGCCCATTCCAATGCCTAACAACCCCTTCTGGAAAGAAATAGTTCCTAATATCTTGTCTAAACATTTCTGCCGCAACTTGAGGCCATTACCTCTTGTCCTGTCACTTATTACATGGTTAAAGAGGCTCATCCCCAGCTCTCTGCACCCTCCTTTCAGGGAGCTGTAGAGGGCGATGAGGTCTCCCCTCAGCCTCCTCTTCTCCAGACTAAACACCCCCAGTTCCCTCAGCCGCTCTCCGTATGACCTGTGCTCCAGACCCTGCACCAGCTCCGTTGCCCTTCTCTGGACACGCTGGAGTCATTCAATGTCCTTTTTGGAGTGAGGGGCCCAAAACTGAGCACAGGAATCAAGGGGCGGCCTCACCAGTGCCAAGGACAGGGGTCAGATCCCTTCCCTGTCCCTGCTGGCCACGCTAGTGCTGACACAAGCCAGGATGCCATTGGCCTTCTTGGCCCCCTGGGCACACTGCTGGCTCCTGTTCAGCCGGCTGTCAATCAGCACCCCCAGTCCCTCTCTGACTGGCAGCTCTCCAGCCACTCCTCCCCAAGCCTGTAGCGCTGCTGGGGGTTGTTGTGGCCCAAGAGCAGCACCTGACATTTGGTCTTACTGAAACTCCTCCAGTTGGGCTCAGCCCATGGCTCCAGCCTGTCCAGGTCTCTCTGCAGAGCCTCCCTACCCTCGAGCAGATCAACACTCCCACCCAACTTGGTGTCATCTGCAAACTGACTGAGGGTGCACTCGATCCCCTCGTCTACATCATCAATAAAGATGTTAAACAAGCGTGGCCCCAAAATGGAGCTCACTACCAGCCACCAACCAGATTAACTCCGTTCACCACAACTCTTTGCACCTGGTCATCCAAATGTTTTTTTACCCAGCAAAGTGTGTGCCCATCCAAGCCACTAACAGCCAGCTTCGCTAGGAGAATGCTGTGGGAAATGGTGTCAAAGTCCCTGTTGAAGTCAAGGTAAACAACATCCACAGTCTTTCCCTCAGCCAATAAGCAGATTGCCTTGTCATAGAAGGAGAACAGTTTTTTCAGGCAGGACCCATCTTTAATAAACCCATGCTGACTGGGCCTGATCCCCTGGTTGTCCATTATATGACTTTTAATGGCACCCAAGATGACCTGCTCCATGACCTTCCCTGGCACCGAGGTCAGACTGACAGGTCTATAGTTTCCTGGATCATCCTTTCTGCCTTTCTTGTAGATGGGTGTCACATTTGCCACCCTCCAGTCCAATGGGACCTCCCCAGTTAGCCATGGCTTCAGGTCACTCATGGAGAGTGGCTTGGTGAGCACATCTGCCAACTCTTTCAGCACCCTTGGGTGTAACCCATCTGGTCCCACAGACTTGTGTGCATCCAAGTGGTGCAGCAGGTCTCTGACCACCTCCTCTTCAACTGTGCTG
>NW_020799091.1:14965320-14992113 GCF_003259725.1 Athene cunicularia | reverse complement strand
CATGAGAGACCTGCCCCCTCTTCCAAAGGCAATAGATTCTCCTTTTGTTCTTGAGATCCAGCCAAAGGTCCCTGTTTAGCCAGGCCGGTCTCCTTCCCCGCCGGCTTGTTTTCCGGCACATGGGAACAGCCTGCTCCTGTGCCTTTAAGACTTCTCTCTTGAAATATGTCCAGCCTTCCTGGGCTCCCACATCCTTCAAGGCAGCCTCCCAAGGGATTTTGTTAATCACTCTTTTGAATTGGTCAAAGTTTGCCCTCTGGAAGTCTAAGGTGGCAGTTTTACTAACCCTTCTCTTTGTTTCTTCAAGGATCAAAAATTCGATCATCTCATGATCACTGCACCCTAGACAGCCCCCAGCATTTACCTCCCCCACAAGCTCTTCCCTGTTCACAAGCAGCAGGTCCATGAGGGCACCTTCCCTGGTCGGCTCACTCACCAGCTGTGTGAGGAAGTTATCCTCCACACATTCCAGGAACCTCCTGGATTGTTCCTTCTCTGCTGTGTTGTGTTCCCAGCAGATATCTGGGAAGTTAAAGTCCTCCACAAGAACAACGGCAAGTGACCACGAGATTTCTTCCAACTGTTTAGAGAAAGCTTCATCCACCGCACTACTTTGGTTGGGGGGTCTATAGCAGACTCCCACAGCAAGATCTGCTTTATTGGCCCTTAACTTAATCCACACATGCTCAACCCCATTATCACTATACTTGATTTCTGAGCTGTCATAGAATTCTCTTACATACAGGGCTACTCCACCACCTCTCCTTCCCTGTCTATCCCTCCTGAAGAACTTGTAGCCATCGATTGCAGCACTCAGTCGTGTGAGGCATCCCACCAAGTTTCTGTTATAGCTACTATGTCACAGTTCTCGTGCTGCATCATGGCCTCAAGCTCCCCCTGTTTGTTGCTCATACTGCATGCTTTGGTATAGATGCACTTGAGATGAGTTAGTGAACCCAACACCTTTCTGTGAGTGTGGTGCCCATTCCTTACCAGACCTTTTTCAGGTGCTTCCACAGTTCCTAAACATCTTTCCCTTCTCTCAAATGAAGTGGCAGAGGGAGAGCCCTCACCAGTCCACTATCCTTCAAACTTTGGCACGCTTCCCTTGAGCTTGTTCCTAACATGCCCAGTTATCTCCCTGTCCCCCCTCATATCTATTTTAAATCCCTGTCAATAAGCCCTGCTAACTCCTGCCCCGGAATCCTTTTCCCACTCTGGGACAGGTGCATCCCACCTGTCTCATTTGTTGCCAGCAGACCAGGTGCCTTATAAACCTTGCCATGGTCAAAGAACCCAAAATTCTGACGGTGGCAGCAGTCTCTGAGACACTGTTAATCAGATATGTTTTCCACCCTCAACAAGATATGGTTTTCCCTTCTACTTGAGGGACTGATGTAAACACGACCTGAGCTCCTGAGTCCTCAATTAGCCCCCCCAGTTCTCTGAAGTCCTTTTTGAGAGACTGAATACTTTTCTCTACCACCTCATCATTACCTGCCCAGATAACCAATAAGGGGTAGTAATCAGAGGGCTGCACCTGAGCAGTGAACTTCCTTGTAATATCTCTGACCTGAGCCCCAGGGAAGCAGCAGAGCTCTTTATGGTATGGGTCTGGTCGACATATGGGGCCCCTCCGTACCCCTCAGAACAGAGTCACCCACTATATTTACCCTCCTTTTCTTTTTATTTGAAGAAGTTGCAAGTCTTGGGGCTGAGGAACAAGCTGTGGATGACTCACTAGATGGGTCCTTGTTTCCATCTTCATTTGGCTGGCTGTCTAGTTCCAAAGCCTTGTACCTATTGTATAATGACAACTGGGAAGGTGAGGAGGGCCAAGAAGGTTTTCGCTTGTCTTTTCAAGGAAGGACCTTTCTCCATTCCCCCCTGTCCCCCACATGCCCTCCTCCTGCCTGATGAGAGGAGGGGAGGGAGTCATGTATTTCTTGTAAAACCTCTACCTGCTGCCTTTGTCTCAGAGCGTTTCCTTTCTTCTATCTTCTGTCAGCAAAGAATTCAAGTTTGTCATGAGCAACAAACAATACTGAATTTAGGTTACTTTCAGCAGAGTTATTTCAAAATAATGTGCTAGGTATCACTTTCCCTGAGTAGCTGGATTTCAGATTATATCTTCCCCTAAATTAATCAAGGCCTGGGTGGTCTCAATACTCACTCCATGATGTAGTTAATGGTCCTTATAGAAAATCCAGATCAGACTTGGGGCAGCATGATGCTACCCAGAGCACTCAAAACTTCACCTATTCGTTGGGGCTTAACTCAGATAGGAAAAGAACTTAAGCATGCACTTAGTTATTCTGGTAATGAGCATCTTAGTGGTATAAATAGTAAAATATAAATTATTACCTGGGTAGTATTTTCTTTGTTTCTAAACACATCTAACTCCATAATATCAAAGCATTCTTATTCACATATTTTGTTTCACTCTGAACATCCTTCATTACATATCGCATAACTGATTACTTTTAAAACAAAGTTATTCTAGAGTAACATATAAATTGAATGCTGTGAAAAATAAAATAGTTCTGCAAGTCTTATGATGAGGGCATTCTCTCTTCTCAGTTCCTTCCATTGCTCTGACTGTAAAATTTGCTGAGCTTTGACTGTTCTTGATTTCAGAGAGAGAGCTTTTCAATAAAAAGGCTGTAGTTAGACTGTTTGCACCACAGATTCCACCTTCAAAAAATGAAGGATGTTAAGGTTTCTTCGCTTTGCAAGGATTCTTCACTTTTGCAAAGCTAAATTACTTAACAAAGGTATGGTTAGATCCTGCTGTAGAAGATGCTATGAGTGGTGTTATACACTTGCATTATTACACTTACAAATGAAGGAAACAGGAAATGGGAATAGAATAAACAGTTTGGGTGAAAGGTCACTTGCAAAGAGAATGTGATGGAGAAGGAGTTCTCTGGGGAGTAATTTAATTCTTTGAAGATTTATACCTGCTGGTGATGCCAGATGAACAGATTTGTCCTATACAAAAATATGAGTTGTTCATTTTGAAGATCTATAAGATGACTTTTTAAAATTCTTTCAAGTCATTATTTCAGGTTCAGATGTGATATCATTAATGTACACGCTGCTGTAGCAGAGTGGGGATGTGCCAGTTTAGGGCAATTGCACCATTACTGTGACAAGTTATTGTGACAGGCACATTACTGTGGCATCATTAATAATGCTTGTCACAATAATGTGCTTTATTTTTGTGTGAACAGTAGGATCTGGAACTGTGTATCATGCTAGGAATGCTGTGGAAGACAATAATCCCAACCAATAGAAAGTCCTGAAAGGCTGCTTGTTGGTGATTTAATCTGTCTTGGAAGGCTCACATTCTTACATGTATTGGCAGATTTTCCTGATCATTCCAATGGTTCTGAAAGAGCTTTCCAAATTATCTTAATGGTCTGATGCCGAAGTATTTTAACAGAATGTTTTTCTCTTGTCATGCAATATTTTTTCTCCAGCTGTTGGTAACTATATAAGACTGAAGATACAAAACTTGTGTGGTTTTTGTACATTTCAGTGTTCAACATGGTATGAAACATGCTCTCTGACAGAATAATGCAGAAAATGTCTTCTTATTAATATGAACTCTGTAGAGATGCCTGCTTATCTGTACACAGATCAGTTTCCTATTCAACAATTTGACCTTCTCATAAAGGGGATTCATGGAACTGAACTTACTAACTCTCACTATGCTGCTACTCTCAGTAGAGATGCTGCTGCCACTCTGACATATAAATGCTGCATGACAATCCCCAGAATAGCATTTAAAATATTATGTAAAAGTGAAATAAATACTTTTTTGTCTACTTGACAGTTTTCCTTCCGCCTGTCCTATCAGTGGCAAGTGTCTCTTTCCCTTCCTCTCAAACTTTTTTCCAGTTTGGTTGAAAAGGGATAATGTAAAGTGTATGATGGAGAATAAGGAAGTGGAAAGGAACACCAGCTCATCCTCATCCAATAAAATAAACAGAACATGAAGACTGGATCAGATTAGAATTCATAGATTAAACAATTGCATTAAAGAAAGAGAGATGAAGTCTTCATTTTTAATTCTGGGCCAGGAACGTGGAACATTTTATAAGTATTATTATATCATTTAAATACTAAAGGGCAACGCCCAAATCTTTGGAGACTATTGAGAAGAATATCATGAATCATAAAAGGTAGCTGGTGTATTTCTTTTTTTTTTTTTTTTTTTTTTTTTCTTTCCTAACTCATACAAAACTGCCTGTAATCCATTAGAAAAAATAAAGTCCAGGAATCTTCTAGGGATGTAGAAAATTGTAATAAAAATGTTTATAAAATGTGAACACAGGGGTGAAAAATACCAACAGAATGAGTACTATAAAAAGGCTGACATCTACAGTAGCAGGTCATCAAGGTCCTAGCACACATCTACCTGCTGTTCCTCAGGACAACTAGAAACAGAGACGGTGAATAAATCCTGGTGACTCACTGAGGTGGGACAGGACCAAAACATTAATCACTGTTGGCTCCTGATGCATCAATGATACTCATCCATAACTGACACCCTCCTATAAAGAACCCAGTAAGTGTAGGGATAGATTTGAAATCTGGTGCTGCTTGTCCTCCATATCATTACAAGAAGTATCCCTGAAAACAAGTGTCAGCGCCTGACTATTTGCCACAGTACTTACATGCATCTTGGTTCTTGTTTGTATGAAAGCAATAGTGTTAGGGGCTGAAATCAGTTGTGTTTTAAAGTAAATTAGTATTTTCTTCCTATGAGATACTGCATTGAGCTGCATTTTTGCTACAACGTGCAGCATTATTTCCTGCAGGCCAGTTTGGTAGTTACAGAATCACAGAATCATTTACATTGGAAAAGACCTTGAAGATCACCCAATCCAACCATTAACTTAACACTGACAGTTCCCAACTACACCAGATCCCTCAGCGCTATGTCAACCCAACTCTTAAACACCCCCAGGGATGGGGACTCCACCACCTCCCTGGGCAGCCCATTCCAACGCCTAACAACCCCTTCTGAAAAGAAATGCTTCCTAATATCCAGTCTAAATCTTCCCTGGTGCAACTTGAGGTAATTTCCTCTTGTCTTATTGCTTGTTACTTGGTTAAAGAGACTCATCCCCAGCTCTCTGCACCCTCCTTTCAGGGAGCTGTAGAGGGCGATGAGGTCTCCCCTCAGCCTCCTCTTCTCCAGACTAAACACCCCCAGTTCCCTCAGCCGCTCCTCGTACGACCTGTGCTATAGACCCTGCACCATATCAGATATACTAAAATACAGGAATTCTGTAATAAGCAATTCAACATCCATTCATATACTTAGAATTAGCGAGATTAAATTCTCTCTTTAGCAGAATATGGGGTCATCACTAGAGCTGAAGTACAAAAGAAAATAATAATTTCTAGGAGTGAGTTCATCCTATTCTGACACAGTTCTGAAAGAGTTCAGATGATTGCAGCCACCAGAACACAGAATAAAGTCTCTCATACTATCTGTTTTAGAAGTCTTAAGTGTAGGAAAGTGTTTAAAAGGCCTAAACACTTAGGTAGAACCATATTTCAGACTCCCCAAGACAGAGCTGCCATATATGACACAGGATCTATGGGAGGCTGCTGAAGTGGACGCTTGGGATCAGGACAGATACCTTAAGGTAACTGAAGTGCACTGCAGACCTCACTTCAAGCACATGAATTAATCTGTGCAGAGTGTTCAGTTCCTAACAGATAAATACCCAGTGCCATTTGCAGCTCTCTGTAGTGCCCGAGACCCCCAGGCAGAGCAGACGAGCACGGTGCCGCATTTACCCCAGCCCTGCCCTGTCCCGGTGCAGTGGCTACAAGGACCAGACCTTGGCGCCCTCCAGTCCTCAGCCACACAGCTGGAGATATTTGCTACCTTCTACAAGCACACCAACTAAAAGTTAAGGAATCAAAAATGACACCAGCTCTTGGCACACACCTAGTGATGCAGAGGCACTGCCAGAGTGGGTGGTTGATGGGTGGTGTCCCACGCCACCATGGGATGGGTGTCTCCTGGCTGCCAGGGAGAAGTGGGACTGACAGCCTTGGCCTCAGGCTGGCAGAGTCCTGGGCAGGGGATGCCCATGGTTCAGCCAGGGTGGCTGTTTCCTTTGTTTGTTGATATTATGCTGCCTTCTGCAGCCACAGGACCAGAGAGGGACAGGATGAGACCATGGTGCACTCACGTCCCCTCCCTCCACAGCCACTCAGCCAGAGATGTCTTCAGCTTTCAACAAAGACCTTGGGACAGGACACTGACCTAAGGACAAGGAAGCACCCGCAGCCCCAGTCTGGACGGCGCCATGGTCCCACAGGCAGCTGGAGGCTCCCCACAGCCATGGACCAGGGGAGCTCTGTGCCACCCACCCTGTCTGAAACTCACCTTGAAATAAAATGTTCTGATTCATGAGCCATTGGCTGGGTCTTCTGCTTTCTGTGGTCTTTTGGAGGAAACCTCCTCAGCCTTTTCCTTATTGTCCTTACTACACTAAATGTCTAGATCTTTATATACATCTATAGATAATAAGATAGACTTCTTTATACACAGTCCTGTGGAAAGTGTACCTGTACCTTCTTTAGAGGAAGGAAGTGAAGTGCCAAGTCAGAGGCTGCTCTGAGACTCATCATGTGGGTATGACACTTTCAAAACTTGGAAAACAGCCATCCCAGAGCAGTGTGAATGCACGCGGGGTGTGAGGCAAAAGCCATGTCCTTGAGTGAGTGGGATGAGGCAGGAGGCAGAGGTCAGCCTGTGGTACATGGGCTCCACACAGACCTCACCACAAGGTCAGTTGTTGTCAAGTGCACAGCTGGGATGTTCTGTGATCTGTCTCTGGGAAGTTTCACCTCACGCCATCAAAGGAAAACGTTTCACTGTCTTACCTGTTTTCTCCTAGAAAACATCTATTAGCCATGGAATTCCCTATGGATTCACACAAACATGCTTATTTCTGCTACTCTGATTTTATTGATTGTAATATTACTATATATCACATCAAATCCAGAGTAATATTTATTAAATATTTTTTTCCAATCATTCATTATAAAGATTTTTAAAAAAACCCCCTCATATTCTCAGAAAAAGTCAATGACAGTAAGACAATACTGGTATCTTACGAATATCTAGATAAATTCTCCAAGTCACGGTACAATTTAAGTTTTACCAAAGCATCTAAGCCAATTCTTTATGATTCAGATGTCTCTGGGGTAGACGCATCTCACAAGAGCTGGCACGGTGCTCTTTTAATTCCTTCATAGTGGAATCTCATTTGTGGTCTTTCTATGATTCTTTTTATTATTGTTTGAATCAATGAGATTCCTGATCAGATAGTACAATGCAAGTAATGTACAGGAATAGAATACTGTCTAGATGAGACTCAGAGATTTACATTCTTTGGCAATTGAACATCTATGATGTTCTTTCCTTGCCCTCTGTCTGATTTTTCAAGCCACACCTCTCCCAGAAATGTCAATGCATATAAATGAAGTGCATAAAAGTCATGTTTTGCAAAGCCAGGTATGGCATCCTCATGTTACTGAGAATTTGTTGAGAAAAGATACTGGTTTAACACAGGAATGTTATTATAAAAAGATCTGTCATGGTAAATATTAGTCATGTTGCAACACATACCACTTGGAGGTGTTGAAGTAACACTAGGACAGGTGCAGTGTAGGCCTCAGTGGATTAGACTCGACTATGCTAAATGGAAAGCTGCCTTTCCCCAGTCTGTCATCCAAGGACAAAAAGAATGCAAAGGAAAGAGTTTTGAATTCACTTTGAAACAAAGTGCTTGCTCGGAGTTGAAACCCGATTCAAATCCCGTACAATTCAGGGTTGAGGCACCTCTCATGAGCGATGAGTTACTGACCTGTGGTGCATAAGGTACCCAAACCACTCCAATCTTATTTTGACTCAACTGAATTACTTTTTAAAAACCATGAAATCAGGTCACTCAATCACATTAGGAACGCCTGGTCTCTCAGTTTCAATTATCTGGTATGGTCTGCAGGCTGATGTCTTGTATTTCTGTGGTACCAAGCTGGGGTTTCTCAGTCCGTGTGTGACATCTGAATGTGTTTTCCCTTACTGCTGATCAATACTTCTGTATTTTGCTGTCCTACTTATACTAAATGCCTCAATAGGTGTGCTGGTCTTCTTCACAGACCATTGAGTGTTTTGTGAGTCAAACGATACAATCTGAATTCTGTTTTATTTTTTGCAAAACATTTCAGTGGACCACATCTTTCATAACCTAGCATAGTACAAATGCTCATTTTTGTGGGATGTACTAGACACCCTAAATGCATTGCATTATGCATCTGTTAGAAGTATTGGTAAAGCAGCACAGATTAGACCAACCAGTTGTTAGAGGTGAGAAAAACCTCATCTCTTTTTGGTATGTACAGCCAAATTTCTCACCTTCTGAAGTAGGATTCCTATTTAGCCAGTGGAGAGAAACAGATGGTTTAGGGGTCATTCATTTGACCTGCTTCAGACATTGATTTAGGAGGAAATTAATAATATCTTTGAAGGGCTTTATTTCTCTACTGACTACGAAGTGAGTCTTGGGCATAACTTGGCTATAAGCATGGAAGTGTGAATTTTAGGGCAATTAATCCCATCCTAGCAGACTGTGAGTGATATAATGGACCCTATGTCACACATGCTTATGCTATCTTTAGTTATTCTATCTGTGTTTCTGTTATAGTTCAGACTAACACTGTGCTTTTTTTATGTTGAACTAGAACTGGTCTTACTGAAAGCCACTGACCAATGCAAAGCACTTAACTCCATTAAAGCAAATGGATGCTCAGAATTTGCTATGATTGTCCTGCATATGCAGTCTTCAAAAAGTGATGCAGATAACAAATCTTATGCTGCTGTAGAATATTTTTTCTATTACTGTAGGGCCTATAGTTTGGCCACAAGAGTCATAGACAAGTTTAGAGACAATGAGCCATATTCACAGTTGTGGTGGGTTAACCTTGTTTAAGGGCCAAACTCCAACCCAGCTACTCACTCTGTCCCCTTCTTGACAGGACAGGGGGAGAAAATAGGATGAAAAAGTTTATGGGTTGAGATGAAGACAGATGAAGACACTTACTAGTTACTGCCATGGGAAAAAGGACTCAACTTGGAGAAAATTAATTTAATTTATTGCCAGTTAACAATAGAATAGGATGGTGAGAAACAGAGACAAAACTAAAACCACTTCCCTCTTTTTCCCAAGATCAGCTTCACTATGATGCTTCTACCTCCTCCCCACCCTGAGCAATACAGGGGGGTGAGGAATGGAGGTTGTGATCAGTCCATAACAGCTTCTCTCTGCTGCTCTTTCCTCCACACACTTTTCCCTTGCTTCTGCATCAGCCCTTCCCAGGCTGCAATTCCTTCAGTGAACATGCTGTATTGTGAGACCTCCATGGACTCTAATTGCTTCAGGGTATATCCACTTGCTCCAGAGTGTGGGGTCCTTCATGAGCTGCAGAATGGATATCTGCTCCAGTATCATCCTCCATGGGCTGCAGGGGAATATGTGCCTGGATCACCTCTTCCCACTCCTTCTTCTCTGACCTTGTTGTTCGCACTGCTCTTTCTCATTCTTTTGTTGTCCTCCTCTTTTGCCTGTTTGGTGTTTTGCCTTTTCTTAAATACATTTTCCAGAGGTGCCACTGGCTTGGCTGATGTGATAAATAGTGTCTTGTGGTTGGACTGTTTGAGCTATCTGGGACTGGCTGTGTCTGTCACAGGGCAGCCCTTGAAGTCTTCTCACAGAGGTTACCTCTGAAGGCCTCTGTTGCCAGCACCTTGGCATGAACACACAATACAGACAGCAGTGTATATTTTCAGGACTTTCAATGACAGTCAGAAAGACAAAGGAAGGCAAAGGGAGAAAAGGAACTGAGTTCTTGGAGAAGGGCTCAGGCAGATGGCCATATATAGCCTTATAGTCACATTTGGGATTAAGATTTCTCCTGCCCCCATCTTCAGTGATGCCATAACTCCTGCTCTGTTCCTGGGAAGACTTATTCCTAGATACTGTGGTAGTTCTTTGCTGTCAGGCTTACAGTTTTGGAAGACCTGGACCTCCAGGATGTGACAAGCCAGGCAGGGGGAAGCATTTTCAGCTACAGACTAGAGTGCAATGATGATGTGAGTAGCTGAGGTGGGGGAGAGTATTTGGGACCATGGCAGGGAGTACAGATAAATGTGTGAAACAATACAAAGAAGAAGAAAGGCAAGATGCTGTTACAGTCTTCTAACAGAAAACCATTTGAGAGGAGCATTGAATCAAACACTGAAGTCACATAGACATGACCATAATAAAGTGGAACAAATTACTAATACTTTGGGATATCCTTCACAGACCATCTTAGCCTGGAGAAACACTGCTATAGACATCAGAGAGATATCAGTCACCAGCAGTCTCTTCGTTCAGAGAGTCTCTTCGTTTTGCCCAGATACCTAACTATATGTTGTTATATAAAATTCTCTGTTTTACAAACAAAGAATTTTTCATTTTTTCCACTCCTGCACAAACTCCCAGGAACTTCTGGAACATGTAATGTCTTATAGCATGAGGATCTCATTATATAATGGCCTAAGTTTTAATATCACAGAATAACTGAATCATCTACATTGGAAAAGACCTTAAAAATCATTTAGTCCAACCATTAAGCTAACACTGACAGTTCCCAACTGCACTAGATCCCTCAGCACTCTGTCGACCTGACTCTTAAACACCTCCAGGGATGGGGACTACACCACAGCCCCGGGCAGCCTATTCCAACGTCTGACAACCCCTTCTGGAAAGAAATGCTTCCTAATATCCAGTCTAAATCTTCCCTGGTGAAACTTGAGGTAATTTCCTCTTGTCTTATTGCTTGTTACTTGGTTAAAGAGACTCATCCCCAGCTCTCTGCACCCTCCTTTCAGGGAGCTGTAGAGGGCGATGAGGTCTCTCCTCAGCCTCCTCTTCTCCAGACTAAACACCCCAAGTTCCCTCAGCCGCTCCCCGTACGACCTGTGCTCCAGACCCTGCACCAGCTTCGTTGCCCTTCTCTGGACACGCTCGAGTCATTCAATGTCCTTTTTGTAGTGAGGGGCCCAAAACTGAACACAGGAATCGAGGGGCGGCCTCACCAGTGCCGAGTACAGGGGTCAGATCCCTTCCCTGTCCCTGCTGGCCACGCTAGTGCTGACACAAGCCAGGATGCCATTGGCCTTCTTGGCCCCCTGGGCACACTGCTGGCTCCTCTTCAGCCGGCTGTCAGTCAACACCCCCAGGTCCCTCTCTGACTGGCAGCTCTCCAGCCACTCCTCCCCAAGCCTGTAGCGCTGCTGGGGGTTGTTGTGGCCAAAGGGCAGCCCCTGGCATTTGGCCTTAGTGAAACTCCCCCAGTTGGGCTCAGCCCATGGCTCCAGCCTGTCCAGGTCTCTCTGCAGAGCCTCCCTACCCTCGAGCAGATCAACACTCCCACCCAACTTGGTGTCATCTGCAAACTGACTGAGGGTGCACTCGATCCCCTCGTCTACATCATCAATAAAGATGTTAAACAGGAGTGGCCCCAAAACCGAGCCCTGGGGGACACCACTCGTGATCGGCCGACAACTGTATTTAACTCCGTTCACCACAACTCTCTGGGCCCGGCCATCCAACTGTTTTTTTACTCATTGTAGCGTGTGCCCATCCAAGCAGTCATTTTCGCCAGGAAAATGCTGTGGGAAATGGTGTCAAAGGCCTTGCTAAGGTCAAGCTAGAGAACATCCACAGCCTTTCCCTCAGCCAATAAGAAAGTCCCACGAGTTGTATGATGGTACTCAGGATGAGCTGCTCTATCAAGTTCTTGAGCACTGAAGTCAAGCTGACAGGCCTGTAATTTCCTGGATCATCCTCTGACCCTTCTTATATGTGGATGTCACATTGTCCAGTTTCCAATCTTTCGGGACCCCCTCAGTCAGCCAGAACTCACGGAAAATTATGGAAAATGTCTTGGTGAGCACCCCAGCCAGCTCCTTCAGCACCCTTGGGTGTATCCCATCTGGTCCCATAGACCTGTGTGTGTCTGTGTGATGCAGCAGGTCACTGACTGTCTCCTCCTGGATTGCAGGGGGGTTGTTCTCCCAGCCTGTGTCTTCTGGCTGAGGAGGCTGGATTGGCTCCGTTCAACTAGTTTTCTTATTAAAGACTGAGGCAAAGAAGGCATTAAGCACCTCAGCCTTTTCTTCATCACTTGTCATGTTTCTTCCTGCATCTAGCAGGGGATGGAGGATCTCCCTGGTCTTTCTTTTGCTGTTGAAGTACTTACAGATGTCCTGATTTCTGCCCTGCATATCCTCACAACATCTTTGCAGTCACTGTGTGTGCCTAGCCCCTTCTTCCAAAGGCTGTAAACTCTACTTTTCTCCCTGAGTTCCAGCCAAACCTCTCTGTTTATCCAGGGTGGTCTTCTGTGTCACTGGCTTTTCTTACAGCACCTGGGGACAGCCTGCTCCTGAGCCATTAACACTTCCTTCTTAAAGTGTGTCCAGTCTTCCTGGACCCCTATACCTTTCAGGATCTTCTCCCAAGAGATTCTGTCAATCAGATGCCTAAACAAGACAAAGTCAGACCTTCTGGAGTCCGGGATTTCAGTTCTGCTTAGACCTCTCCTGGCCTCTCTAATAACAGAGAACTCTCTTATTTCATGATCACTGTGCCCTGATCAGCCTCCAACCTCCACATCATCCACCAGTCCTTCTCTGTTCACAAAGAGGTGATCCAGGAGGGCACCTTATCTGGTTGGTTCACTCACCAGCTGTGTCAGGTAGTTATCTGCCACATGTTCCAGGAATCTCCGTGACTGGTTCCGCTCTAATGTGTTTTATTTCCAGCAGATGTCTGGGATGTTAAAATCTCCCACAAGAACAAGGGCAAGTGATCGTGAGATTTCTCCTAAGTCCCTATAGAATATTTCATCAACCTCTCTGTCCTGGGTGGGTGGCCTATAGTAGACTCCCACTACAATGTCTGCCCTGTTGGCCTTCCCCTTGATTCTAACGCAAAGACACTCCACCTTCTCTTCACCACACTTGTACTCAAAGCAATCATAACTGTCGCTGACATACAGAGCCACCCCACCACCTCTCCTTCCATGTCTATCTCTTCTAAAGAGCTTCTAGCCATCAGCTGGCACACTCCAGTCATGGGAGACATCCCACCATGTTGCTGTGATAGCCACTACATCTAATTTTCCTGTTGCATCATGGCTTCAAGCTCCTCCTGTTTGTTACCCATGCTGTGTGCATTGGTATACATGCACTTCATATGGGCTGATGTCCCCAGCACCTTTTTGCATTTAGAGGTCCTAAGTCTGGCCTGAGCTTTCACAGGTGTTACCACAGGTGTTACCACGGTTACTGACCCATCAATATCCCTCACATCTTTGTTGTGCAGCATGTCTCTATCCCTTGCCTCCACTGAGATGGCAGGGTGAGGGTCGTCACTGGCACACCAGCCCACAAACTCTGGTAACCTTCCCAGGGCCTTATATCTGGGAGTTCCAGTTTTGTCCCCTTATCCTTCAAATTTAGTTTAAAGCTCTCTCAGGGATCCTAGCTAACTCTTGCCCCAAGATCTTTTTCCCCCTCTGGGACAGGTGCATCCCATCTGATGTCAAAAGCTCTGGCATCCTGTACACTAACCCATGACTGAAAAATCGAAAGCCCTGGTGGTAACACCAGTCTCGGAGCCACAATTTAATCTGTTGCCTTCTCCTGTAATCTTCCTCATCCATCCCTGCAGCTGAAGGGAAGGAGGAGAACACTATTTGTGCATACAAATATATTTATATGTTATTTCCAAGCACAGTTTAGCTTGCTCTGAACTAGCAGAAAGCCATGTGATAAAGCTCTAACAGTGGAATAAGTCCTGCTGACAGTCAGAATGATTTAGCCCAGGTTCAGCTCATATAAAACCTTTTCGACTATGTCTGTGTCTCCACTAGAAATGCAATATTGCCAGGGCAAGCCCAGAACAGAGGAGCCGATGTGTAATAATCTGTATTGTACAACCACTAGCACACTCACTGGTGCAGTTTTGCTCTGTAACAACTAGTGGTCTCCCATACATTTCCCTGGCTCAGCCCAAAGGTTAGGATGGGCCAGGAACCATTCTTAACAGGCAGTTTATCTGCATCATACTTATCCTCAGGGTGAGACATTCTGCTTTTAGAAACACAAGTTGTGACTCCCCAGTGGACTCAAGGTTGGAGAGTGATCCCTGATGGGGACTAATATAAGAGGATTTGTTCAGGAGATAGCAGCTCTGTGTACTTCCAAAGTGCTGTGTCAACACATTATTGCCTCAAGCTATTGGTAGCTGAACACTCCCGCATCATTTAGGTAGCTCAAGTCATGGCCATGTGAGTGGGGTGCTGTGTCTAAAACAATTACCTGGGTTATATGTGCTTATTATGCTATGCTGATGTGATGACCCTGCCCCCATCCTGAGGCTAACTTAGTTGGCATTTAGCTCAGGAGCAATGTGTGTTGCATTCCATGCTGTCACGTAGCATGACCTCAGTCCTGCAGTAGATCTCAGAAACCGCAGGAGTGGAAACACTATGTGAGGTAAAGAATTCTTGCTTGATTCCAGAAATTCAACCAGAAACGTTTAGTCCAATTTGGTTGGGCAAAACAGACTCAGTCTCCACAAACCATAGTACAGGTATGGGCTTCCAGCATCATTTAAACCCTGTTTTTGTGATTATAATTTTTGAATTAACAGATCAGTTAAAATTCTCAAGTAAAGTTTTGGCAAATGTAATAGGATTGCTATTATATTAATGTGTTGTGGGTTGTTATTTATTTATTTATTTATTTATTTATTTATTTATTTATTTATTTATTTTTAAATCTTAGGAAGGCCTCAGTATTAAACCTAAGAGAATTCTTATCTTCTTCAGGAATTGAGTCGTGAGCTATTTTACTTTATATTATCATGAAAAATGTATTGGTCATAATTTTAAATTATCCTCAGTTGTCCTTTCAGACCTGAGATACTCGGTAAGTCTTCTTCAGGATGTGCTGGATTCAGTTAGATACAAATAGTTACCTTTCTCTTTATATGTATGAAAAATGTCACTTTGTACAGTAGTCTCTCTGGTAATGACCCTATGAGTCACTGTAATTTTACAAAACATGCAGAAATTTTGTTTCCTCGGTTAAAGGTGGAAAGTAATCACAGAAATTCTATCCCCTGGGACAGACATTAGTCTTCTTGATTTTCTTTAGAGTCTTTTATGTGTGTTACTGCTTCAAAAGTGGACATGGAAAAAAAAATCCTTTGAGAATAACCTCAGAAATCCCCTGTCATTGTTTCCTGGGAGGAAACACAGTCTGCTCCATGTAAATAAAGTGCTATGTGTCCTGAACTCCAACTCAGATGTCCCTCAGGATTCACAGAAGGTTCAAGCCACATCTGAAATCTGTACCTTATTGCTGGCTGTGTTGTCATGCTTACTCTGTTTTTCTATTAGTATGATGGCAATAGCTCTAGAGACCAACAGTGCCTCAGAGTATCTTTCTAAATAGTTAGCAATGCCCTTGGTAGTATAGTGTCTGGAAACCATGCCTGTCAGTAGTCCTTACTTCAGTTAAGTGTGGTGGTGCAAAGCAGAGCTTGCTTGGGAAACTGACCGTAAGAGCAGTTTTCATTTTTCATCTTGCAAACCACACTCCCTGAAAAACCCAGTGTATTCCCCCTTTTATATGTGACACTTGGAAAGGATTTCTGTGGTTGAAAAGAACGTCACAGAAGTTCAGCTGTCCTTCTGCCCTTGTTACATACTTAGCAAAGTCATACTGGTCATTTTAATGCATTCTATTCAGTGTAAAAATGTGAGGGAAATGGCCTAATGCTGAGATAATTTCTTCAGCTCTGGTGAATGTGCTATAAGAAAATAAACATAATTATCCATCTTTTACATAATGAGATATTCAGATGTGCCTCCCTCAGCAGCACTTGAATAGAGTATATTCCTAATTACCTAAGTCAGGACCTTACTATGAATGCAGACCAACTATATCAAAATGGGAGACGATGCTTTTCTCTCAAATATGCATATTCAATTTTCAGTGTTGACATTCTAATCTAATAGATAACAGCACAGAAGGGATTTTTAAAAATGTTATTCAGTATGTTTCGATTCAGCCTTGTAACATACTTTACTGGTAGATATGAATGAATATAGCAAGTAAAGCGAGCATGCAAGCAACAAACTTCTAAGCTCTAGATACAAAGATATTCAGGGAAAAAAAAAAATAGTAGTTACACCCTGTAAATATGCAGCCTGTCTCAAATGCTGTAAACATGCAGCCTAATATTTTGGAGATAAAGAGTTTAGTATGTCTTGTGTTAGAAACCAAAACATCAACTTCATATCATTTTTAGTGGTTTGAAGCCACGTGAAGTGAGCAAAGCAGTTGTAGCTAGTTTACTGAAAGCCTAAAAAGGTCTGAAAGAAAACTAAGGATTCCTAAGAATTGGTAGTGGTTATAAAGAATAATACTAAACGTTAGAAGTGTGAGTAGAGAGATTTCTAAGTTAAGAATCAAAGGAGCTAATATAACTGACTGTGTAGTCTTCTTTATCCTTCACCCTTTCTCATGCATGCCACATCTGTTCATGCACCCTGTTTCAGATTAAGGTTGCAATATTTTCTGCAGAACAGGCAATGCTGTGCACTGCTTTTCTCTCTGTGGGCAGTTTTGATTCTAGTTTGAATTTCTACATACAGTTCTAATATGAATAAATCTGGTTCATCATCTAATTTGTTGACAGTTGTATCAGTACTAAAAATGAATATATAATGCAAAGTAACCAATACTTAAATTATTATTATTATAATTTACACATAATTATTGGCTGGGATACTGATAATAACGAAATACATAGGGCTTTTTTGCACTCATTATATTAAATGTGTTTTTAATGACAACTCACTTCTCTTTCTGTATATACTTGTCATTATCTATTATGACAGATGCCAGCAGTCAGCCTTTCTATGTTAGTAAGCAAGGAATCACAGAACCAGAGAAGTCTTCACTGCATCAGAAAGAAAGAGAGTAGTGTCAGGACCCACAATGTCTAAAACAATTTACTACATGTGTTTTATTTGTATAATCTTGTGGCAACATGGACTGAAATGTTTATTTACCTCAGGAGAGGTTTCATAACAGTGAGTTAATGTGATTTGGATGATGGAAAGCACTAAATGATTCATAACTTTATAACTAATAGTAAATCACTTAGAGTTTCTTGACAGAAGGGATGGTTGCCTTTATCTCACACAGTTCTTTATGTCTTTTTAGAACATATGACTGAGCACACAGACTAATATACTACGTTAGTGATTAAACCCACTTGCATAGATTATGAATTGATTTTCTCTTTAGATCCTTAATATTTTAGATTAATTTCTAAAAAGCTAGGTGATGATCTAAGAACACTGTAGTAGGGGAGCCTAAAACCCCCAGAGTTAGAAATGAAACAGCAGAAATCTGTTGTGTTGAATCTACTGCATTGCCCTATATGGCACTGAATTCAGTTCCTGTAGTGCAATTCAGCTTAAAATTTACAAGATTCAGAAAAGAACTGATAGTCCAAATTCACACCTCCCATTCAGTAGGAAGGAGCTAGATATCTGAAAAGTGCAAAAGGAAAAATCAAACAGCTGGAATACCGACTTTCAGCATATGTTAGTGCTATTTTTACCCACTGCAAAAAGGATATCACCCTGCAAAACAATAAGGTTGAAAGCTCATCTGAGATGAGGGCATTTGCACTTTCTGGGGGTTTCTAAATTTTCTATGAAAACAATAATTTGCATTCTTACCCTAGGCTGACTGTTGATACAAACTGGCAAAACTCCACCAACATCAAGCAACAGTAACTGGTAGGAATTTGTGTTTATTCATCAAAGGCTAGCAGAGTCCAAACTAATATTTTTGTGTTGCAGATAAAATGTGTCACTAAATCACTGAGTGTATTTAAGGGTCTTCAGTTCTGTTCATGCTCAGTACTTCTCATCTGTGGCTTATCTTTCCAGGGTACTAAACACCTTTTATTTTAAAGAACCTGTAACACCTGGTTGTGCCAGTTGCTCTACAGTTAACCAATAGACCCTAAAACACAACCCTATCTACTAGTATGTAGATCTTCACCTGGTAAGCAGGTGAATAGTGTCTTTGCTGGGACTCTCTGCTTTTTCAGTGCTGAGTTATGGAATATTCTCCTCTAGATACTGCTTAATTATTTGCTGCGTTTATTTCTATATATCTGTATTCATTTATGCTGTTACAGTGGTTCCCTTTAATAACAAATTCTGTGAAAAGAGGTCACAAACTGTCTGGGGCAGATATCCTTATTGTTACTACAAAATATTTGCCTTTTCTTGAAAACTGTATATTTATAAATACTTCAGAAGGACAGGGTTCATTCATAATATTGCAGAAATGGACTATATAAATATGGATTTTAAACAAATGTTGTGTAGGTAATATACATATATATTCAATCTTTTTTTTTTTTTTTTTTTTTTTTTTTTTTCTCTCTGTATATCGATGGTGTGGAAAGAAAGCGAGAGATAAATTAATTAGTTAACTAAATAAATTAATTAATAATTTCTAAGTTACATAGTTACATTTGTGGGAACTTACTCCACACACAGAGGGAGAATATGTACTTTATAATATACCCATTTTTGGTCAGATACTGAGCTAAGAATGAACTTTATCTGAGATACAAACTGTTTAGTAAAATGAAGACAATAACAAGAAGGTAGAAACAGATTGGCCATTTGTATATGCTAATAATAAATGCCATAATTTGTACAGATATGAAGCTTCTCTTTTTCAGATGGAAGCATGGTATTTACAGTCTATAGAGAGAAACTGTTCATAGACAGTTTTTAGACATTTTTTCTATAGAGAGACTGTTCAAACACAGAGAGAAACTGTTCAAGGCTGAAGGAGAACTACCATAAAATACAAATAGGTTAGTAAAGATTTATTGAATTTGCTCAAGTGAAAACTGCTATCCATGACTGTAATGTAAAGTAATATGGTGCTTTTTCACATGAAAATACAACTTAATAAACTGTTTACATTTGAACATTTACTCATCTAGGAAAAATGAAGAATTTTCTTTAATTTGTTCTCAATAGACATTGACCTTGGAAACAACCCATCAAGAGTCTACCCTGAAGGATTTTGTTTATTTGTGCATCCTCAGCATAGACTGATATAAATACCTTGCAGTAGAATGTGTTGTAATACACATTTGCACGGGCTGTAGCACTGAGAAGTGCAATACAGTGTAGCTAGGTGGCACAAGCCAAATAGCAAGCTGTCTTCTGCCCTTAAATTTGAAGAGAGTTTCAAAATTCAGATTGAAAAGAACAATTCACATCTCCTGTCATTGGTCCCGGATATCTGAAAGCACTTTAGGTGCTGTGTGTGCCCAGTTAATGTTTTTAAGCTTTTCTTCTACCCTAATGGACTAGGAAAGTAAGAGAAACATGAGGGCAAAGATTCTGATCTCACCATGTGCCTCCAGCAGCTGTAGACTGGGGCAAAGAACTTTAATATCTATGTCTTACTTTACTTCTGCCTAACCCATAAGACTGATTTTTGAAGTGATTAGCAACGTTGCTGTGTGATTTTTTCCCTCCTAAAACTTACTCTTCCATGTAACTAAACTAATTACTTATTAGAGACTACACACTAAAGATGCAGATATATGGATGGCTGTGAGATGTATTACTCTTTCCAAAAGTACAAGTTATGTCTGCAAAAGTCTAATCTATTTCATCCATATGTGCCAAGATGTGGTTAACACATTCACTGTGATCAATTTACAGATAAATCTAAGCCTTGCTGAGGCTGAACAGTTTGAAAAAATTTGCTAATCCACTGGTGTTTAGATTTGCAATATATATATATATTGTTTTCAAACTTCAGAAACACAATAAAAATGCAATGCAGCTGCAGCAATTCATAAGGGTAAAAGATTGGGGTAATAAGTATCCCTGTCCTTTTCAGAGTTTGAGGAGCAAAAAAGGTCCTTGAAAAGTTTTAAGGAGCATATAGCTATGTCTGGCTTTCTAGTAAAAACTTGAGCACCTTATTAATGAAACATCACACACACACACACACACGCACAGTCAGATGAAGGATATGGTCAGCTACACAGACTGCCACAGACAAGGTGCCACTTTCAACAGCATCTCCATATAGGACTGAGATAGAACATGATTTTAGACACCAAATCCCCTTCCTCCTCTTCAGCTGGTAAGGATTGAAGTTTACTAGTGAAAGCACACACAGAGCTTTCTCTAGATTCAAACCACACACACATTCACAGATTCTCTGACTACCGTCATGGCCCTTATGTCCACCTAATACTACTGTTGAGATCCCAAGCCCTCTGAGTCATCCATGGGTCTCCTACTCACTGGCTGGTCCAGCTTGCTGCTCATGATCAAACAGATAGATACACAGTCAAGACACTTATCTCACAGGCCCCCCACACTTACACATCCCGCCACATACCAGCATGGATGCTCCAGCCACCTGATACCCCAACTCAGACCTAGGGCCTCCTACTCTCCATCTACTCCAGTTTGAAATTGGCTAGTGAATGACATGCACACCCCCATGGATGCCAGGTTTGCTAAAGATATAAACACTTGCTCCCCACACTGGACTGAGCAGCAGGCACACAGGCTGTGACCTGCAGTCCTGCTTTAGCCACCATCACTGAGCCCCTCTCCCCCTGGTTTTCAGGACACACACTGTTCCTGCCCCAGTGGCTGGCAACAGAGACCCTCACCTGCTCCAGTAGCTGTCTCTGAGACCTCCCCCTCCAGCAGGTGACACCATGGGCCCAGGGTGCCTACACCCCTAGCCTGACTGCAGTTGCTGACCCCAAATCCACTCACACTGGTCCCACCAGTTGCTGGCACTTAGTCCTTGCAACCCTCACACACATGTAACACAGATAAAACTACACAGTTAAGAAAATATTTAGAAGACAGGATAAACTGTGTGATCAGGTGCAGAGCTCAGCTGGACAAGTGTACTGACCAGCCTAGTTTTACACCTGTCTCTTCCCCTCTCTGTTCCTCCCTGATTCCCTTCAGTTCTTTTATCAGTCCTTATGCCTCCACCCCGCCCTCTCAAATATCTTGAATGTTTGTTTTGTTCCCCTTTCTTATGAATGGCAAAGTCCAGGTCGGCCCTTTCCAACACTGTGCTTAGAGTTTCTTAACGGCTCAACAAGTAGTCATTGGGGACTTCTGGTCTTTGCCATCATGTCTGTTATCCCGTCTCTAGCAGGCTTGTGTCTCAGTGTGTCCTTGTTTAGCATTTCTTCCCTTATATATTAACCCCTTTGCACTGGAAAGGTCCTTGATCAGATAACTTTAATGAAACAAATGCTCTCACCTTCCACATACCTTACATTTTGTGGAGGAGCACAGCTTACAGACAAGTAAAAAACAGACTATTACATGTCATCACATTTAGGAAAATGAAGCATATTTATTTATGATGTCTCAGGTCTACCTGCTTGAGATTAATAAAGATAGATTAAAACTGATACACTATCAATATCTGAGACACATAAGTGTACTGTATACCTTGTTTTCCTAGTCTGACTTGACTCATGGACACACATTTCTTTGAACAGTGGCCAAGGTGTTTCTCTGAACATGTTACGCTATTGCATTTATCCAAATATAGTCCAGGCATTCCATATGTTGTTTGTTTTTGGTTTTGTTTTTGTTTTTTCCCCCACGTTTTTAATTCACTGTAAAAATAATCAAAATTTAAAAGAAACACAAGAGTTTCAAGATTTTCCTCTATCAGCAGTTGGTGAGTGGTTAAGCTACAGAAGCATAGGTGTCTTG
This sequence comes from Athene cunicularia, assembly GCF_003259725.1. Lineage (NCBI taxonomy): Eukaryota > Metazoa > Chordata > Aves > Strigiformes > Strigidae > Athene > Athene cunicularia. The sequence continues at coordinate 14,970,129 of NW_020799091.1, read as the reverse complement.
TGCCACTGTAGATGCCCATGGGTATTGTTCAACCTCAAGGTGACCACAAAAAGCTCCTGTAGTCTTGGGACAGACTTGCCAACACCACACGGGTATCCCATGTCCAGAGTCACCAGGCACCTATGTTTAAGGATATGCATGTCTCAGTTTTTCAATATAGAACAAGGCAAGAATGATGAATAGTTGCTGAGGACATTGGGTAAAGTATCTTTTCTCATCTCATAATCTTTTGTTGGTATTTAATTATTTTTTCTCACAGTCTGGCTGGAAGAAATAATGCACCATGATTTCCATGAGGGGACCTATTTGAATCTATACTTTGACCTTGATTTTTTAAATCTTATTTTTACTGAGATTTGTCTGCCACACAGAGTAAGAGTATGTTTCTAAGGAAAGAAAGTAATTTGAAAGTACAGAAAGGGATGTAGCAACAATGTGTCTGTGTGTTTGCCAACAACCTTTGACCTGCAAAAATTCTCTGAAACCACAATGCTCCTATGAATAGTTTCAGGTTAGATAAACCAGACTTTTTAGGAGCAGCTATAAAACATTTGCATGGACCATTTTTATTCATTTCCTGCACTGTGATCTGATAGATACCTGCTGATAATAATGTCTTCCTGTTGGAGGGCATTCATGGTCCAGTGATGTTGAATGACCCCATGGCTCAGCAGTCCTAACTGTTCTCCAGTGCAGAGTGAGGGAATCATAGTGGCTCAGTAATTTCAAAGTTATGACATTTTAAAGACACTCTTCTCATGCATATGCCTTTGCAGAGTAGTTTGGGCATGTCTATGATGCAGAGAATGGATGGTCATTTATGGAGTTTCCACATAGGACTTCTAGAGTTAAAAAATGCTCTTCTCTCCTGAGTTTAGGCCTGTGTTGCCAGTGCCTCAGGTAAAGATGCTCAGTAAAATGGGCACTTTTGTGTTTGTGTGAAAAAGGCCTAAGTTATTTAATACATATTGCTGCAGAATGATGAGAGGCTACGCTGCTGCAGAAAGCAGTGGGGTTTCTTCTTGCACTTGATAATTTTTACATCAGTATAAATCCACTGATCCTAGTTTCTTATTTATAGTGAACAAAATGACAGAAGGTTTAGGTCCCTTCTTATACAGAGTGTCTCAATATTATGAGTGATTTCTTTCACTGCTTTTCAGTTCAGTAGCTTCATGGATGCTTGAATACCTCATAGTCCTGTTTAATTTCATCTTTTTGTCTGAGGTAGTTTTAGGATCTAGAGGAAAGGATCATAATCTGATTTTGAAAAGGTTTTAAAAATCATCCCTCTCTGTCTTTACCAGAGATAGAGAAGCTCCTTAGAATCGTGGGTGTCTGTCATGTAGACACAGAAAGAAAAAAGTGAGTACAAAGTGGTGATTATTTCTTTTTAATGCTTTGAAGGTCTCACTGCTAGCAACATACAGTCTTCCTCTTGTTTTTAGCATGCCTGCCTTTTTTATTTGAAGAGTTTGTTTTTACAGAAATAGATCTAGGCTCATATTTTTTAATCATGTCTCATTTCTGATACAAATTAACACCAAGTCAGACACAGTATTCTGTCACTTATAATACCATAAATTATTTATGCAGAAATTGCAGATCAGAAAAAATGAGGATGTAGAATTTGATGTTTGTGTCAGCAAAACTAATGTTGTATCAGGCAATACTTCCTACACAGGTATTCTTCATACCTCTTTCCTTTTGGGGCATTGTTCCTCTTCATTTTGCAGCTGAAATGCTATAGTTTTCTCTATAATGAACAACTAGAGTGAGACTCAAGTGTTTGGTGGGTATTGGTGGGAATGAATACTATGGGTAGGTAAGACTAGACAGATAAACAAGGAGCTGATCACCTAACCCAAGCAAATTTGTACATGTAGTATGGTATCTTTTCACTGATTGGTATCTGAACATGATGTATTATCAGAGGAAATTATACTCAGGAAATTTAGGCTAAAATAAAGAACTGAATAGTGACACATGCTGAAACAATTGTAGAAACTGTTAAGAATTTCAGACCTCTGTTTAAAAGAATGGACAAGGAGCTGGAAAGGGCAGTGATGCCTCAACATTCAGGGAGTATATGGATAAACTGACATTCCTAAAGTTTTCCAGGTCCAATTGCATTGTTATCTGCTCCATACTGCAACTATATACTCCTCTGTACTCTCCATTTGAGAAATGAAGAATTGAGAGGAAAAAAGCAGTGCATTCACTGAAGTACAAGAATTAAAGTCAGATGCTCCAGGACTCTCTCATGCTCATATCACAAAGGTGTTGCATGTATTAATTTATATGCATAATATAATTTACAGATAGTGCATCTGTTATTTTTGCTTAAAAATGACTCTGGTCTTTAGCTCTGAGAAAGAAAAAACCTTTCTGATCAAGTCCCCAGGAAAATTTTAAGTTTCTGGTTTTGTTTTACCACTTTGAAGCTTTCAGTGCCTTTTCCAAAGAATGAAAATGTCTTCAACAGTAAAAAAAAATCTTCATCACTCTGGAATGCTGACAGCAGTCATGATTTGTTTGTAGTGATCTCATAGACTATCTTTTTTTTTTTTTTTTGTATTTTAAATTAATGTGAAGCTGATATGAGGCTGATATTCTGCTATTTGAGCAAAACAGATCATCTTTCATTATGGTTGAAAAAACCCCTCCCAGATTTACATTTTTTAATGCAAAGCTAAATCTCCCTCAGAACATGCTACTTCCTCTACTGCCCTCCCAGGATGCCCTATCTTTTCCAACATGGAGCAAGATGTCTCTTATGCTGTGTTTTGTATTGTAACATGCACATTCCTGATGATTAATGGTATACATATAATTATTAGACTATAATGAATTAAATTTTAATGTTATAGAATTTCTAAAGCTTTTAAAACATAAATAAACATAATGGCTCCTAATCAATTGCCAGTTGCATTAAATCTTAATCACAACAACATATGTGTAGTATGTGCTGTTATTTCTTCTCTGAGAGGAGACAAAGTTATTTCAACTCAGTTGTGTGTATCCATGATAACCCATGTATCCACATTATCATGTATACTACTGCCACAGGATTTTTATACCTTTCTCTGATGCATCTGGTATTGACCACTGTCAGAAACGAGGTTTTGGCTTTGATGAACTTCAGGTCACATACACTTTCACGTGGAAAATAAAACAGAGTTCCCTGGGCTAGGTTTCTTACATTAGGTAGCTCTGGAGTAATTTTATTACAACAGTGTATTCACCCTAATGTAAAACTGCAGAGATCAAAATGAAATTAGGATCAAACTATAGTGTTTTCTGTTGGTACCACTTCATTATTTTCATTTGAGATAAGCCTGGCATAAGAATCAGGATCCCCCTGATTTAAAACTTTTCACACATTCCCAAGATAAAATCATGTCATTATTTCTAATTTTTATGTAATTATTTATTTTATTATTTATTTATTTTTATTTTTATTATTTTTATTTTTATGTAATTATTATGTAATTTTTCATGTAATTATTTCTAATTTTTATACTAGCCTTCGAGTTTTGATACTGAGCCAACTGTTTACTAAGAAAATTTTGATTAAGAGTAAAATGACTGTATCATATAACAAGGATTATCAAGAAAAGAAGCTGAAATACTAATAGAGTATGATTTTGTTTTGTTTTGTTTTTCTGAAATTAAAGATTAAGCATTCTCATATCTCACAGTGGACACAATTAAAGTCTGCAAGCCACAGTAGTCAACATTTTGATGCTTTTACAATTGCTATGAACTAAATCTTGAAATGGTTTAATTCCTCATCTATATGTACAAGTGAAGATGACAAAGGTGAAAATTGCTCTGAAAAAGACGTATTTACGAGAGGTGAAACATCTTTTGTTTGATTCTATTACCTCTTGAATCGATAGACCTGACTGTTAAAATAATTTGCTGGGTGTTTGATATTGAAATGTTTGCCCAGGTAAAGGTTACCTAAGTCATGTAGAAACTGGAATGATACCAGAAATTATTTTATTAAAAAAAACGATAACTAACAATAAAATAGAGAGTTTTTTTTAATGTATTCCAATAATTTGGTCTTTATAAATGGGAAGATACAAACTTGTGAAGGCAAAGTCAAATAGATTTGTATATACAATAGAAATTAATTATCCAGGATGACCTTATTTAGACTTCCTTTTACACCTTTAGTAATGTAAGAACAAATAATTGTGGAGACAATTTATGTAGCATTATGGATTCATTGATTCACTGGTGACTTATTCTAGTATTATGGCAGTGTAACATGGTGTTGAGGAAGAATCATATTTACCTTTTAGGTGTAATCAGGCAGCTACATATCCAAATGAGATAAATTGTATATGCAATTATTATGGATGTAAAAATATGTTCACAATTTGCATCTGTAAATTGTGGTAACAGAAAAGGTAGCCCATACTTAAGTATCCATCTCTATCTTCTGTATTTATACCCAAACCCACGGCTGGATGACAGTTTGTAATTGCAAGACTATAAATCATTTTAAAACACTATGACTTTGGCCAAGTGGTTGCCACATTGCTGTAATCTTTTAATAGAGTGATACCTGCCAAGTTGAATTTCTGCTGTGATGCCAGAAACAGTTCTCTAACATTGTGATGCTCAGAAACAAAGTATAAATTAAACACTGGTGTTTTTCCAGAAGTGGAATGGAAATAGAATATGAGTTAGCTATAGTTGTGTACCTGACTATACCGTACTATGGCTAAAATTTGCCATATACTGGAGGAGAGGGGAGGAGAGGAGAGGAGAGGAGAGGGGAGGAGAGGAGGAGAG
>NW_020799091.1:14928263-14965270 GCF_003259725.1 Athene cunicularia | reverse complement strand
AGAGGAGAGGAGAGGAGAGGAGAGGAGAGGAGAGGAGAGGAGAGATTTTTGCTGGATTATAGTTTCATCAATATGTTAATAGAAAATCAGCCGGGTATACTGTTATTCTTTCTATTGCCTTGAAAGTTATGCCTTAAAAAAACTATTCATATCAACATTTCCATTTGATACTTGAAAAGCATATAAAATTAGAAGAGAAGAAGGAGACAGAAAACTTGTTCTATCTAGTTTACAAGAACATTTTGCTATTGATTTATGCTTCTGCCTTTTGAAAGGGTAGTTTAAAATCTGTCTTTGAAAACATGGATCATACCATGCTACCAAGTATTTTCCAGATAGCTTAAGAAATATGTCTTTGGCTAGTGTTATGAAATCAGTTTACATTTCCTCAATCAACATATGGAAATATTCTGTTTAAGATAGGTAATCAGACTTGATATCTTCTATCATTTTTACAAATGGTCTATCACAGTCACAAATTAGCTACCAAATTCCAAAAGAAAGCTTACATCTCACCTCATAATAAATTTGCTACTAGTATCATTTCCTGTGACAGTGTTTAGATGTATAAACATTTGTGTATATATATATATATATATACACCTATATACACAATATAAAAGTCATAATGTCCATGTTTTAAAATATTTTTAAATTTAGTAGTTGTATCTATGAAAACGAAAAATATCTAACCTTCTTCTAATCTGTAGCTGCCCTATATCTAATAATAAACTGCCCAGATCTCCTAAGCTTAATAGTAATTTAAAAGACAATTACAAAAAAATCTGAGAATTTAGGTTTTAGAGATGGTGTTATAGCTAGCTTTTGTCTCTGAGTGGTTAATATTGCAATATTTGTCCTGTGGAAATTGCTAATCCTTTCACACTGGTTTTCTTTTTGATAGGGGTAGTAAAATTAAATATATTTTTTATAAAAGCTTTTTACATTTTTTACATTGTCATAAAACAGAAAATTCAGAAAAGGGGTTAAATTTTGACATTTGTGATTACAGTAAAATATTTGGATATTTCCAAAACCAGAGCAGCTTGAGCTAAGAATAACAGGTGCCTCCCAGGCACTATGGTATCATTCTGATGACACATGCTTCTTACTGGCTAAGCTTTTCTTGAATATTATGTGTTTTTAAAATATAATCATATGATTTTCATCATGTGTCACAATTTCAAACATAAAAAGGCAATGATTTATCATGGGTGATATATTCTATTCACAGAGCTGTTTCTGTTTGAGAGAGTGAGGAAGGGATGTGCTTCAATTATAACCTCCTGTAGCTACAAAGCACAGACAGAAGTTAATGCAGACTCCAAAATAAAATAATTCCATTGGTTTCAAAAAAATCCAAAACTTTCTCATTCTGGCTGACTTGACTTAAACCACTAAGATTTTGATTTTCCTCATGGGAAAGTCATTTTTTTTTGGGAAAATATTTGCAGAAACTGTATTTTCCCCTTTTTTTTTTTTTTTTTTTTTAAAAAAAAAAAAAAAAAACTGTAAAACAATAATAAACTAAAACTTAACATAGTATTTTAAAATACTGCTGTTGGATGTTGCATTTTTACATGAAATTTCATCAGGGTCCTGATGGTTTATGATAACACGAGTTGCAGGGACTAGTCAAGTGATAGGAGCTGAATGGACCTGCCTAGGATATGTGAAGCAGTGCGTAATGCAGTCCAAAGTGGTCAGCAGCAGTCTCAGATGTAAGGAAACAGTGTTTCTAAGTCCCCGAATTTTATTTACCGTTAGGTGCCAGACAAGATATTTGTGCCAGCCGTGCAGTTGCTGGTGAGATTTGCTAGAGATTTGCCACACAAGCAGAGCTGTGGGGTCAGCCCTTGCTCAGGTGACAGACATGGTAGCTGGGTGCTGATTACTAGATTTCAGCTCACTATTTCAACTTGCTATAACAGCTCCCAGAAGAGGCTTTGAGGTACCCCATACGCACGTCATTCTTGTTCTGAGGAAAAGTCGTTTTTTTACATACGACAAGGCCTGGTTGCTCATTCCTCTGCTTTGCCAGGCTCTGAGCACAGCGCTCTCCTGGCAGGGCTGGCTCTGCGCCATGTCCCGCGGGGACCAGAGGAGCTCTGGGGGGGAAGGCATGGCCAAGTCCAGCCTGTGGGGAAGCCATGGCCAAGTCCAGCCTGGCCAAGGGAGGCCCCTGCACCTGGGGCAATGGCTCCTCTGCGAGGCAGACCTGCCCAGGTCCAGCCCTGCTGGCCCACCGGCCGAGTCCCAGCCTGGCCTCAGCCCATCCCATCCCCATGGCCATCCTGGGGCTGCCTGACCCTAATTCTCCTCACCCAGCCTGATCTTGACCCACACCCACGGGAGGCCCTCACAGTGCTCTGACTTCTCCTACCATTTAAGGCAGATGGAGCAAGTGCCTTCATAACATTGATAAAGTAAATCCTTAGTCTTTCCCTTCTCAACACAAACCCCCAAGGTTTTTTGGGTTTTTGCTGCGTACTGCAGTTTGATTTGCTTTTAAAGCAATCTACAACCTGAAGATGTTTCTTGCTTGGAAATTAGTTATCCAATTTGCATATTTTTTCTCACCACTACTCATATGGTACTCAATTTTATATATATATACTCTTGGTAATACCCAAGAGTAGTATCCTGACCATGAAGCACACAAAGCACTGTCCTATTCACTAAACTGTATAGATCCCAAGGCCAGGATTTGCTTTTCAGAGTGCTTTATATGACCTATCAATTTTTCATTTAAGCTCTAAGTTACCCTAAAATGAATCTCTTAAAATAGCATGCAGCTGCTTGTTGACTAGCTTACATAAGATAGTATGCCATTTTAAAATCCAGTTTGCAAATTTAAGATATGAAGCGACCTATTGATTCATGTTTGAATGTTATAAAATCAATGTAAACAGCTTAAGTAAATAATTTAGACACATTAAGAAAGCAAAAAGAAGAAAGAAAACTCAAGCACTGACAACTGGTAAGAGCTATTATACTAAACACAACACGTATTTGAACATTTTTCACAGTTTTTGCGCTTATAAACCACCAGTTAGTGGTTAATATTATAAATTATTTTTTTATGCACTTGAAGAAAGAAAAGCGCTATGGATTTGTCAAAATTGATTTTTATGTGAGTTATGATTAGACAGGGAAGTACTGCTGGTGTATTGCTGGAAGGACCCAAACAAGAATTTTATATGATTAAAACCCTGGTCATATAGACAGTCTCCAATGTGTTATACCTGTATTTAGAAGAATTATTTCTTCATAAATCTTCCACGCGTCTAGTTGTCTTGCACAGACTTTCCAAATCTCCTGGGTTTTGTCATGGTAACGGCTTAATTTATCTCATTTCGACCTGTGTGATGAAAAATTGTCAGAGAATTCTACAGTGCTCCCAAACATTTGTTTGCTTTTGGTATTATGTTTATACCTGACACTTAAAAATTTTTAAGTTGTTTGTTTGCTTCACTGAACTGAATTAATAAGAAGATTGGTTAAAATGGACATTGAGAGGTGATTTTGTCCCATCTCCTTCCTAGATTTAGTAGGGTAAGCCATACCATGGTACTGAGTACAATATTTTGAAATAAGAGTTTCCAAATTTTTCTTGCTCAACAGAAAAGAGATGGACTTCAACATTTTTTAAAAGTATACTGGAATAAGGAGATAACGGCCAAGCACAACAATTAGCCAGATTCAGTCTAAACTAAACTAAACTAAGGAATGTCTAGCCAGCAAAACTTGGGAGAAGGAATGTTTCTGTATGCCTTCAATTCAGTGTCCAACATTTACACCAGATTTTGTTGTTGAATCTTGCACTGAGTTTCAGCTAAGTCCATATTTGAATTTTGCATACTCCTACTGAAAAATACCTCACTGAAAAAATATTTATTATATTAAAAAGCCATTATATATTTTTTAATTATTATTATATAAAAAAGTCATTTTAAACACTTCTATTTGCAGCAAGATATGTTTACTTTGAGTGTTGCAGTAATACTGTTTCCGTGTGAAAAACTGACTTAAAAACGGAGCCCACTCTTTGCCATTAAGAGGATGGGCTTCTGTGAATACTAATTTGAATTGCTTAATTAATAATTATTGGAACAAACAGATTTTTGGCAAAAGTTGCTAAACATTGCTGAAAGCAAACTGAGCATATTCTTATCATGAAGCTTCACTATAAGAATTACACTTAAACAGAGTAATATTTTCAGTGTGACACTGTCTACTGTCTGACTACACAACAAAACACTGACAGATCTGAAGAATGCTAAAGTTTGTGATTGTTTGGTATTGTTTGGATTGTTTTGTGATTGGGTATGCATGGAAATGCAATTTACAAAACTTTTCTGTGGTCTTTTATCATTAGCTGTGTTTTGTCAAGCACATTCTTCTGAGAAGAAAGTCAGGCAAATTATTCTGGCAGAAGTATTCTCTAGTGGTAGGGCTGATGCAAATATACACTAGACTTGATAAGAATTCCCCCTATTAGCTGTCTTCTTCCACGTTTCTTGGGAGAGACATGTTAGCTTCTGCCCCAGTGGGAGCTTAGTCAAAGATGATCCAAAACCTAAGGACAACTTCCAACTTGAGGGGAGAGAAGAACCCTTAAAAAATAAAATCTGTTCATAATTTGCAAACAAAAAAGAGCAAAATGTGTCATATTACTTGATATAAAACGTTGGCCCACTCAGTACTTAGCACAGATGCTCCCCGAGTGAGTCATTTGTGCAACATACTATAAACACAAATCAGTTCAGTTCTTGGAAGAGAAAAACATAGAAAGAAACTCGAGCTTGTTCGTATTCACAGAGATATCTAATTTCTATTTCGAAAGTTTGGCCTGTATAAGTTTAGCAAAATTAAGACCAAATTATACAAGAGTTGGGTATTTTATTAAAGTTTGTCTTCTGTTAGCTCCTCAGATTTGGAGGACATGCCTATACAAATTTTAAAATATTGGATATATCCTTTAATTAAATTTTGTTCTAAATCTTTAACTGTCTGCTCATTTTTCTAGGCTTTGGTTCAGCAAAACACTTAAACATGTGCCTGGTTTCAATTCTATCAAGTAGTCTTGTGGTAGCCAAATGGACTGGACATATAGTAATGAATGTGCTTAAGTGGTCATGTGTGTAATTGTTTTGCCTGTAAGTGCATTGTATAGTATGTATCTGTTTGCTTTTAATATATAATTATAATTATATATATATATATATATATAAAATATAATACTTGTATTTTCTAGCTTCCTTATATTCTTTAATTCTCCATTTAAAAATAGAACATTAAAATATGTTAAAGAAATGTGTGATCAAACTGCTGCCAAATCAGTTTTGATTAAAAAAATACCCCTCTTATATCCAGCTGGAAAAGAGACACTTGAATTTGTTGATAGTTTAATATTGTTTGCAAACAGTTTATATTGAAATTTGCACATGGGCTTAACAAGTTATACATTATAAAAGTTGGAATGCTTTGGGGTTTTATTAAATATTAATTAGATCTTCTAAATGAATGGGAAAGAACAAGCAGAATTCTTTCTCCACAACTTTCTGCTAACAAACTAACTATGGCTAATTTTTAACAGGTTATCCTAGACTGGATAACTAGAACCTGATTTTGGAGTGCAAAATAATTATTTTTTATGATAAGGACAGAGCATCTGGATATTCCTTTCTACAGAAAATTAGCTCCCATTTTGTCCCATTTTGAGAAACCACCATCAGTAAAAGCTCTTCATAGTTAATGTTTGCACATGGATGAAGTTTTCTTCTTTCTAAGTACTTCCTATGATCCGTATCCTGTGTTTATGGAATTTCTCAGTCAGGAAAAATAGAAGTGGCAATCCTACAACCCCTTTACTCTCCAATAAAAATTGATAAAAATATCAGTATTTTAGAAGGTTTCAGAGATACTAAGTTCTGTACATGTAGAGAATTCACACCTTTTTATCCCTATACGAGCTGGGAAATTATTACAAAGAGTTCTGTGTTGAATTTGTGTCAACTTCAGTGTGAAATGCATGCACATTGTAGGATTTGCACCACTGAGCATTGGAATATGTCCATGCTATAGCCCAGGGACTGAACTTTTGAGTTTTGAGCTTTCTCAGTGATGATGACATATCTCGTTTTTACTCTGAAGTATCACATTGTGTTAGATCAATGGGGAAACCATCAACTTCAGCCTATTGTTGGCCTATTGTAAAAAGAAGTAGTGAGTGTGTCTCCTCAAAGAAGACTCTCTGACTTTGGAATCTGCTATATCAACACTTGACTGGAATATCAGAGTATCTTAGGGTGTGCAGCCAAACATATGTGTTTCCCGTAAGCCTTTGCAAATAGTTGGTATGTAAGTATTTGTGTATGTCTCTGCACACAGGTGCTGGAGAATAAAGGGGTCGTTTAAATTCTTTGAGTTTAGTAATGCATAACTTTGTATCATGCTATTGTTTTTTAGGTCTGAATAAATTTTTTACTGAATTATTAAATTATAGTGTGGTGACTGGGGGGCCTTTCTAGCATTTTAAACTAATAAAAAGACAGAAGACAAATAAATGCTAAATCTTTCTGTAATTTCAGTTCACCACATATTCTCATTGCTACCTGATATGACTGCAATCCCTTTCTGCAAAGCTGACATCATAATATAGCTCACAGAACACGTGTCTTAGAAATAACCCTGTAAATGGTGTATGCTATATTTACTATAAGAGTTGAAATTGCAGAGATTTCTGAATCTCCAAAAACCTCACATTATATATTTTCCTTCTGCTAAGATCAAACACAGTAGGTCATTTTCTAACGTTATGAATGAGAAATACTCATGATAAAATGAGGCTATTATACTTGCCTTCAGACTTCTAAAATAGATTGCTGCTAAATATAGTGATGGTCAGAAGTGAAATGAATGTATTTTTTTTTCATATAGGTTGATACCAAACTCCTAGAAATGTCACTTAATTGGCCACTGTTGAAGATATTAATAATGAATAAGTGGCATTGTTTTAGTAGTGGGGAATGGCAGGTAAGAGTGAGGGGGTAGGAAATTTATATTATTTTAGTATCTTAAAGGTTGATTGTTAAGCACTACAATGAAATGTAGAATTCATTTTATACCATTCCGAGCAGAAAAAGAGAGAAAGAAGAAATTGTATGTTAAAGAAAATGCAGGTGTTGTTTATACAGTCACACTTATTGGAGATGAACTAAAGATATTAAGCTTATCAGAGCTTGGCCAAAAAAGTAGATTGCAAGATGAAGTAAACTACTCCTTCACGGTATCTTTTAGCCGGCAGCAGTTCTATGACTTTATGGCTGGAGTAAGGGGTAGTGGTATAAATAATGGGCATAGTTAATTGCTGTTTAAATGACAGTTATAGTGTAAATAAAAGCGCTTACTCATGATTTGCACATGCTTCAGTTTCAGAAAAAGTCAATCAGTAGTTGTTCTTTCCTGAGACAGACCTTTCACATACTTCCTCATAGCTTTCAAAAACCCACAGATGAAACATGACTGACACTGGAAAGGAGAATAGGAAACAATTATTCACTTTTTCTCACAGCAAAGGAACTAACAGACATGAAATTAAATTATGGGGTAGCAGGCTTCAAGCAAACTAAATAAGTTAATTTTGTGTGGTACTCATAATTAAGTTGTCCAACTTATTGCCACATGGTGCTAGCGATGCCAGAGGCATCGATGAGTTCAAAAAGCAATAAAAGAAATTCAGAAAAGAAAATCCCATCAAGACCTATTAAAACCAGAACCTCTGAGTCTGGAAGTCCCTAAATCACAGACTAGGAAGTTATTGGGGAAATATCCCTTATGGTTGCCCCATGATTATTCTCTTTCTCTAGGCTTTCATTATTAGCCAGTATCGCTCAGGTTCCTGGGTTAGGTGAAGCTCTGATTTGACCCAGCTTGGCCATTCGTATGTTCTTATGTATTATAAGTTATGTTAACTTATTATGTGATGGTACCAGATTTCAGTTTAGGCTTGTTCTTGACTAGAGACAGCTGTGCTACTGCAATATGTTTTTTACAAACCTCACTGTTAATCCTGCACTTTGATTTAAGAGACTCACAAGAATATGAACCAGAATACTACAAATTGTATCTTCTTTATAGGTTCATTATATGGATTACACAGTGAAAGCTACATGGGTCTTTCTGTATAAAGCAAGCAAATTAAATCAGACTTTTGCTGTTAAACCATGTTAGTACCCTTACATTATTACTTGAATAGATAACAGATAACTTCTTGGCAGTGACAGACTGCTCCCATCACAAAAGGTAGCACTTGCTGAAAGCTAAAGCTCCAGTTCAGAATCAGATCCATCTCCAGTTCAGAATCCGATCCCACTAGATAGGAAGAACTTGACCAAATCTAAAGGCAAGCAGCAAAATTCAGTGAATGCTAATTCCCCTCTACCACAAAGTGAGAATTACAGGAATTACTGTACATGTAAGTACTATTTCATTAGCCCATAATTGGCCTGAGTTGCCCCAGAGATGTTGCAGTCCCATGTAACAGGCTGGTGTGGGATCACCAGTAAAAGTTTTTTCCCAGTCTCTCATGTCCCAAAATCTAGAAAAAATAAAGACTCTAATATTTGCCTACAAGCCCTCCAAACTTCCAAATTGTAGTTTCAAAGTTGCTCATTTTTGATTACATAACTGCCCCTTAACTGCCTGCTTAACTACAGTTAGAGCAGGAAGAACAAACATTCCCCTGATGTGTATGCAATATTGGGGCAGGGGGGTTGGGGGGCATGCTTTTATAACTACTTATCTTGGTGCCTTTTTAAGGTAAATATTTCTACTCCTTTCAGTGTCTTTTTTTTTTTTTTTTTTTTTTTTTTCTTTTGTAGCTCCTAAGGAGTCACAGAAACAACTTAGATTGGTGAAGTATTTGTAAAAATTGTCAAATTATTGTCCACAGCTGTGCTATTTACATCTGGGTCTTCTAGTCTCTCTAAGTGGGCTGACAAGAAATGTTCACTGAATCACACTATTATATTTTTATGATTTTGTTTGTTACCTTGCATGGTGGCTTACCTCTGCAAGCTAGAGTACTGTGGGTGAGAAGTGATAAAGGTCCTACCTATTCTCTGTTCTGCCTCTTCCTGGAGGGATCCATGAAGGGAAAGTATAGAGCTGCCAGATGCAGTAATGCCTCTTCTCTTTCCCACATCCAAGTCTAAAATCCAACAAAAGTGCACAACAATGGCATGAGATAGGATTTTTGTTTATAAACCATCTCACTGTATTGAGACGGGGAGTCTAAACAATCTTAGACTGATGGTGCAAGGCCTGCGCAAAAACAAGGGGAGGCGTATGGGGCTGTTCGAAAAGACATACCAGGTGCTGATAATGTTGCTAGGCTACTATCTCCTAGCCCAAAGAGAAGTCTCCTCTGGTCCTTGAAGTTGTGGGTATCAGCAACAGACTAGCCCAAACACCAGCACAAAAGGGCCTGGCAATCTGGACAGAAGCCAGAGAACAACTGAGGCTGCGCAGAGCGACAGCGTGAAAAGTTCATCAGCAAGGAAGAAGAGGTACTTCATCTTTATGACCCCTCCCCAGGAAGTTGTGACCCCAGCCCGGAGCTTGAAGAGCTCATCACGCAGGCGCAAGGGGAGGAGACCTGATTACCATGAGAAGCGAGGGGAGGCGGGGTAGACTATGTATATGTATAGGCGTTCTATGAATATGCACTACTTTGTAACATATAAGCCGGACGGGAGCTGCAAATGGTGCGCATGCTTGTGGTGGAGAGATCCCCCATGCGCCCAGCGCTGAATAAACATACCTACTTTATAACCCCACAGTTATAGAGTGATTTCTCTGCAAGTTAGTATTAGTCTTTATAGCTGGATTGCGATTTTTTCCAAAAAATGTAACACACATTATTACAAAACAGGGAAAAAAAAGTAGTATACTGGGTATTGTTGACACCCTAAAGTGCACTTGCTAGTTTTTCCTCATGGGCTAGTCTCTTTGATTTTTTACAGCAAATATTCACTAAGCATACATATTACCTCAGAATCTCCCTTTGATGGTATCGATTTTTCATATTAAATCAGTTAAAGTTTCAAAATTGTAGTTACCTGTGAAAGCCGGTACAATTCATTTCATACATTTACTGCCCATTAGCATGTGCATGAAGCAGTTTCTTGCTGCTTCTATATCTGTAATGAATACTAAACCATCTGATCTACTCATAATAATATAATGGGTCCTGTGATGACAGACTCTGCATGGGAAGCAGATGTTGGTGTTTACCTAGATGTAATTTACAATGATGAGTGGTGGTGAGTAAAGGGTTTTTTTCTGCCAGCACAATTCAGTCTATGTTAAGCTTCTGCAAAATACTTTGCATGCCATTGTGGTCTCTCAGGTCAATATAGATATATTGATTATCTTCAGTGAATAATTGCTAATCTATACTAGGAAAATAAATAATGCATTTAAGGAAACTATTTATCTAATGATAAATTTACCAAATCTCTAGATGTGATGTCCTGGCAAAATTGTGGGTAGACTTCAATCAAAGAAGAAAATAGCATGTGTTGAGGTCATAAGTAGATTTCTGAGGAGTAATCATGGTAGGAATTATTCAGAGAGAGCACCTGTGTCTTGAAGCTGAAATCAGTAATGAGGAAAGTTGAAATAAGACACATTTATTTTAGTACAGATGAGTGTCAAGCGCTACAATGGATTACAAAAGGATGAAATGAATTCCTCATCATTTAGAGTCTTTAAATCTAGGCTGAAAATGTTTCTAAAAGATACTCTTTAGTTCAATTTGCCACATAAATTGACAAGTAATGTTTTTTAACCTGTGTTATGCTAGATGTAAAGAAGAGGGACATTATGATTTCTTCTGGCTTCAACATCTGTAAAATCTGTGGTATCATGAAATACAATCAGATAACCACATTTATTTTACTTTTAAATTCCATATGTATTTCCACTTCTGGAGATCATTTATATCTTTAGGAAAACATTGACTCAGGTACTCATATGTTGAACTTGGAGCTATGATTCCTTATGTCCAGTTGTTTCATCATCTCTATAAATTTCCCACAACCTGTTTTCTCACCTTCTCACTCACATTTGGAATTGGGGACATACCACTCTTTCTTGATGAACATCATTTTTTTTTTCTATTAATTTTAGGCCCACTTCTCTGAATCGCCTTTCTCCTTGTTAGCATTTTACAGAAATTTGTTCTATACTTGTCACTACTTGTAATCCTGAGATCAATTCTTAATGAAATTCATAGTAAGACATAAATCTATAGCTGTAGTGATCTTGTCAGTGCTATATACATAGACATTTTCTAAACTCTCCATTCATTTCTAAAAATATTTTGGGTTGAACATAAAAATGTGGAAGGCATCTCCAGAGGCAACCTTTTCTTTTGTTGTTTTCTAAATCATACCACTGGCTCCAGAGACTATAAAAGCAAGGAAAATACAGATCTTTTGTCTCTCCTTATTTTCGTCAAAGTGGAAGTGGTGCTTCTTGACTAAAAGTGGTGTTCTAAATTTAAATCAGTTGCAATTACAATGGACATAGTCACATTTTCCCCCAATTTTGTGGTTCCTCATGGAGTGACAGTTGTTTAAACCCTAAAAAACCCAAAACGACCCAGACTCCAATGTGAATAGATATTGGTAAATGTGATCTGATTATCTGCAGAACACTGGCCTTAAAATTTCCTTTTCAAGGTCATTTAGAACAATCTTGGATGACAGATGCATTTGTAAATGCATCTATATTTATGTATCTACTTTTTTTCTTTTGGAAAGGCAACACTTTTTCACTCTCTAAGGTCTTCCTTTAGGAACTCTTTTAAAATTCACTTTCTTTTTTATTTTACTAATTTCATCCTGCTGCTTCTCTTCTGTATCCTGAAAATGTCTTTCCCTCCTTGACATTTAGACTCTTCAAATATTTATAGATTGTTACCATGTCCCCCTTTAGTCATTTCTTAGACAAACTATGCATATTTAGCACTTGCAATCAATCCTCATACATCAATCACTCCAGAAGTCTAATCATTTTTGCAGTTTTCTTCTGATCTTCCTCCAATATGTGAATATCTTTCTTATAATAAGATGCCTAAAATTAAATACAATGGGTCATGTCTGCAGCTCATGTAAATCAGTGTAGCTCTGCTGAAGACTGTTGATTCACGCTAGCTAAAGAGCAACATTTCTAGTGCAAAGTTATCAAAACCATGTATATTTTGTGAAGCAGTGAGCCTGATTCCACACAGAGTCCCTCCTTTTTTTTTTTTTTTTTTTTTTTTTTTTCATAGTAAAGTCTCTTTGAATTAATTTCCATCACTTAGCAATATTTTTGAATTATGAATTTCCAGGTTGCTTCCTGTAAAAACCTCAAAATACTGTGCATTTTTATATTTTTATTATTGTTTTGAGGAGCTCCTTCAGTCTCCCTGATACACTTTCATTCCCTCCTCAGTGCAGCCCTGTGTCCCAGCTCTCCAGCCGGAGGTTTTTGCTTGTGGACCATGACCTTGCAGGGGTGATGCAGGTTAAGAGTGGCTGTGGGAAGGATCTCTAGCCCAGGTGGTAGTAAGCAGCAGTGGCTGAGACCCTCCCAAAGTATATCTACTATGTGAAAGAAAACTTATAATCATTGCAGTAGCTGATGAACGTTTGGAGTCTTTCACCATCTTTGTAACTCTACTAGCCCCATCAAGCAGTCTGTCCCTCAGCATTTTTAACCCCACATCATCTTTTAATGTCATTATAATCCAGCAAAGTTCATGCAAAGTCATAATAGGGAAAAATAAGTTCATTTTCTAAAACTTTTTTTTTTTTTTCAAACTAGCTATGACTAGAGGGTAAAAGTACTAGCTCTAATTAGGCTCTTAATAACTCTACACCTCCTACATTGTCAATGGAGATGAACAGACTTTTTCAGAAGATTAATACAGCATTTAGTAGGATGGCATTATAAATAAATAAAAATTAAATAGATAAATAACTTACAAATAGGCTATCACTGCTAGATGTAAAATGTTGACCTTCCATTAGAAATACTGTAAAAGTGCTGTAATAATTAAATTTCACAAGATTAATCTCCTGTAATATACTAGAAATATACACAAACACACACACACATGCCCCAAACACCAAAGAACACCATTTCAACTATGCCACTATTTTACTATGTCACTAATGGTCAATTCTGTCCTGAAGTGACACTATTTGGGTCAAGGTGGGTATATTTCCGGATTATTGTGACTCTTTCCATAGTATTGAATTGATACTTCTTTTGTGTGTGTATGTGTGTCACTATTGTATAATACAAGCGGCCATACTTTAGAGAAATCTGCTAAATTGCAAATATATTGTGGTTGAGGTGGAAGTTGGTTTCAAACAAAGACAGCATCTTCCCCAGGGAACATTTTGTTCCAACTGTAAAAATAATTTAGTTGAAAAAGTTTAAAAGCCAGGTAAATTTGTAATAGATAATCATAAATAAAATCTATTGACCATTTTTCTATTTTGTAAACTGGTTTATGTATTCTTTATTTTCCCCTCCGTTGTTTTCCAATTTATATTTTTTTTTTTTTTTTTTTTTTTCTTTTCATTTTAAATGACTGTTTTCTGCTTGATCTCCTTCAGAATTGTTTAGTACAACTTCTATGACTTCAAATTCCACAGGGAAGAGTAAACCAACTTCCATCTGAGCTTGAAGCCATATGTCAAAACGACTGGATTCAATACCCAGGGATTCACATAGTAGCGTGGGAGTCACAGATGATAGTATTTGTTCAAATAATTATGATCACAGAGTTAGGATAAAGGGGATTCTTTTTTGTTGTAAAAAATATATACAGGGAGAAAAATCAAAGCTTTCATGAGATTTTGCGTATTAGCATTGTGTTTCACCACTGAAATTTATGGAGAAAGACATTCTGAAATTTGTCTCTGCACTAATCAGAACATGATCCTGGTTCAAACAGATTAGACTTTCAGATACCACAGAGGCCACTGAGATAGTCTGACAATCAATGTAAATTACATGACACAGAAATTTGGCACAGAAAACACCTAAGAATGAGGTTGTCTGCTGTGTATGTCAATGCAGAGCTGTTCCCCCTCGGGGCACTCTTGCATGTTGTGCAGGGCACTTCCCTAACGACTCAGGATGAAATTCCTTTCACCAACTACAAGGATTCATACTGAACTCTTGCTGTGGTTTAACATTAGGACTATAGTTCTGACCTTGTACACCTCTTACCTTTTTGTCCCCTGTTTTGCCAGGAGTGAAGAGAAAGGAGTACAAAATATTATTTAGAGGTATGGTAAACTACCAGGCTAATATTGAGTT
Source organism: Athene cunicularia (assembly GCF_003259725.1). Classification (NCBI taxonomy): domain Eukaryota; kingdom Metazoa; phylum Chordata; class Aves; order Strigiformes; family Strigidae; genus Athene; species Athene cunicularia. The sequence continues at coordinate 14,950,882 of NW_020799091.1, read as the reverse complement.
GTCTGCTCTCTCCTTTTCTTAAAAGCTCAGGACTGCAATGTCTTCCTAGAATCCTTCCGGGATTCACCTCCATGTCAGAGGATTTACTGTGAATGACTTCAGAAAAACAGAGGCTGCTCAAACCCAGTCACTGACGGTGAAACAGTGGCTACATGTACTTATTTTACACCAGTGGTTCCAGTTTTGTGTCACTGTAGACGAAAGAGAGGTTTTCTGTTCTAAGGCTGAAGGAAGTAAATGGAACTGTGATTCTCTTCCCATCAGAATTTGCTGGGAAGGCAGAGAAACTAAAGTGATAAGAAAATATGAAAAAACATTTGAGCAGTCTACTACCATTACTAGTTGCCCCTTTGCCCATTCTTATATCTGCCACTGTTTTGTAAGCAACCTTAGGGTGTGTTTTAATCTGTTTGGGCCTTACACAAAATAACACAGCTACAGGATCTGGGTATTAAGCAATAACCATCCCTGCCCTGAAAAAAACATACAGACCCTGCCTGTGAAGAGGTGCAGAGGAATCTTGAGATTGCTAGAGTCACTCGGTTATTGACTAAAAATAAAATGGTCAGTGAAATACAAAATACTGCTTGTTGGGAAAAAGAACCATATCTATGCATATACTAAGATGATTGCTGAATTAGTTAAGACTGTTTAGCAATGCAACTGCAAAAAAGCTGTGACAGTTCTATGAAGAGAGGTTAATGCCTTGTAAGCCCAGAAAGGCAAAATGTGGTATTAGAAGTTGTTAGGGAGGGAAGGTAGAATGAAACAGAAAACTCCATTAAGGCAGCATATAAATCACTAGGACACATATTTTTTAGTATTACAGTGCATTCCAATATTCTCATCTGAAAAGGGTTAGGAAGAAATAGAAAAGCAGGAAGGAATGTAACAAGGATGAGCAACACTACAGAACAGTTTTGGTTTAAGGGACATTAAACAGAATAAGACTTTTAATTTGGCAAAACTGTGATATGGTACAAGTATATAAAATCAGGAGTGATGTTCATTCATTAGCTCTCAAATAAGTTGTCAAATTATGTTTTTCAAGTAGCAGGTTTAAAAGAAGTGAAATACTTTTTAACATGCTCATAATTAAAATGTGGAACTCATTGCCACAGGATATTATGAAGAACAAAGGTAGAAAAGGATCAGAGAAATTTATAGAAAGAAAAAAAATCCTTCAGGGTTTGCTAAATAAAAAGATCTGAGGTCATGCCTGATTTAAGAAATCCTTAAACCACTAATTATCTGATACTTATAGTGTATAAACTTGGCTTCATCTTATATTATTTCCTCAAGCACCCACTATCTACTACTATCCACTCTCAGACATGGCTCTTCTGTCATTATTTGTTAAATAAAATACCAGTGTTCAGAAGGAAAGAGGGCCACTTTGTTGTTTGGAGCCTGTTTTGGGGAGTCAGCTGGGCTATACAATTGGCAAATTTGCCTGTTTTTCTAAATGTCGCCCACAGAGTTTCTGAAAGGAATAATTTCTGTGCTTAGAAATGATCTGTATGTTTGTGAGGAGGGGAGACTGAGCGTGCGCAGCAGCAGTGTGAGCTCCTACATGTGTCTTATCAGTGTGCTTCTACTGCAACCTCTGTCCCACAGGCATATGCAGGGAACTGTCCATCCACCCTACTTGATCCTTGGCTTCTGCAGTCATTATTCTTTCTTGATTTATTTCTTGTGAAACACCAGTCATTAGATGCAAATTAAAATTTGTCATTCAGCTGAGCTTTTGGATGTAAATATTAGTCTGAAAACAAGCCAGGAAAATATTCTTCAGAATACAAGTTATGAAAAGGGAAAAACTATCAAGATTTAGATATATACCTCATTAGCATTTCCAATTCTGTCATGGTTTTAGCAGCTTTTTAATTTAACAATTACAATTAAAAGTTTTCAGTAACCAGATAAAAGATTTTATTTTTTTTTTTTAATAATTTTCTAATCTATCTTAGCAGGAGCTTACAATGCTGCATCTCTGCCAAGATTTGTCACTGATGTCCAGAGATGTGATCGACTATGAAATTGTATCCTTCAAATACACTGGTGGTTTCTCCTTAATCTTTAGAGGACTAGAAGAGCACTAAGGAACTACTCTGGCAAAGCCAGTATAGTCTGGTCCCTCTGCAAACCAAGACAAGCCTGTAGGTGAAGGTAAATTTGTGGCTTGCAGACTGAAGCTAGATTTTCCACATAGGCCTAAGAATTACCTTTCTATTCTTCTTGTTATAATTTAAGTAAAATACGCTCCTGGGCTAAAGCTTCAGAAGATTTCTCTTCTGTGCTACTCTCTGTTTTGGTGGGGTATTTTTAGTCAGTCAATAGTACTAATGCTCATCAATACAGATAGTGGCCATCCTGCCAAAACACAGGAAGTAACAGTTTGGTTTTCTTTCAAAGCTATATTTAGGTAGAAAACAATCTAATTTCTAACTAACATTATTTTTTGGTGCTGAAAGGAAGATTTCACTAGAATGTCTTTTCAGGGATTTTGGGTTGTTTGAAGTGAACATTATGGAAAAACACCCAACTTCTCTATTTCCTTTTTTTTTTTTTTAGCCCTTGGGAAATGGGAACTTTAAAAAAAAGGAAGGAGAAAGTAACATCTTACCTTTTAAAAATAATTTGTTTCACGTTGGTAAGCAGCACTTTCTCTTTTACATCTCTATTTCGCTTCAAAGCATGACTGTGTTACTTCATCTCCAAAGAGTGATTTTAGCACTCTACTACTTTAACACAGTTAAGCTGGAAGGCAGTCAAGGGATGTGAGGAAGTCGTTTGTTGTGCATTTATTGCTGTAAATTATCCACCAGGGAAATATTGAAAGATTTTTCTGTTTCCTCACAAGTGTCCATGAGAAAATTCTGATTTCCTGACTAGTTCTCTGATTAGCTTTTCACAGCTCTGTCCTGTGTCAGACAGTTGGCAAGAAAATAAAGATCAGGCTTTTGTTGATATTCATGAATATTACACCTTTATCTCCATCCCATCCATTAAGTCTCCTGGATTTGCTATGGGGGAAGCTTCACAACTGCTGAGCTTATCTTCAGGCACCAGTCCTGTGGTGCTCTGTAACTGTGCAAGGCTGAAGCTAATCTGCTGTTTAACTCTGTTCCTATGGGATCTTGAGCACTGCAGCAGCTTAGCTCCAGTTCTATGGAACTCAGATGCTCTGTGGGTCACAAGCTGCTGCATATCTGAACCATCGCTAACCCAATGCTTTCTCAAAGCTCCCCTCGGACCTCCATCACACAGGAGTCTGCACTAGCAGACTCTTCTGTGGCTCAGGGTTAAACCAAGGAATATCTTTCCAGGAATCACCATCTAGCTCTTTCTCAGAAAATAAACAGAAATCTAAAGAAATCTAAGCAGAACCCTGTTTAGAGGAATCTTTGAGGAGATGCCATGCTAGAGCTGCACGATACAATGCTCAACACACTGTGAAGTTGAATTAATAATGTAATGCTCCTTTAAGCAATATTACCTCCTTATTTTTTGAGAGAATTACTGGAACTGAGGGAGCAGAAGATTTATTTTTAAACTGCACTTAGTTGGGTATTGTATGCTAGTGCTTACCTTCCTGGTTTAGTATTTGCTTTCAGTTAAATAGTGAAAAACCTCCAAAGAAACCCCTTGAGTCAACCCTTTATGAGACTTTATGGGCTGTTACTTGTACTGGAGCCTTCATACCACTTTATCTGACTATGTCATGAAGTCAATCTTATCCTTAGTTTACTTTAAATATTTTATTTTCTTAAATTCACAGAAAAGTGCTTTATTGTTACTAAAATAAAAGTCCTAGCACAAGTGGCCTTCTATGAAACTTGTGTTTTATTGCTGTGATCACTTTTGGACGATAACAAAACTGTCATGTAAACCCTTCTGCTCATAAATAGTACTTACTTCACCACCACAGTCATCATATTCAAGTAAATAAATATGTGGGATTTTTTTCTAATTCGGGTAGTAGGAAAAAATGTACGGCTTTGTATGCTCAGGAGACTTTAGTGCATTGCAATGACAAAACAAGCATTTATATATCCATCTGCAAAGTGTATTCTAAAATAAAATTCCACAGGTTGAGTCTTAATGCTAAGGCATTAAGGCAAAACCAACATTTTCTTGAGTGGTCTGAGAGATTTTCTCTATAGATGTAAGTAGAAATTATTTCAGCATTTCAAAAAAGCAGTATGTACTAAAGTGTGGAAAAGTTGGGTTTGCTATGGTTGTTATTTCAACATATTTTCTGATTAATTCATTAATGTGTCAACCCTGAAAAATGAAATGACACTTCACTGAAGTAGTCTGAGAAAATCCTGATAATACTTTAATCTACAATATTTTCAGCACACTGCTTGAGGTTCTCAGCAAAAAAAAAGTTTCCATGATGGAGTTATCTTTTAAAAAATCACAGTCTGCCTCATAGCACATATCACGCAGTAGAAAATCCAATATTTTGGTCAATAACTTGCCAGCAACATAAAAATGTATGATCTTCCACACCAGGTCAGATCGAAACCAGTCTCCTGTGTGAAACCATCCTACACAGGACATGAAAGGAAACTTTATATGAACAAGGTAGGTGCAGTGACACTTTCTCCAGTTTCTAGTACTCAGTAGTTTAACCAGTTTTGATGGTAAGAAAACTATTTTTACATTATTGCTTAAAAGCAACCAACATCATAACAGCAATGAAGACAATAAGGGGATACTTTTTATATATAAGATGTTGAGTCTTAAGGTGTTGAGCTTTGTCCTGAGACACGGCAGTGTTCCACTTACCAGTGGACTATTTTTTTCAGGTGGGGTTATGTAATTTTGTCATTCTTCATATCAAAGGACAAGGCTGTTCACACTAATCAGATGAGCATGAAAAGTTGTGTTGCTATCAACCCAGATTAAATGCTGTGCCACAGAAAAACAGCTGAGCATTATTTTTATCCACCCTCATCCTACCTACCTACCTCTGTGGCCAAGGTCATTATCCATGTGTACTGCAGTGCTGGTGTGCTATCACTCTGGAGGTTCTCAAGCATGAGTGAAATATCTCAGGAGAAACATAATGGTCACCGTAACTGCCACGGTTTTGGGAGTTTCTCGGATTCAGTAGCATCAGGTGGCTGTGTGCAAGGTAAGTGATGCAGTCCAGTATCACTGCAGAGCCATACAACATAGCAGTGACTTTGGAAAAGTCCTGCTGGGCTGCTGCTAGTTGCCTAGCAAAATAATACTACTACCCAACAGCACCTAAGGGTCTCCTGTATTAAAATGCTGAAAGAGAAGGCAGAGAAGGACTTGCATTCTGTAGTTTGTAGTGGTTTTGTAGTTCTAACAGAAGATATCTGTACTAAAGGGAAAGGATAAAGAAGATAATGATATTGTGAAAATCAAATAGGCATAAAGGAAGATTGTGGCAAGCACCGAGCCAGAGGCTGTAATCAATTAGCTGATTGCTGAACTTCAGTCCCCTACATTATGTCTGCCAGCAGCGGTGAAAGAGGTACAGCTGAAAATTCCCCATCACAAAACCACAAGTCTGTGGACTCTATTCAAAAATACTTTAAGAGGAAAGGATCTGCTCTAGTATAGATTCCATCACCTTGATAATCAGCAGCCTTTCAGTGGTATCCACTTTATAAATAGAAGATCCTTGGAATACAGCAATGTGAATGCAGTTGTCTGACGTAATAAAGCTCAAACTAGGCTCCAGTATTTTAATAAGACATCATTAGACTGAACTGCTTCAGGTGAAATATTTTCCATTGAAGTCAGTAGCAAAATTCCCTCTGACTTCAGACAGGAAAAAATCAAACCTCTGCAAGACAGTTATTAAGTTGCAGTAATGGCTAAAAGGTAAGGAATTTATTTTGATTAAATGGAAATCTATATCTATCTCACAAACATAACAAGAGAAGAGATTCTATTGATTTTTACCTCATTGGCAATATTTACTGATATACATTAAACTGGGAACCAAATAGTTCTGGAGTTGTTTTTTGTTTTCTGGCAGTATCTACCTATGATTTTTATTTTTTTTTAATTGCACTTTGGAAAAGGTGATTTTAAGAACTCAAAGAATATCTTCTCACAAATAACCAGGTAAGCAACTTAACTTGTTCTGAAGCAAACAGAAAAATCCTAGAATGCTGCAATGAACATCACTTAGGAAGAGTCTTTTGCCAAGTTTTTTTGGCTCTTAATTAGACTTTAGTAATACATCTCTATCCTCAGTGCTCCTTGGGTTGTCCTAGTGCTGGCTGGGCCTACTATGATTACTTGTGTACGCTATCTGTGTTATGAATTCTAACTAAGAGGTTGTTGCCTTCTTACTATACATGTATGTCTTTTTTAAAATAGAAAAAAATATGAGCATTGTCAAAGTAGAGAGGTGAACAACAGACTATCAGCATAAATGGTAAAGGAAATAAGATTTCTTGTAAGCCAATAGCAAAAATATACAGACGTCAGGATTTGAGGCCAGTGAGGCATTTTAACCTCCGTTGGGAAGTTTCTGCACTTCTGTTGGAAAAAGATGTGAACTTCCCACAAAGTCCTTGCAATGAACTGGTAACTGTTATGAATGCAGATGGTAAAGAATTCAGATAAGAGACCTCCTTCCTTGTTCGTTATGACTAGGCAGGAACTGGTCAAGAACATCTGGATGAAAGACAGTAGTAAGTGAGAAAAGCCATACAACAACAGAGATCATGAACCATATGATAGGAAAAGAAGAACAGCAAAATAAAAGCATCAGATTTCAAGAAAGTAGGCTTCACTAAATTCAGAATTGTCTTGTAAGTAACAATTGGAATTTAAGAAATCTAGGAGTTTCTTAAGGGAGCAATATTAAGGGCATAAATACAAACTGTCCCAGAACAGAAAGTGTAAGATTTGCTAAATTATGAGCAATGATGCTAAATTTTGATCTTTTCAGGCAGCACCTGAAAAGGTGAAGCTAGGTCAGTTCCTAAGGGGAGAGAACTACAGCATAAGTGTGATGCTACAGAATCAAAAATTACAAGACACACAATAGATTTCAATCCCAAAGGCCATGATAATAATAAAAATCATTCTTTCATCACAGAAAAAATAGGACAAAGACTAACTAAATAGCAGTACAAAAAAAAGAGGAAAGGCAATCAAGAGCTGATTCTGACATATGTTTTTTATTACATTTTCTGCATCACTTTTATTAGAATATTAAGTAACAATGGAGAAAATTTAAGCTTTAAGTGGGAAGGAAGAGGTTAAATAATAATAAGTTAGATGTTTTCTATTAGCTGTGATACTTGAAGAATTAGCTGATGATATGTCAGAGATGATAGAATTCCCTCTGAAAAGTCAAGGACAATGGGTGATGATGTGGAACAAACATGGTAGTGATCTTAGAAAGGAATGTGGAAGTGTAAGGAACAGAAGAAAGTAATGCCTCAAATATTCATCAACACAGAAAACCTCAAGGACAAGCTATGACCTTTGTCTGAGGAATTCCACACAAGGAAGCGGGAGTGTATCAAAGAATACAGGTCCCCACTCCTTTGTTGTTGTCAAACTCCTTAGATAAGTCTCAAAGAGGGGAAACATTGGCTGAGTGAAACTAAAAGTTTTTCAAGAGCAAGGACCACTAACCACTGGCTGCATTCTGTAAAGATGAAGAGGTGGCAAAGACTGATAAGAGGTGAGCATTTCTGCTCTAGAAGCCAGATGCTTGTTCAAGAAGCATGAAGTCAGCAAAAATCTGCAGGAACCAGGGGAGGAGTAAAGGCAGCAGAGAGAAATCCTGATCACAGACTCAATTGGACAAGGGTGTTGGTGCATCCCATTCACCCTCAATGCATGCGCAGAGCCCATGCTCCACCTTTTTCTCATCTCTTATGGAAGTGAGTTTGTGGAACACCTGCTTCTCCTTGTCTAGTATGCTAATCAGCTGATAAAATGAACTTAGAAGGCAACAAAAAACTTTGCTGTGTGTGCACCCACTATCCAAGATTACTGTACCTGAGACATCACTGGAAGCTGGGCCGATGATGGATTTCTTCGACTCTCTTTCACTCCTTCCTTTTTCTTTTCTCACCTTTCTTATTTTTTTCCTTATAGATCTATAAGAGACCACATTGCTTATTATCTTTTTCCAAGTTAAAGCTGTTTCTGCTGCAAGTAAAATATTTTAACCTGTTGTCTGATGCTGTTTCACCTTAATTTAACCCTAGGTGATCATAAAACCTTTATGACTCCCTGGGGTCCCAGTCCAAGTCATAGCAGAAAGAATATTGGGAAATTAGATGAACTTCAGTTCCTGGAAAAACACTAAAAAAAAAGTAATCCAACTATTTGTAAGCACCTAAAAGAAAACAAGGAAATTAGTAACTATCAACATGGATTTGTCAAGACAAAATTATATCAGAATAATATAATTTCCTTCTGTGAGAGAGCAACTGTGGACAGAAAAGAAGCAGCAGATGTCACACATAGCTTTTAACACTGCCTCATGATATTCTCATAATTAAGCCCAGGAAGTCTATTTCAAACAAAATTATAGAAAGTGGGCACAAGAAGACTTGAATCTGTTTATTTATAAAGCACTTACTAATAGCTCACTGTCAACTTGGAATGATTTGTAACAAGTGGTTTACAGCTCTGGCTCTTTTCTTTTCCTTCATGACCAGGAAGAAGTAATCAACATGGTACCTAATAAGCCTGCAGGCAGAACCACAGCATTCAGCAAATTGGCTGGGCTTGGCTAGATCTGAAACACTTGACCCTTCGTGCTTCTAGCCACGTGCATATCTGGCATTCAAACCAATACTTCCATGTACGTATTAAGCATAGAAATAAGTATACTCACATGTTGACTGTATTAAGTGCACAGGGATCACAAAAGCATATTGCATTTTCTGGAAATTTTTCTCAGTACTTTCATCTCTTTCATTATAAATTGTACTTCTGTTAAAATTTCTTTATATAATTTACCATAACACAATAATAAAATAAATTAGAATAAACTGTAATAATTTGAACATCTTTGGAAGTATTGAAAAGATCAAAATTTCAGTGGGTTTTGGTAATCAACAGTGTCATTCCCTAAAAAAAATTCATGAATAGTTTATTTTTAATCTTCTTTATCCCATACTATCTGGCTAGATATACATTTCCTTTCCTGACTGAATAAACATAAATCTTTAGAATAAAGTGACATTCTTTAGAATAAGATTTCCCACTTTGATTAGTAGCATTCATAATTTCAAAACTAATTTTTCAGTGGTATCTCCATTAGCTGCTTAAAATTCACTGCTCCTATAAATAATTTCAAATTGTATGGAGGGAGATAAAACATAAAAGAATGCCAGGAAAAAAATCAGAACAAAACAAAACAAAAAAAAAAACCACAATTTTTTTGAAAGGAAGTTTCACTTTTGGAAATCAATTAGCATTTTATTTTTTGTATTATTTTCCTACTTTATAGCTTGCTATGTTTGCATCGCCTGCCAATAGGTGGCACTAATAATTTCTACATTAACTGAGTGGTTGTTCTATTGTCTTTCAATATTGATGGAGTTATATCCTCCTATATCTCAAAATTTCATTATCTTTGTTTGGTTTTCACTTAAATTTATGTTTAGCAAAGAAATTATTTTTGTATAAAACATGGGTACTGTAGATCCAAGCAAATACTAGATTTATGGGTACAGAACTGATACATTAATAAACTCTAAACAAGCATTGTTTTTTGTTTAGGGGATAAAATACTAATGTGTCAAAAAATAACAAAGGCTGAAATTTGCTGATCCACAGCATCTGAAGGGTATATTTAACATCTGAAATAAAATTGGAAGAGTCAATAACTCCAATACAATAATCGTACTTCTCACCTGGACTGAATTTATTACTTAGGAAAGGATTTCAAATGTGTTTAGAATCACTGAAGTAAAACCATTTATTTTTATATTGCAATCTGAATCTTGTGATTATAATTCACATGGCCACACATGTCTATGACCAATGCTTGATTTCTGGCCACCTGCAATTATCTGTCCTTTACCTGTGAGCTTTAATTTCTTTACTACGCTCTGCTTCATCTTCATGGTGACACTATCATATTATAAGAACTGAAACAGTAAGGCAAAAAAGAGCTTGTCGCTGAGTTTTCCATGCAACTCCAAGAAGAGTCAAGTTTCTTTTTGCTCACCAGATAAAAAGGCACATTTTCAAAAAAGCACACATTACAGTAGAAGCTTCTCTTCCTGTCCAGCTGAGTAAAACCTAGGATATGACATACTGTCAAGGCCATGCCAAGTTCTGCTGAGGTCCCATGTGAACCAGCCTATGCAGATATGCAGCACAAGGTTATTTATTGTGGTTTGTGCTATGTTGCAGCCCCAAAGATACCCTGGTGTGTGAGCAGACTGTGATGGTCCAACCAAGTCATGGCTAATGCCTCAAACATCCAGGGGGAACTTTGACAAAGGAGAGGGTCTCTGTGGAAACGTTGGAGTCCTGCAGGTAAGGCAGGAAGATCTGGCAAGGTGGGAGGGTGTGTTTGTGTGTGTGTCCGTCCTGTGGAGGTGAGACCAAATCTCTCTGACGCTGGACTTCCCTACCTTGAGCGACTCTGTGAAGAGCCAATGGGGAGGCTGCTTTCAAAACACATGCACTAAGAAGAGGGATCAGTTGGTGGTCATAACTACAGGGAGGGTGGACTAGCTCCCCAATGACACCCAGCCCCAAGATCCATTTCTAGAAGGCTCTGAAGGTACAAACTGCTCATGCACCAGAGCTGGGAAGATTCGGGAAGCATGAACTGCACATGGAACCTAATTACCCTAATATTCCAAGTACCCGCCCAGAAGAGGGGCAAGGGATTATGAAAGGATATGAATTAAGCCCTGTGGGGACACCTCTGGAACTGGACCTGCAGGCTGGCTGAACCAATGCTGGAACCAGGACTGGTGAAATCTTTCTCTCCTTTCCTTTCTCTTGCTGTCTTTTCCCCTTCCATTCTCTCTCCATTTTTCACATAAAGGGCTAGTTGGGACATGTTATAGAGCTTGTTGAGACATGTTGTATGAATTAAAGCTTACTGGTGTGTGTTACGTGATTTACATGTTCTAAGGTTTGTCTATACATTTGCAGTTTGTCAGTATATGTTGTAAGCTGTGTCTCAGCTGCTATTATCACTGTATTCCCGGACTTTGGTTCTCATCCAAGTTTTACCTAGCCATTACACTACCCACTGTGCCACTGCTAGGTTTCAGATAAACTTGCTATTTGACAAAACCTTTTGGGTGACTGTTGTCACTTCTTGTACCATGCAGAGAATTAAAACAACCTATGCTAGCACACAGAGTGGGATGGGACACAGGCATAGCAGAAGCCTGTGCCATTCCAAAGCAGATCTCATTTCTGAATACAAGGAGATCACAGAATCATCTAGTTTGGAAAAGACCTTGAAGATCATCCAGTCCAACCATTGACCTGACAGTTCCCAACTACACCAGATACCTCAGCACTGTTGACCTGATTCATAAACACCTTCAGGGATGGGGACTCCACGTCCCTGGGCAACCCATTCCAACGCCTGACAACCCCTTCTGGAAAGAAATGCTTCCTGAAATCTAGTCTAAACGTTCCCTGGTGCAACTTGAGGCCATTACCTCTTGTCCTATCGCTTGTTACTTGGTTAAAGAGGCTCATCCCCAGCTCTCTGCACCCTCCTTTCAGGGAGCTGTAGAGGGCGATGAGGTCTCCCCTCAGCCTCCTCTTCTCCATACTAAACCCCCCCAGTTCCCTCAGCCGCTCCCCGTACGACCTGTGCTCCAGACCCTGCACCAGCTCCATTGCCCTTCTCTGGACACACTCGAGTCATTCAATGTCCTTTTTGTAGTGAGGGGCCCAAAACTGAACACAGGAATCGAGGGGCGGCCTCACCAGTGCCGAGTACAGGGGTCAGATCCCTTCCCTGTCCCTGCTGGCCACGCTAGTGCTGACACAAGCCAGGATGCCATTGGCCGTCTTGGCCCCCTGGGCACACTGCTGGCTCCTGTTTAGCCGGCTGTCAATCAGCATCCCCAGGTCCTTCTCTGACTGGCAGCTCTCCAGCCACTCCTCCCCAAGCCTGTAGCGCTGCTGGGGGTTGTTGTGGCCCAAGGGCAGCCCCTGGCATTTGGCCTTATTGAAACTCCTCCAGTTAGCCTCAGCCCATGGCTCCAGCCTGTCCAGGTCTCTCTGCAGAGCCTCCCTACCCTCGAGCAGATCAACACTCCCACCCAACTTGGTGTCATCTGCAAAGATGAAGACAGTTATTTTAATAACACAACTTTCAGATCTCAAATTCTCAAAAAAATCAGATGAGTCAATTTTTGTCTTTAACACTGAACACTAAAAAATCTGCTTTTGGAGGATTCTTCCCACACCGGCTGCCTTCTGATGCATCACTACAGCACTGGTGTGGTGGGCATGCTGGGGCAGGAATGGAATGTCAAATAGAGTTGAAACTGAAATGCACATAGGAGGACTGCCTTATTAACATTATTTGGCAATTAAAAGCAATTTAGTACCTGCCTGAGGATTACAGGAATATGTATGTTTCTACCATATTTTCCTGGGAGATTAGTGTATGCATTGAAATCTCTGTCAGGAAAGAAAGGTGGCAGCAATAAAGTTAGCACACAACACCATCTGTGAAAGCCAGAAATCATCTATAGACCCTCTACATGCTGTGAGTGTGTTAGATGCTTATCGCATCATGTATGATAAGGGATAGAAAAAACCTGGAATGAGGTAGGTTAGTGGGAAATACAGGGTAAGGACCAAACAAAATGCATCATAAAGCTGAAAAGTTGATATGACTAAAAAAATACTGTACAGAACATCTTAATATTGGTATGTGAGAATCATAGAATGGTTTGGGTTGGAACCATATGATATGACTAAAAAAATACTGTACAGAACATCTTAATATTGGTTGGAACCAGTTGATATGACTAAAAAAATACTGTACAGAACATCTTAATATTGGTATGTGAGAACCATAGAATGGTTTGGGTTGGCTTCCACTAGCCCAGGTTGCTCAAAGCCCCGTCCAACCTGGCCTTGAACACTGCCAGGGAGGGGGCAGCCACAGCTGCTCTGGGCAACTTGTTGCAGTGTCTCACCACCCTCACAGGAAAAAAATTCTTCCTTATATCTGGTCTAAATCTCCCCTCTTTCAGTTTAAAACTGTTACCCCTTGTTCTATCACTACACTCCCTGGTAAAGAGTCCCTCCTCAGCTTTCCTGCAGGCCATCTTTAAGTACTGAAAGGACACTATAACGTCTCTCCAGCGCCATCTCTTCTCCAGCTGAACAACCCCAACTCTTTCAGCCTGTCCTTACAGGAGAGGTGCTCCAGGCCCTTGATCATGTTCATGGCCTCCCCTGTATCCTCTTGAGAAGGTCCATGTCCTTCTTATGTTGGGGCTGGGACACAGCACTCCAGGTGGGTTCTCACGAGAGTGGAGTAGAGGGGGAAAATCTCCATCAACCTGCTGTCCACACTTCTCATGCATTCTAGGATATGGTTGGCTTTCTGGACTGTGAACACACATTGCTGACTCATAGTTTTCCTTCCACTAATACCACCAAGTCCTTTTCCACAGGGCTGTTCTCAATCCACTCACGGCCCAGCCTGTATTTTTGCTTGGGATTGCTCTAACCCGTGAGCAGGACCTTGCACTTGGCCTTGTTGAACTTCATGAGGATTGCATGGCCCCACCTCTCAAGCCTGTCTCTCTGGATGGCACATCCCTTCCCTCCAGTGTGTTGACCACACCGGACAGTTTGGTGGTGTCAGCAAACTTGCTGAGAGTGCAATCAATCCCACTGTCCATGTGTTCAACAAAGATGTTAAACAGAGCTGGTCCCAACATCGACCTCTTAGGAATACCCCTCATCACTTCTCTCCACTTGGACATTGAGCCATTGACTGCAACTCTTTGAGTGCGACCATCAAGCTAATGCCTTTTCCACCGAGTGTCTATCCATCAAATCCATTTTCTTTCCTATTTTGAGACAAGGATGTTGTGCAGGACAGTGTCAAATGCTTTGCACAGGTCCAGGTAGATGACATAACTTGCTTTTTCCTTATCCACCAACACTGTAACCCCGTCGTGGAAGGACACCAGACTTTTCAGGGATGATATGCCCTTAGTTAAGACATTTTGGCTGTCACCAATCACCTCCTTATTTTCCATATACCCTTACATAGTTTCAGGATCTGCTCCTTGATTTTGCCAGGCACAACAGTGAGACTGACTGGTCCATAGTTTCCTGGGTCTTACTGTTTTCCTTTTTTAAAAATGGGGGTTATGTTTCCCCTTTTCCAGTCAGCAGGAACTTCACTGCACCGCCATGACTTCTCAAATATAATGGATAGTGGCTTAGTCACTTCATCTGTCAGTTCCTTCAGGACCTGCAGATGTGTCTCATCAGGTCCCATGGACTTGTGCTCCTTCAGGTTCCTTAGATGGTCTTGAATCTGATCTTCTCTTACAGTGGGTGGTTCCTCATTCTCCCAGTCCCTATCTGCGTTTTACAAGTTGGGTGGTATGGCTGGAGCACTTGCCAGTGAAGACTGAGGCAAGAAAATCTTTGAGTACCTCAGCCTTCTCCGTGTCCCAGGTAACCAGGTTTCCTCTTTCCTTCCAGAGAGGGCCCACATTTACCCTAGTCTTCCAACATACCTATAGAAGCTTTTGTTGTTGCCTTTGATGTCCCTGGCCAGATTTATTTCTATCAGGGCTTTGGCCTTCCCCACCTGATCCTTGCCTGCTTGGACAGTTTCTCTGTATTCCTCCCAGGCTATGTGTCCTTGCTTCAACCCACTGTAGGCTTCCTTTTTGTGTTTGAGTTTATATGTTAGTGCAATACAGTGGCAACTGTGGTATGTTACCACAATACAAATCATGGGTATTTTCCACATGTCGTATAGATGAAATTAATTATTGCCGAACCCAGTAAACTCTGTCTCAGAGCCTTCTGACAACTATTATTTGCAACAGGAAGGGTTTTAATATCCAGAGATTCCTCTTAAAATTAACATAAAACATCAGCCCGAGGCACTATACAGGCACAAGTGAAAACTAAGTCTATTCTGAAGACACAAATTACATGGAAGACTTCCCTGATTATTGGTAGTAAGGTTGCACTATAAACAAGGAATGAATATGCTATGAGACAAGAGAGTTGTGGAAAACACAGCTAGAGCTTACAGAAATGAGTAATGAATAAAACCTTTTATGTCATGTTACTTGCTGGTACCAATCTTTAAGGTAGTTCCCTGACAGCCTCTGGCTATGCCTAATAAATATTACAGAACTGGTTTCTTCCCTGTCATGTTCTACTCGCAGGTACTCACGAACAGGCAATTCCTGTATTTGCATGAGGATAGAGAGGCAGGGCCATCTCAGGCCCTAAAGTGAAACATTGATGGTCCTGGCCATGAGTTTCTATCATTTCACTCAACTACAATAAACTCTGCTGGAGATGGCTCTTCTCTTCCCAGAACCACTAACCTTTCTCCTGTGATCTGCAATATCAGTAAAGAGCATCATACCACAAGGTCAGTTCTGGCATTGTTGGTTACAAAGTCCTCAGTGGAGAGGGTCGTTGAGGAGGGTCCTCTCTGTTAAGCATGCATTAAGCATGCACTTATTCCCACCATCTTGACAGTTCTCTCTTCCTTCCTCTTGTTTTGCTCATCACCCTCTATACTACTGGTAGATACATTATATATCTTGTAAAGACCTCTCAGAGTGTAATTTGATTGCTGTTGACAGAAAAAAAAAAAAAAAACAAAAACAAAAAAACCCAAAAACACATGAAAGGAAAATTCTACTTTCTGCTCTCTCCAGCAGACAGTAACAGAGAGCATTCAGCTTCAGACACTGTTCTTTATTTTCTGATAGAAGAAGTATCCATCTCCCTCTTTATCATGTCTGTACCTTCACTTGCATTTTTCATTTTGGGCACTTAATATCCATGTTGTTAACTGTGGACCTCAATTTTATATGGTTTTATCTCTGTAATGCCCTGATGATTCAGGAAATGTCACTATACCAACTTTATAGGCAAATAACTAACCACCAATACATTGTGAGCTCAGGCTTGTGAAAAAATAATTCATCATAAATGTGTCAATTCTCTATAGGCGTGTGCAAAGTTCATGGCAAAAGCAAGATAACTCAGATATCTATGGCTTTTCCTTGAAAGGTTCTGTGACACAGTTCAGAAGAATAAAAAGCAATGAAATATTGCCTTTTTTTACCATACACTAATTTAACTCAAATAACTATCTATTACTGTTGACTTATATGTGGTAACCTTTTACCCTGAGTTTTACTGATTGTCCCAAACTCACAGTGGAGTATGTACCAAATAAAGAAATGAAATCTGATTTTCTTTTTTAATCCAAGGCTGACTGATGGAATGTCCTTCCCCTGCATTTCTTGAAGTATTCTTGTAAATGATGCTTGATGTGATATAACATCTTTCATGCTTAAGTATTCCAGAAAGTTTAATAAAGAAATAACACCCCCTTCTCCTGAAGTGTAGTGCAACATGAAGTGTACAGTTGAGAGGGCAGAGAAGAAAGCATGTTTCAAGAGGACAGCATGAAAAAAAGAGGGATGCATTATCTATAATTTTTACTTTACAGTCTTGTGTTTCAGAACCATAAAGTGCAGTAAATTACACATAAACTCAGCTATTAGTGTTGATATAAGAGATCCTGTTGTGCCAAGCAAGTAAACATCAGCATAGGTATATTCATGAAAGTTTGTATGTAGGAAATGGATGTTTAGGAACAAATGTAACATGATTATAGATTGTGGCAATATTACTTGACATGTTTGGGAATGCACTGTCAAGATGAATTAGATCTCACCTTTATTCACAGAATGATGCTGTCGCAAACAACAAGAAAAAATATCTTGCTCTGTTACAGGCTGTGGGCTATTGCCTGTGCCTCGAGGGTGGCAAATGAATGACCAAGGCATAAAACAATATGTAATGTCAAAGGTAAACTGGCACTCTGAACAATACAATTAGAACAAGATTGCTTATTATTGATTCCAAATGCCACAACAGAAATCGTTCCCCCTTGGCTAGGTTCTGGCCTCTCCACACTGAGTAACATCCTGTGGGGCAGTCTCAGTATACATTAGTGCCATGGCTGCAGCTATTGCTAGTCAGTTTTCTATTTTCTAAATTATCAGTTTGGACCTAACACTTTACAGTCTTCATTGTGTTTAACACCACAATATCTTGGGAAATGGGAAGTAGCAGTCATCCTGACCCAGAGGCAAGAGAATAAAGAGTTCAATAAATAAACACAATACAATAAAACGCATAATAAACAACAGCATAACCTAAAGTTTAAGCATGTTCTTCAGATTAAAAAAATCCCAAAGAACTAAGCCAGGGAAAATTTAGGGACCCACCTCTCTCTGTACAGCAAATGAGAAGGGTTTGGTAATTGAAAAGGGGTTTCAAAACTGTGTCATAACTCCTTCATTCAGATTGAGAGAGACAGAAGTTGAAGCATGCCTGAAATTCTGTCTCTCTTGAGGAATCCCGGCATTTATCTCAGGGTATACTGAGATACAACCATGTAGCTCAGTCAACGGCTCATACAGAGATTTTTAACTTTGCAGAAATTCACACAGCATAAATTAAACTCCCAAATAACCTAATTAATTATGAGATTTGATGCTTGGCAAAAATGACTAATTTATCAGTACATCCTTGCTCAGAAAAGTCATAGGTAACCAAGGGTATGATTTCTTGTTTAGCTGAAATGTGAAGGTTGGTAACTAAGAATTGTTTTGATACAGGCCATTTTGTTAAACCAGCTCCATGCTGAAGTTTTAATAATAGTATAATGATAGTAACTGCATAGCAACTGCTAACATGAACATAACACATATAATGGATAGATTTGCACAGCCTGTAGAAATTAGGTGCTGAGGGTGGGATTTATCTCATTTGATTTTAGAGCTCTAAAATGTGCATATCTATCTACAAGTTGGTCTCCCTTAGATTCTTCAAAAGAGGGAATCAGGTACTCCTAGTTATGCATCTGACCTGTTCTAAATTTCTGCTTTGGGATAGTGTGAACTGTGCTACAAAAGTCCATCATCTCTTTCTGTTGAGAGTTTGTAGTTCTTTTTAGTCACTGTATACTCCCTCAAGTGTTTAGCTGGGATGTAGATGTACATGTCATAAGTATTTACATTTGGTCAAAAGAAACCGATATGCATTGCATTATCTGACATTATTAGGAAATGCTTTGGAAAAAAAAAAAAAAAAAAAAAAAGATGCAAGAGCAATAAATGTTCAAGACTTTGTTGCCTGGAACATTCCTCAAGGCAATATTTATAGTTACCATGCTGTCACTCCCTTGACAACACAAGGTTGTGAGAAAGGAAGCAAAGCACAGAACAGTCTGTGGGGAGCATTGCTTTAATAAATCTGAATTTTTTCTTAACTGGTGTTTTAGACTCTATTGTCACAGAATCTGAAACTCTTATGATAATTTTAGACTGGTTTGGTTAGAGATGAACCTCACAAAAATGTTAATTTTGTTCAGATTAATCATAATCTAATGTTAGTCACAAAACGTCTTTGTAAACATTGGATTTGGGAAAATTTCCTCTTATTATCACATATCAAAATCATGTATTAGATATGCAAGGATACAGAAGAAAAGTCAACTGTTTTTTCCTAAAACATAGTCACAAGGGCATGCATTATATTACCTTTTCCAGAATAGCTTGATGGAAATTTATGTTGTATTTTTCTGTACAGCTTCAGTATCTTTTCCTTGTATATGCCACTTATTAAGTCCTATAGTGAAAATGATGTTCTGGAAAATCCTGTGTATGTAGAGCAAGAACAAGTGGCACTAGTTTATTGATTATTTTGTCTTTTAAGGTTGAACATATTTTTCAATAATTTCAATAATATATGCTAAAATTTTGTCAGACAAACAACTCTAGTTTGTGATCAAAGTCTTGTTTTGGGCTGGATCACCCAGATATTATGATTAGTTCTGTGATTTAGCCTAGTCTGGGAACTGTCTCTGTATTATGATCTTCCTCTTCCAGGATGAGTTCCTGATTTGAACTCTCCCCCAAAATATTACCCTAGAGACTTTTTCACAGAATCACAGAATCATCTAGGTTGGAAAGGACCTTGAAGATCATCCAGTCCAACGATTGACCTAACACTGACAGTTCCCAACTACACCAGATCCCTCAGCACTGTGTCGACCCAACTCTTAAACACCTCCAGGGATGGGGACTACACCACCTCCCTGGGCAGCCCATTCCAACGCCCAAAAACCCCTTCTGGGAAGAAATGCTTCCAAATATCCAGTCTAAACCTTCCGTAGTGCAATTTGAGGCCATTCCCTCTTGTCCTGTTGCTTGTTACTTGGCTAAAGAGGCTCATCCTCAGCTCTCTGCACCCTCCTTCCAGGGAGCTGTAGAGGGCGATGAGATCTCCCCTCAGCCTCCTCTTCTCCAGACTAAACCCCCCCAGTTCCCTCAGCCGCTCCCCGTACGACCTGTGCTCCAGACCCTGCACCAGCTCCGTTGCCCTTCTCTGGACACGCTCGAGTCATTCAATGTCCTTTTTGGAGTGAGGGGCCCAAAACTGAACACAGGAATCAAGGGGCGGCCTCACCAGTGCCGAGTACAGGGGTCAGATCCCTTCCCTGTCCCTGCTGGCCACGCTAGTGCTGACACAAGCCAGGATGCCATTGGCCGTCTTGGCCCCCTGGGCACACTGCTGGCTCCAGTTCAGCCGGCTGTCAATCAACCCCCCCAGGTCCCTCTCTGACTGGCAGCTCTCCAGCCACTCCTCCCCAAGCCTGTAGCGCTGCTGGGGGTTGTTGTGGCCCAAGGGCAGCCCCCGGCATTTGGCCTTATTGAAACTCCTCCAGTTGGCCTCAGCCCATGGCTCCAGCCTGTCCAGGTCTCTCTGCAGAGCCTCCCTACCCTCGAGCAGATCAACACTCCCACCCAACTTGGGGTCATCTGCAAACTGACTGAGGGTGCACTCAGTGATGGCTTCTGATTTTTGACCTCTGATATTTGATTACTATCAGTGACGTTACAGATGAATATGACTGAAGTAACTCATAGAGGAGACTATTTTGCCAATAACAATGCTGGTACACTCTGCAGTATCTTCAGCAACTAGAACATTTTGAAAGCTTATGCTACCAAGACTAAGAATTTGCAGGCTTGAAGAACATCTTACAAATGGGGGATCTGTGCATGGATTCAGTCCAACCAGTCTTAGTCCTAACATATATAGTGTTTTTGTTACTGTGAGACCAAGATACTTTGTAATTTGAGCTAAACAATTCTAAAACAACTAAATTATGCTGAAGGATATATTTCAGCAGAGGGTAGCTGTATGCAAACTACCATTCAACTGTTTGCCTTTATTATTTTGTCTTTTGCATACCACTGATGCGAATTCAAGACCTGTCTATCAACTGCTGCCTTCTTGTATGTGTCACAAGGAATGTCTTTAAATGCAACAAGAAACAGTGGAGCAAGTAAGATATTGAAGAGTGTTGGAGCCAAGTCACAGCTCTGTTTAACATCATTAATGACAACAAATTTTTTTGAAAAATATCCTTATTTAAGGATGCACAATGACTTAGTGATTAGAAGAGTACTTACTAAGGAAGTGGAAGACTCTTCTAGCCTGCAGGGCTCTCATACCCACCACTCTCATAGACCAGCATTTTCCTACCCTGTATTAAAGATGTTAGGAAGGCACTTTACAATACTTGTTGAAGCTGGACTACTTTAAATTTCAGAATGCATGAGCTATAAGATCAGAGAGAAAGACTCTCAACTAGCAGGTCTAAAGAGGGTCCCTTATCTGTGAGAAACCTTTCTTGCACTTTCGTTCTGTTTTCAGTATTATTTCTGGTTTTATCCAAGGACACTCTATTATATAAAATACATAAACAGTCCCTGGAGCAGAGACCAGAACCCCAGGTTGTCCCTTTGTTAGATCATACAAAATAAATCAGTGGAATACCATACTTCCTTTTGATTCCATTGCATGTCAAAAGGGAAGGCTTGTGCTATGAAACTATCACTTGTACTGAGCAATGATTATGGAATTCAAAATGATGTTCAGTGAGGATATTGAACTGATAAACCAGGCTGTCTATATAACTGAATTGTTCTGGACCATCATATGAAAAATGGAGATCATATGAGGAGAGGAGAATATGTCCCATACTAATGTGAATCTTCTGTAAATTTACTCACACTGACTAATCACAAAGATGCTAGCTTGCTATTAAGAAGATGAACTAACAGAGTTCAAAATCTCATTGTATATTTATTTTTCACTAGCCTTCAAATTATTTTCATAGAGATTCCTTCCAGTTTTTCATTTGTAATGAGTAAAACTGCAGACACCATTCTAGCATGGTTTCAGTATTGAGGAGAGATGAAATTATTGTTCAGTGTCTCTTCACCACTACCCTGTTAAATTTTTCCAGGGATTTACTTGGTTGATTTTCTTCCAGCTGCATCACTGAAAGAGCTCACTGTTACTTTATCAGCTATGATCTTCTCATTTTTTTTCACAGTAATTGTTATCTAGGTTACTCTACTCTGCAAACATGGCCTACAATCTTTATTCCAGAATGTATGGCTTTGTTTAGGCTGTATTAATTATTATAATGCTATCTGAATGGAACTGAAGGATGACAACTTATATTTATACTATGAAAGTCTGGAAAGCTAGTATTTAGCTAATTAGCAGTAAAGGAAGTTGCAATTATAACCAAAAAGTATGTTACTCTGGAATGAATATTCATGTTTCAGACATGTTATAAATATTTCTGGTCTCTTTCGCCTACATTTTTTGAATAGGCAAAATGCTCGTATGTCTGTTTGTATGATCCTTGCATAGATGAGTTCTCTGTTTATCCTGCCTTTCTTATCACCCATTCTTCTCTATGAGGAAAATATGTATCTGCTTGAAACTGAATATCCTAACAAATCTCATGGAGTTATTACTCTGCATGTAGAGCCACCTTCTTGTGTTCACTGCACTTAATATAACAAACTAATTAACTCTTCCTAAATTTGGGAAGGGAATGTCAGCAGTTTAGCTCAATTTGCCACATGTTTTGCTAAGGGTCATTTCATTTTTTTCCCTAACAAGTTCAGCTCAATAAACATCTGTTCTAGGTTTAAATGAACAACATGAACTACCACAGTATGTTTTATAATTCAGAAAGCTTCAGTAAGATGTTTGCTGTCTTGCTTTACTGAGATGCAATAGCACTTCTGGATCTCAAACAGTGAAACCTCGAAATTAATTTACTAGTATTCCCTTTTCATAGGAATAGTGGAAGTTAGACTGAATATCAGACCTCTCAGGTCAGTCAGTCCAGTCCCTGCTGTCTAGGCAACCACATTATTCAGTATCTTTCAAAACAGTGTTGATAACAATGCATTGTATGTAAGACACTTTAGCTCTGCAGACACAATACTGCTTTTTTTTTTTTTTTTTTTTTTTTTTTTTTT
>NW_020799091.1:14902909-14928213 GCF_003259725.1 Athene cunicularia | reverse complement strand
GGGGGGGGGGGGGGGAAAGGCACAGAGGAGAGGGGAGAAGGAAGATAATTGTTCATGATATTAAAAATATTTAGAAGATATTTTTATTTTTTAGTAGCTGGACTGTTGTTTTTTTTTTCACTCTTCAACTTGTTTCTGTCCATGCTTGTGAGAGAAGACATGACAATAAGGAATGGCCATTATTATTAGTAGCATATGAATATTGCAGCTTGGGTTTTGGATAGGAAAATCATAGAATCATAGAATGGTTTGGGTTGGAAGGAACCTTTAAAGATCAACTAGTCCAACTCCCCTGCCATGGACAGGGACATCTTTCATTATATCAGGTTGCTCAAAGTCCCATCCAACCTGACTTTGAACAGTTCTAATGGTGGGGCATCACTGACATTGACTTTGAACACTTCCAGTGATGGGACATCCACAAAATGCACTACAATCAACATTTTCCTAGACACAAAAATTCTGGAACATGGTTGGGTGCTTGCAACTGTGCTGCAAAGTCATGAGCAAAATACAAACCAACAATACTTCACCTCATTTAATTTTCATTGATGATCTTCAGTCCCACTGGATTTCCTGTTCCTCCTAAATCTTATTCCATGAACTTTTCATATAAAATAAACTATTCCAAAATGCTCAAAGGAAATCCCTGTGAAAGATTTTAAGAAACTGATCTAGGAAGGTTGCTGCATTTTGTAGGTATCATACAAGTTCAATAACTTTTCTGAGTTGTTTGCACACTCAAGGAGATACCATTTTGTAGGACAGTCCAATTGCTTTAGAGCCATTAAACACATTACTGTGAGAAAGAAAAAATCAAAGAAGGTGCTAATGGCACCTTTGAAAAAGTCCAAATAATGTACATAAAGGGCTCCTCACTCCTTTAACTAATTCTATAGTGTTAAAAAAGCTAGAGAGAAAATGCACTGAGCAAAGTGCTGGATGTGCTGGAAAAATTATACAGCAATGTCAAACTGTGCACAGATAATTGAAAGAGAGAAAGAGGTCTTGTTATAATAAGGAAGATAAGACTAGTAAGAAGAGAAAAAAATCTGTTTTTTTGACTAGTTAATTATTGTCCTAGGAGACAGTGTAACCTTAACCCTAAATAACCTTAGGTAATCTCTTGTAGCATTAATACACCATTTCAAATCAATGCAAAGAAGCTAGTGCTCCAGCCAGCATGTTAAATACTTTCATTCTGCAGCAGAATCACTTTGAAATTCTGTTGCTTGAGGGAAGTCGTAGATTTGAGATAGTACAACATTTCCTAATGAGGAGGAGGCAGAGAAACCTACTGAAATAAATTCTTGAAGAGAATTTGTGTCTTAATGTTTTCTTTTTTCCTCCTGTACATGCACTTTATTTTTCATAGCTATTCAGGAAAGCTTTCATGAAGATTTTATTCCTGAATGAACTTGCACAGCTGTATAACCCCTGCCTTACTGCTGCTGCAGCTAGAGCTTTTGTATATATATTTAAATAATCAGTTTCTTTAAGCATTTCCTAGAAAATATTCTTTCCATTTATTCATGAACCGATGGCAAGATGAAAAGGAGAAATATAAACAAACTTGCACATTTATCTGGTAATTATTTACTTTTGTTTTTCAGTCAAGCTTTGAAAAAGAAATATATATCTCCAAAAGACTGGAGAAATAAATGTTGTTATCTCTTTTGTAAGGTGCTCACTGGATTAAATTAATCTTAGACCAACTGAAAAGAAGAGGAATAGCAGGTGCATGCTAAAACTATGTTTCATGTATTGAAAACCATGAATTGCAATACATAAGGAGTATCTTGGTTTTTAATACATAGTTTGTGAGTTAGTAATGACATTTGGGTTGGTGGAGGAGCTAAATGGCTCTTCCTGTTCTGCAAATCTAAGTTGAGAGGTAATTGATGCTACCATAGCCAAGTTGTATGTGAAATTAGTAAAACGACTTTCCTAGTTATTGTCGAAGTCTGAGATACACAAAGACAGACACCAATTTTCTATTTAAGTTTCTTGTTTTGCATTGAGAATGTGGTCCTTGGGGAACCTCAAGAAAAAGACAAGGCAGAGATGAAAACTGGATGCCTGTCTTTTGACCAACATACTTGGAAGGCATTAGCTTAGAATATTCATTCCAAGGTAAGAGGATGACCTGTATATATCATCTCTAAGGTAATATTTTATATGGAGTGGCAAAATTTTCCATTTGTCAGGCTGGTGAGTTTTTCTGCAACTGACATATTCATTTTACTTCTAAGGGACACCATGATGCTTCTTTAGCATTAGACACTCAGTGACAGTAGTGTCAGTCAAATTCTGGTCATTTGACCAGCTGCTCAACATTACTTGATTGGTTCATGCACCGCACGTTTAACATACACGTGTTTCCCATTCTCCATCTTAATTAATATGATGAACTAGGTCATATTAAATGAAGAAAAATCCAGAGGAGGATGAATGTGGGCTGCAAAGGAATAGCCAGCTCACAATAACAGTTTATATCTGAGATTATATCCCTTTAAACATACACACAGACAGAACTGGTCTAATTGACTGAGAATAGCCTGTAGGATGGGTTCATGCCAGTTTGGTTCTTTGCTGTGCTACTGATGCATTGTATAACCTTGGGTAATTCACATAGCTTATGTGTAATTTGGATTCCTTGCTATAATGGGAATAATATGATTTATTAATCTCACAGAATCAAAGGGAGGTCTTTTCAATATCAGGAAAGTGCAATATAATTTCCATGTCTGAACCTCTTTTAACCTCCAAAGTATTACAATGATTAAATATTGATTAGTTTATAAAAAGCTATGTTGCGGCATTTACAGCCAAGAGAGGGAGAGTGTTATTCTGTGGCAAGCAAGAAAAGCATTAAAAGCTGACGGTGAACAGATGAATAAAAACATGGCTATATATATTTTTTGACATGTCTTTATAGACCCTGTGAAGAACAAATGCAAGTGCTTTAGAGGGATTATCAGTGATAGATGAAATAACAGCTCTACTCTCTTTCTCCTGATATTTTTATGATCTCCTGAAGAATATATCCAGGCAGGTGAGTTGGGACCACAAAGCAAAACCACATAGAAACGTCAGTGCAGGTGCTCCAGAAGGTGGATGTTGTCCCTACTATTACAGGAGTGACATAACTAATTTGTTTTGGTAACAATGTAGAGCAAGGATGAGGTCCCAGCTGTCTCTGTTCATCAGCTGGATGTTGCCCTAGGCCAGGGGCATGCTGTTGCTAATTTTAGTTTATTTTGCTGCTCAGTTTAGCTTTTGTCTGTGATTCACCTAGTCATTATGATTAGAAAATTCAGTCATTTCTGTTTTGCAGACTCCATCTATGGATCTTTGTAAAATATAGAAGACTGGTGATGAAATCAGTTTCTAAATGGCATATGACTGCAATACTTCACTTAGAGGTACTTGTCTGCTTAAAGGAAATCAGAATCCTGATTCTTGATTCTTCTGTACACTGGGAAATGAGTGATATGCCATGGAGTGACAATGCTCTATCATACTTAAACTAGAAAATCAATGAAAAATTCATCTACCCTCGAATGGACCTCGGGAATTCTTACGGTACCTGCCCCTAAGCCAGTGCTGTACTTGCTATATCAAAATAACCCTGAAATATTAAGGAGGAAATACGGGAATAAGCCCTTATGGTTAGATGCTGACTGTAATATTGAAAAAATACTTTTCTGCACCTAGTATTACCTGCTGTGAGGTGTCGTCCTGAAGTGCTGCATGAAGAAACCTTGGCCCCTTCAGAAATGGAAGAGACTTTTGTACTCTCTTCTCTGTGCTTTCCTGGAAGATCTGTATCACCCTCTACCTGAGAGATACAATTTTCATAGTTAATAATAGTAACCAAGGAAGTTTATAGTCTCTGGGACAGTTACTGTTGCTTTTACAAAACTTTTATTTATTTATCTCATACTAAACGAGTTTAAGAAGCACTAGGTAGGAGGAGTGGTCTGCCTTTGTGGAATTGTGAAGACTACTTACAGTTTTAATTTTGTGCTGCAGAAGCTAAAACTTCAGGTGTTTGCAAAGCTTGGAAATGGCTGTTCTAAAGATCACCTGAAGCTGAGTCACTGTCTGTGGGAAAATATGCTCAAAGTAAAAAGAAATAAAAGTTTGTTCAAGATTACTCTCAACACTGCTTCCAGGTGTTTTTAGTTTTTTACATATATAGTGTTATTGCTTAGGAAATTGCATGATGTCTTCCTGGTGATTTAATACTATAACTTTTATAAAAGAATTAAAGAAACTGAGTTCTGCATTGTGTTTTGCACAGTGAAGTGGCCTGAGGTATAATGTGAAAGAACCAAGGTACTGAATACACAACCTTAACTTTTACAAACCTCACTAATAAGGGCAAGGCACATCAGTCTATTGGTAAAAGGATAGCAAACCTTTTGTTTCTGGATCACTGGCTGTATCGGGCTGTGTTTAGTGGTGCTCATAGTTCATTAAATGAAATTAACTGGATATTGCAGATCAGCTTACAAAAAGACAGGGGTTGACAGCACTGAACCATCACTGAACCTTCTTGTTGTATATAAAGGGATTTATTCTGACAAAATTTTCCCCAGCCATTCTCACAGATCCTGTTTTTTTGTTTTGTTCTTGTTTTTTCTCTTCCCTGTATTCTTTCAAAGAATAGGAAGCTCATCACTGAAACCCTGATGGCCTGTTAACTCTTAAGAAATTTATCTGCAGCAGTTTGGAGATTTCTAATCCCTCTGAAACCTAACACAGCTCAGTCTAATGTATTTAACCACCAAATAGTGTACATTTTTTTTCCTCAGATAGGTCCAGCAGCATTTGCTACTTATATCACTGAATTATGAAGAAAATTATTTTAGCAGAGAGCTTCTATTTAGTCCCATTATATTGGTATGTTACACTGAAAAGGAACAGTGATTACGTTTTGATTACCTTCTCTCTTTCAAAAGCCTGAAAGTTCAGGTTTAGAGCTAAAAAGTGTAATTATAATGTAAGTTGAATAAGAGTCATGAATATTGCTTTGGGAGGGGTTGGCAATAGATCTGAGTCTCTGTCTCAGTTTGACCACCTCTAATTGTTTCCTTGCTTTTTCACACCCTTTCCCCAGACATTATAAATTATAATTCTATCCAAGATACACTCATGTTCTAGCGACTGGAAGCACAGAGTCTGCAGTACCTCCAAAGAGGAGAGCAGTCAGCTTTGTGGAGACAAGAGCTTGCCCTGAGTTAAATGCAGTGGTACTGCCTCTGTGCTAGGCAGTTTCTCTGTTTCAGACTTCTGGAGAATATTCTGAAAAAGTGCTGCTATTTGTTTGAGCTCTTATGTTCTTCCTCAAGCATCCTTCATCCTTCCTGAATGCCATGGAAAGGACAAGCCTATGTACATCCTGAAAAGGCATTGAAATTCCTTACAAAAAAAGGCTGAGAACCACAAGAAATAGGCAAAATGAATTAAAAATCATGAGGAAATGTGATTAATATTCCTAAAAAAAAAATTATAAAAATTGAACTAAGGAGTTCAGCACAGGATCAAAGACCTACTGGGAACTGTTCACTCTGCTCTCTCTGAAGAAAACAGAGTGAGACCCCGCATGGATGGTGTGACTAGACAGACCTTTGGCCTAACCTGGAAAAGCCATCCTTCTGGTTTTATGCTCTCAAATGACGATATACTTGGCACTCAGACTTTTTATTGGGAAAATATATTGCAAGTCAGTATTTCAGAAGCGATCAATGGGATTTTGCAGTCCTCTCAGGTATTCCTGGTGAATTTGAATGTGTTATCAATTCAGGGCCTTGCCTTGAAATAAAAGTGATGGGTTACACTTCTATGCAGCATTCCCTTTCTGGAGAAAGAAAGTAAGTGTCTCTCTAAATAAAGAACAGAGAAGTTATAATTTGAAAACTCTAGAGAAAAGACATCTCTAGATAGGATGTATTTGATAGGTCAAACACTGCACTTAAAGAGCAAATATTCAAAACCCAAGATCACATCTCAAGAATTTGGACTGAGGCTTTAGGTGTCTGCAGTAATATTTTAATAAGGGACTCACATAAAGTGGACACCTAAGTAGATGAAAACAATAAATCCTGTGTACTTGAGGTACATGTGCTGTTTGTTCAGCCCTGCTAAATGTCAAGGTTTAAATCTGCAGAGATAAGTCACCCCTCACTTGGATGATTTAACACTATCTATTGTGCATGTAAATATCTATCAGGGAGCACTTTTGCCCCAGACTACCTTACACTTTGTTTATGGAATTTAATTAAACAGACTCCAAGGCTACTGCTTGGAACTTCTTGCACACTGAGGAGCTGGTGCAGAAGTAAGTAGTATCAAAAAAGAACTGGCAATAGCTTTTTCTGCTGGCCAGGACCTGTGAGTTTGGAAAACTTTGGCTGCACATAAGTGACGCAGTTTTACTCTGGGCACTTCTTTTTCGTAGGCAATGAAAGTCTGTTTACTCTTTCATTATGATGGAAGTTCTTCAGAGCAGTCAAGCTGCTGCTTCCAACTGTACTGCAGGCATGGCTTTTTTATTTATGTAGCATTGAAAGTATTTCTAAAGCCATAATGTTTGTGTCACTGCAGTCTGAGGCATGGAATGACAAGATTCCTGACATTTATTTTTGTTTATCCTATTAAATTAATGGGATTTCGGGGATTAGGTCTTCCCATTTCAAATAAAGACGCTCATAAAATTTCCTTCATAGTTCCGTGTTTGTATGTAAAAGTTTCATTCAGACATTTTATACAATTACACAAGCACAATTTCTACTAATTGTAAATAATTTTGGAGGAAAAAAAAAATAATTACTGATCTCAGAATCAATGTAATTGTCCAGAATTTAGATGGCATAGTAAAGAACTAGCTGTTTACTGGCAACGAATTTAATCTTCACAGATAATGACACTTCACAGATAACATAAACATCTTTATAGATGTAGTATTTAGAGGTCAAGGCTATCCTGGCATTGTTCCATGTACATAATCAGTGTTAAAAACAAATAAACTCATATCCATATTACTCAGTAAAGTAGACTTATGCCTAAAATGCCAGTTTAATTTTTAACTTGAGTCCCCCACATATTGTGACTGCAGTGAATTGTAGAAGCTGGGGTTTTTTTGCGTAAGACTCCTGTATATTTCCATGCTGGTTGTAAGTCATTTATACCAAGACACACATGCAGGATGTATTAACAACAGCAGTAATTTCCATGCATTATTGGGAACAATCTGTTTGTTTCCCTAACAGTATTCAAAACAAAAGGTTAGATATAGGTATGTTCCGAAATACTTTCTGCTGTGCTCGCTCTTTCTTATGTTTCTAGGATTATAAATACATAGTTTGATTGCTACATGTTTGAACAAACACCACTGCCCAGAAACTCTGTCTGAAGAGAGCTGCAGGGAAGTGACTTCTATTTCCTAAGCACAGAAAATAAATTAGATTTATTTCATCAACAGTTATGTGAAAGAGCTGATGCCTGGTTTCAGAGGAACCAGATATCTGCTCATTGTTGTAAGTCCTTCATGGAAATTATGTTTTTAAGCTCATAATATTTAAGAGTTTGATAGCATTTGTCCCCTACCCCCAGTTGCTTTCATTTGCTACAACACAATTTTTAGGCTTCTCCGATGCCACTTAATTCCTAGCTGTTACTTGCTTTCAAAAGCTCTATTAAGCTACCATGGAGAGCCATACTGAAGGGTTTCTTAAATTTCTTTTGAGGGTCAAATCACTAAAGCATCTTGTCCAGGCTCACACCTTCAGGTCTGAAAGTGGAGTAAAGAAATGAAAAGAAAAAGGGAAAGAGAAATGAAGAACAGAAAGAGAAAGAAAAGGAAATCAGAAGAAGATAAATAAAAACTAAAAAAAAAAACCAAAAAACCAACAACCAAAAAACGACAAAGAAAAGTCAGCACACAGCTGTGGGTACTGTGCCATGGCTCACTTAGTAGAAGAAAGGGATCCAAAGGAGGGTGCTCTGCAGTGTTTACTCCCTTACTCTGTGCTCTGAAATACCATATGTGGACAAATGTTCTTGGCATACAGTGTCTCAACGTCAGCACATGAAATTGTCATTGATTCAGGGGAAAAGAATAGGAAAGCATCACAAAACCTTTCCCTTTCTTTCTTCTCTCTTTTTTCTTGATTACTTCAAACCTTCTTTGCTTAAGTCAGGATAAGTCACGTTAAGAATGTTCAGAATATTTTTTACTGTGTGATGACTTTACGCTGGTGTCATTTAATCTGCTAACACTGATTCTGACTTGTGAACAAATAGATCCACTCTCAAATCCATAATAGGAAGTGTGTTTCTTCTGCTTGTATCTCAATTACTAAAATGATGATATAGACCAGGTCATGGTGGCAGCCCTGATACTGCCTACAATTCAAAGATACTCAATACTCTTCCATCAGCTAGAGCTTCCATAAATAGGATCAGAAGGAGCAGGCCAATTACTGCAAATCAACTACTTTCAAGAAAGGGGAAAAGACTCTTTTACATGTATAGTGGCTTCTGGATCATTCCCTAGAACCAAATAATATTCTTATAGTTAGAGTCAAATCTTTTACAGTTGAATAAGATTATAATTATTACATAACAGAAAAAAATTCCCGTAAGAAGTACAGTAGCCAATATAAAGTGTGACATGGGAATAGTTCTTGCCATAATGAAGAAAAAGTAACTAACCACACTGATTCTTTTTCATATTTAGAGAGACAGAGGTTATAAAGCTGAGCAAAATAGTATTTCAGAGAAATGGAGACATCTGGTAAAACAGCAGAGTATAATTGCCCTATCATCATTTATTGCAATTCACCTAAGGACAGTCGAGGGATTGTAGAGGAAGATAGCTCTATTTAAACTAATTTCTATTGACATAGTCAAATATCCTCTTTCACTGGTTTAATGCCCAAAGAGATGAGCTTAGTGGAGGATATTATGGAGAGTCTGGACTGATGAAATTCTTCCCTGACAATATAGAGTTACTGTCCTAATGACTATTTTGAAATCACACAAGAAAAAAAAAAAAATCATTAGTCAGATTTTGAAAAAGAAACTCAAGCCAAAGAATCTCTTGGATCTTAAAACCTACATATTTATGTGTTCATTTGCCTGAGATTTTGGAGTGAAAGTGAGGCTCTGTCATAAGATGTTCATCATGTTTTCAGATGAATGATAGGCCTGTCTTACAAAATACTGAGATCCTCAATCATCATAGAAACATAGAATCAAAGAATGGTTTGGGTTGGAAAGAACCTTAAAGATCATCTAGTTCCAACCCCCTGCCATGGGCAGGGACACCTTCCACTAGCCCAGGTTGCCCAAAGCCCCGTCCAACCTGGCCTTGAACACTGCCAGGGAGGGGGCAGCCACAGCTTCTCTGGGCAACCTCCTCCAGTGTCTCACCACCCTCACAGGACATAATTTCTTCCTTACACCTAATCTAAATCTGCCCTCTTTAATTTTAAAACTGTTACCCCTTGTTCTATCACTACACTCCCTGATAAAGAGTCCCTCCTCAGCTTTCCTGTAGCCTCCTTTAAGGACTGGAAAAAAGCAAACAGTCTCTGTCACACAGAAGTGGCCAAGACAGCAGTGCTAAACAAGTCTATGAAAAGTTCTGATAAATTTGGCATCAGGTACTGAGATGTGACACACTGCAGATACCTCCCTTATTTCCCAGGCTCTCTTCATATTCTGAGATATGATTCCGTTAAGTTTAAAATATAATCCCTTATTGTAATTTTCTTAATTTTAAAAACTTTTATTCTTTGTCCAGTTCATATGTTGTAAATTTCATGAGCAATTTTTGAATACTTTTAGTGGGTAGGTACAGTGGAAAGATGGGGAGGGTATTAAAAACTGGTGAGTTACCATAAGGAAACAGTGTTAGTGATTTGGGGAAAACAAACAAACAAACAACCAAAAACCAAACACAAAACTAAAAGAAAAGAAAACAACACCCAGCTTGAAATACATTTTCTTTCTAATGCCTTTTGTTGTGGATAAGGATTTTAGTAAATCTTCCTAGGATCTTCTTAAAACCTTAATTGAAATACCGCAAGTTGACTGACCTCCTTCTGTTTTTTCACAGAAATACTGTTTAATGTTGTAGAACTAGTACCCATAGATTCCTTTTGTGGGTATTTTATTTTGTTCCTTAAACTACTTTGGCTCATGTCTCAATCTGGAACGCATAGTGAGTCCAACAATAGTCTGAGGAGGAGAGGAGAGCCACAAGTAGTCCTTGAAAAAGAAATGTGAAATGTGAGCATCTAATAATTAATTTAGTGAAACAAAATGGTATGAGCAAGAAAAAAAAGTTAATCTTTTCTGAGTATTATCTACATTTTATATGTGTGGTAATGAAATAAAATGGATGATAAAATAATGATAACCTCAGAGATATTTAATGTTATTACTAGATTATTAATGGCTTGATGTTCTTTTCTAGCTCTACCAAAATGGGGCAGGAAAGACAGGAAAAAAAGAGTTGTTTTTATCATCTTCCTTCAAAAAACAAGAAAAAAAAACCAGGATAAGTCAAGGGAAAAAAATACATAAGGGAATGTCTTAAAATACTGGTCTTTATGACTTAGTGTTTTCATGAGTTGAAAAAATAAAAGATAAATGCAAAAAAGATTTTTTTTTTTTTTTGTTAAAACAGAGAAAGATGATGCATTTCATTAAAAAGAAATTTTTGAGAAAGATTTCAAAGAATAAGATTAAGGGTTAGCACACGTATACACACATCAGTGTAGACTATGCAGTGAGAAGATACATGTAGGATTACAACTCTTTAGTTTAAGGACTGTTTAGGTTTGGTTTTCCGAGTGTATTTTGATGCACTTTAGTAGAGTACATTCTTAGCACATCACCAATAATTTTATTTTTTTTTTAAATTTTATTTTCATGATTTTCACTTCTCCTGTCTGCCAACTACCGAATGTATTTGTTCCTTAGATGGCGGTTGTGCTGGTTCAGCTAGGATAGGGTTAAGCTTCCCCATCAGTGGGGAGGGAGCTCTAGATGTCAGGTCGGGGTGCCCAAGCGCAGGAAGAGCAGAGACAGCTTTTGTTCCTTGTCGCTCCCCTTCGCTGCTCTATCCTTGTGGTATATCTCTGTATAGCTCTTGTCCTGTTCATTGTTATTACTGGTTATTGTTATTGTTATTGTTATTGTGTTGTTCGGTTTATTATTTGTTACACTGTTGTATTAAATTTTCCTTATCTCAACCCCGGGGTTTGTACCTCACTCCCTGCCCCGTCCTGTCCGAGGGTGGGGAGTGGTCTCAGGTCCCAGTAGGGCCTAAACCACCACAGTGGTGAACAGTGTAAGATATAGTTCAATGCATACAACACAGGCACTTTTTTCTGAAAACTGTCACGTTTGACAAATTCTAACGAAGCATGCACAGTTTGTGTTTAGGCAGTCTGTGAAACCTTCACCTCTCCCCAATTTTGCTAGTATAATTTTTTGGCAACCTGAACTGTTTGGTTGTTGGTAAAGGTGTAATATCCAGACGCTTTTGAAAACTGAAAATAATTATTAGTTACAGAAAATAAAATACAGAAGTGGCTTACCATGTTTTTAAAATCACACCCACCCCTCACCCCCAGTGCATTACAGCTGCAATGCACATGTTTTCAAAATCGAGTTACTTCATCTATATTAAAATAAAGAGGTCACCCATAATAACATCACTCCTGTGACCCAGGTAAAATGAACATATTGCTGTGATGTCTGTACTTTTAAATGCTGTACTGTGCTTGTTCATGAAGAACAGTAAGGTTAGTTATGATAGCCATTGGTGTCAGTGGTAGCAACAATCAGATCCTATGAATTTCTAGATATATTAAAAATAAAAAA
Source organism: Athene cunicularia (assembly GCF_003259725.1). Classification (NCBI taxonomy): domain Eukaryota; kingdom Metazoa; phylum Chordata; class Aves; order Strigiformes; family Strigidae; genus Athene; species Athene cunicularia. The sequence goes on along the minus strand of NW_020799091.1, from coordinate 14,916,309 downwards.
TGTTTGCTGTCATTCTCTACTACTATTTTCTTTTGCCTTACTATGTCAATGAAACTAAGAAAAACTTAATTTGATTTGTAATGCAATGAAAATGCGACATGGTATTTCTTATGTGTGTAACAAATTGTAAGATTTTGTATTGTAACCCTTTTCCATACATTTCTGATCATCCAAAATATTTATTTATTTTGGGAATTTCAGATGCAGAATTTTAATCAACAATGATTCTGTAACTTCTAAGAAAAAAAAAAAAAAAGAAAAAAGAAAAAATGAAAAAAGAAAAAAGAAAAAAAAAAGTATTTATTTTCCAGCTTCTGCTCACATTCCAAGCTTGCTTACTTGTAGAAATCATTAAACTCCTACTTCAGCATGAGAGAGCTCTTTCAGACAGAACTGTAAAGATGTGAATTCTTATTTTATTTAAAACGAATAGCTGTGATGGTTAACCTTGGCTAAGGGTCAAATTCCAAGCCAGCTGTCCATTTACTTATCCTCAACAGGATAGGGAAAAAACGGGTCAAGATAAAGAGAGGGAGATCACTTACCAATTATCATCATGACAAACCAGACTAGACTTGGGGAAAGGGAATTTAATTTATTACCACTTATATTTATTTAATTATTTGATTTATTACCACATATTATTATTTAATTTATTACCACATATATTTGGTTAGTAAGAAACAAAGAAAAAACAAAACAAAACCAAAAACAATCCCAGCACCTTTCCCTCACCATCACCCCCCCAAGGCTCAACCACTCCTTCACTCCTGACTCCTCTACCTCCCACCCCAGTGGGGCAGGGGATGGGGATGGGGGATGTGGTTAGCCTTTAACAGCTCCTCTCTGCTGCTCCGTCCCCTGCTCCACCGTGGGCTCCTCCACAGGCAAAGACACAGGGGAATGTTTGCAGCTCTGGCCTGCAGAGGCTGTCCCTGCAGACCCCCAGTCCCCACACGCTGGCATCAACACCCCATACACAGACTTTCTCAAAATCATGATGTTATTTTCTTTTCATTCTCTGGAATTCAATGAGTGATCCCATTTTGTGTGCAGTCTGCGTCATCCCTCTTAATCCTGAGGACACCCTCTTGACGTGTCAGAAGCAGGAGAGTTCTGTCTTGTACCTGACTTCAGTTTATTTCACACACTGTAATCTGTTGTTTCTACTTTTTCAGCAGTAATTCTCTCCTTTATGACAGCCCTTAACATTTCTGAGTGCATTAAGAATCCCATTTTTCTCTGGCATCATTTCTGAAACACCTTTCCTGATTTCCGTGTTTATTTAATAAGACCAGAGTTCTGTCACTGTGTTCTTCACATCAGTGATTTACTTTGCTGGGGGAAGCAGAAGAATGGCATTCTTATTCAGCAAATCATGAAAGCTACTTGAAAGTAGCCACAGCAAATGTGGGATCATCTTTACGGCTCACACAGACATGCAGCCATTGCAAAATATACTTACTACCAATCCCATCTAATAAATTTAATTGAATTCTGTATTAATCCAAGACAAAGATCTCCCTGAAGCTATAGTTTTTCCAATTTAAGACAACTACTTTATTCCGGCTGCTAATCACCCTCATTATTAAAAATATACTCCTAATTTCTGCTTTGACTTTATCTAGTTCTATTCCAATTTATAGCAATTGTTTTCTGTTATTCTTTGTTCTCATAGTCTATAGAATAATGTGTTTGAGTTTATAAATCCGAGGATTACATTTACCCATTTTACCACTGCATTATGCTGCTCATAATAACTCCTTTTTAGTTATTATTTTCCAGAAGACAGTCCTCCCTTTCATTGATAGGACCTGCATTCTTTGCTGCAACTTTATTAAAAAGCATTTTATAGGAATGTGTCCAACAAGCCAAATGATACAGACTGTGCTCAGTGATTGTTCCTCCCTTGTTTACAGCTGTGCCAATGCTTTCACCATGCACAGATTTGCACAGCACTTGTTTTATATTTATGTGCACTACATTGATGGCATGCCGCATGTACTAAAAGTACATCCTTCAAGTCTCCGTGTCCCAGCGGCTGCTCCTTTAGACATTTGTTGATTAGTTTTTAACCCTTTAGTATGTGATCCACTGGTACCAGCTGGTGAGGATTCTCTTATCTCTTTTTTTTTTTTTTTTTTTCTTCCTGAGAAAGTAAAGTGTATTGAATTACTCTGTCTCAATAATTGTGTAATCTTTTCAAAACCCGAGCAAGTTTCCACAAAATTGAAGAGGAAGGTAGAGTCCTCAGTATGTTTATCCAAGTTTTATCAGAATAGGCAGCTAGATATGCAAGAAACATCCTCTATGCTCTTTAATGAGAGCAAAGGTAAGAAGTGCACAGGCTGCATGCACGAGGTGAGTTTAGGAATGAAACCTTTGACAGCATTACTGCTCATGGACTTCCTTGCTGGTGAGAAGGCCCTTCCCTGACAAGTGACTGGGTGCTTGAACTTATAAACAGCTGTGGACTTTTCCAGCTTCCTGTTTTCATGGCTGGTTTTCTTTCCAGCCTCTTGTCTTTATTTTCATGTGGGTGCCTCCTGAATATATAGCAGTTGTGGCTGTGACACAAGGTGTAATATGATTATCTTTACCCACAAGATCTCCCCTGAGAATGCATACAAATTTCTGATGGTAGGACCAATTTTCCCTACAAGCTGTGGCAATCCATGCTGTCCAGAATTCATTTTCCTTCTTTCTTTTATTCTTCACTTATTGGTTCCTCAGTGACCTTTCCTTTCCTTTTTTGATTTCTGACACACTATTAGAACAAATTCAGGCTCTTTTACGTTCTCTCATGATTAAAAATTATTAAAAAAAAAAAAAAAAAAAGTAATTCCAGGGCAGGAATCTCCTTGGTCAACACTTTCAGGAATCTGTTGACATTAGTTATCCATGACCTGATTTCAAAATACATCTAATGCATGTCATCTAGCATCCTCCTTGGTTGCTAATGGACTGCAATTTCTTGAGCCTTATGTGATGCAACAGCCAATTCTTTTCTTAGATAATGCATAAATATTTAATGAACAACTCTAGCTGTCTCTTTAAAAGCAACACAGAAGCATCTGCAATTACTTAAATTACTCCTGCAACATCAGACACCATTCTGAGTCTTATAAAACCTGAAGACCCACCATGACATCAAAAGCTGACATGTTTAACTTGTCAGCTCATTCAAATCATACTACCCAGAAGCTGACCAGTAGTGAGACAACTGATGAAACAACTAAACAATCAGACTATACACCAAAGCCTTTCCTTGATGGTCATTCTGGATTGGTTAAAAAAACCCAGTGAATATGTACATAATATTTTAGTATAAAGAACAACATTCACAAAACATGGAGTGTTTCTGATTGGTGTTTTCCTATTTCAATTTTTCCTAGTGCTTTTTGGGACTTTTGAGAAGACTTAAACCTGTCTTACAAATGTGCAGAGAGGGAAAAGAGGGCTGAAAAATACCCAAACCCATAATTAGGTGTTATCATCCATGACTACTTTGAAAGTGGATAATTCATATCCATAGTCAAATGAATTTTAACTTGTTTCCTGTTGGATTTTTCCCTTCTGAAAATAAGCATGCATAGCATTTAAAGAAAATAACAAAATAAGCGCTAAAGGTTTTCACTTGAAAGCATTGTCATTTTAAGGAAAGTAAATAGAAACATCTGGATTGTATTAATATTAGCAATCCCTTCAGTGAAATATAGCTACAGTTCCATTGCCAATGCAGAGTACCATGTCAGAGCCCTGAGTACTGCGAAAAGCCTGAACTGAGGATCAAAGAATACCTTCTGGCTTATGCTAGTGGAAATACTCTTTTGACTTGAAGGCACACTGCTTCTAGAAAGCAAGACCCTTGAATATAAACTCTTTTAGTTACTTTTTATCTTGATACATGTTAAGTTTTTTTCTAAATGTGATCAGTGCAAGGTGTTTTGAAGGTGAGTTCTGAAAAGCTTCAGGCAGAAAGAAAGTATTGGTTTTGTCTCTACATTGGTCCTGTAGCTATCCTTATAAAGGCAACTTGCCTTAATTTTACAATGTATTTTAAAGACTATGAGTATGGATTTTTAAACAAGACAAAGATGTATATGTATATCTATATATCATCTATATTGATATATATCTATAGGTAGATTATTTATGTTATTTATATATCTATAAAATCGTGTATTAATAAATATCTCTCTAACCTTTACAGCTTTTTATATATACAAAGCTATACCCATATATATATAAAGATCTAGGTATTTATACATATAAAAACTTAAAACTTTCTCCTAGTCTTCAACAGCCTTATGTATAACAGTATAACATAAGCTACAAAATTTTTGAAAAATTTCCTCATGCAACAGAAAAATTGCTCTCCTTTCCTTCTCTCCACCCACCAAAAACCCCCCACTTCCTCTCCCAGAATATCTCTTAGGGAAAATTAATTCAAATACCGTAAGACAAAATTTTCTTGTGAAATGATTGCTAGTTTAATATCTAACACATATCTTATTGTTACAAAAGCTCTCAAGTAAGCAAACAACAACCAGGGATTAAAAATTTATTATCAACACAATTAACTAGTCCTCCGCAACCATTCAATTACAGATTTGAATGTCTGTAAGAGGAGAACAAAACAACTTCCTAGAGATTAACAACAACTCAAAACACAGAACAAAGCATCACTTTCTAGGGTTTAATGACAACCCAAAACACTCTGTCACTCACCTAACAAGTGAGGGCTCTCAACCTCGAAGAGCTTCTCAGGACACTGTCCTGACCCAAGTCACCTCAAGGAGTTTCCTTGGAAGACATCCCAACCCAAGGGGAGAGTCCTAAACCACAGTGCACTGCTCCGGGGGACAAGCTCCAAATAGCTCCCCCAAGGGACTCCATTATACCCAGGCCAAATCCGATCTGTGGTTAATACTGGATCCTATTGGCCAAAGACTCCAACCACTGTGAAGCCCTGAGAACAGGGGCAGTCAGTAGCTGGTACACTTCAGCAGCAGAGAAGTCCTTTTTTCGCTGGGCGGGTGCACCTGCCATACATATATATTATATTAGTATAGTACAAATATTACAAAATATATGTGGCAGAACTGAATTTGACCTATAACTCCTGTGCCAAATTTCCCTCCATAATCCTTTTGACTGCACACCAGGATTCTTTTTCTCAATTTTTTGCCTTTATTTACTATTACCTCCTTTGCTGTGACAGATCTGTCAGGTTTCCTGCCCTTTCAGATCTTGATAAATAAGAGGCCAGTGGCTCAGTAGGTCTTATTTCATTAACTGTAGCAACACTGGGATGCAGGAGCAGCCTCCAGTCAACTTTTGGGCAGAGCTGTCAAAACATACGTTATTTAATTACTGGAGTACTCTCAGGTCCCACTCTCAACATACCGAGGTGGGACCTTTTCAGGTAAGAGTGTGTGGGGCTGAGGAGTGTAAGCCTGAAAATAGTAAAGATATAGGACAGATACTATTGGAATATTTAATCCAATGCTCCACAGAGAAACATGATGCAACAATGGCTTCCCTGAAGTTATACAGTGATGACCATGACAAGAATTTTTAGAATTGACACCTGCAGTTCACCATGAAGCTTGAGTGAGTATCTGGTTTACAAGACTTCAGGCAGCAGACTTCAAGACAACAGTCCTCTAGAGGAAATAAAATATATTTCTTTATATTTTATATATATATATTTGTAGTGTAGTATAATGGTGTTCCACACAGAAAAAAAAAAATGTAACAAGTGATTTACTTTAATAAAAGCAATACTATATAGCTGCAAGGGACATTCTTTGTGAGGCTTAGCTCTAATGAAGTCTTTTTCCTAGACTGCGGCAGCGCTAATCATTTTATGAGTCACTGTGACAAGATTTTTCTCTTGTCAGAGATTCACAGCTTCGTTCTCCTGAAATCTCTCAGAGGTTTGACCAGTCCCAGTGGACTCTAACTCCATTTCTCTGTTCTCAGTGTTTCCTCCTTTGGCTATTCAAGTCCCAGCTTTGCTTTCCACTACTTAGGTTATATCTATACAACATACTCCTAACATATTCATAGAGATCAGTGCTACCTCAGTAGTTAAAGTACTGGAAGCAGTTTAACCTCAAAATAAATAACACTGTTCAGGCTACTTTGAAGTGCTAGGCACATCAATTACCCTACTACATGTCAAGTGAAATGTCATGGTTTGAACTCAGCAGCCAGCTACCACACAGCTGTTAACTCCCTCCTTCCCCCCATTGCTGAGAAGGGGAAAATAGACAAAGGCACCGTTCACTCCCGTCGTCCCCCCATCATTGCGAAGTAGGCAAGCAAAAGACCCAGGAACTTGATGTAAGGACCGAGAGGGATGATCTCATCCTTTAAGGCTCAGGAGAAAAACAGGACTCGTTAGGGTTTAAGAACATAAAATTAATACAGACACTAACAACAACATGTAACAGACAGAGTAGGACTGTGAGAAGCATTACCACATCCTGAAAACACCTTCTCCCATCCCTCCCTTCTCCCCAGGCTCAGCTTTGCTCCAATATCTCAACCTCCTCCACCTCAGGGGGCAGGGAATGGGGGGTGCAGTCAGCCCTGTTGCTTCTTCCACCTCGGGGAGGGTGAAACTTCTGGCATTCCTCCCCTGTTTCAGTGGAATTTGCCTCTCACAGAAGACAGTCCTCCACAAACTCTCTCCGCCACGAGTCACTCCCACGGGCATGTGGGTCACCCCCACATGTTGCAGTCCTCCCAGCGCCAAACTACAACAGCGGGACGTTCTTCCCACAGGTCCCAACCTTCTTCAGGCACAGTCACCTGGGTCAGCGTGAGGCCCCCGAGTCCACAAACTGTTATCTGCTCCTCCAGTGACCTCCATGGGTGGCTGGGGAGGGGGGCGGCCCTGCCATCTCACCACAGGGTACAGGGGAGTCTCTGCTCTGGGTCACCTCCCCCCGTTCTCCTCCTTTCTTCCACTGACCTCGGTGTTCAACACAACTCCTCGCAACTTCTCCTCACAAATCCTACTCTCCCTCCCAGGTTCCCCTTCTTAAATATGTTATTGCAGAGATGTAGCAAATTGGTCTGGCCCTGGTGCAGAGGTGGGTCTGACTGGGAGCTGGGGGAGCTTTGAGAAGCTTCTCACAGGGGGCCACGGCTGTGGCTCCCTCTCCTGCTACCAGAAAACCCTTGCCATTCACTCAAGCCAGGACATGAAATTATGTTTTACCTGTTGACAGGCTATGCTATGTATATTGCAATTAAATTTGGTATGTCTGCAGTCTTCTCTGTGGCTGAAGTCTAAATTATTGGAAATCTGTGGAGTTTCCTCTTTTGGGGTTTGCCTGGTGTGCCTTGATATCTGGGCAGCATGGAGAGACAGCAGATAGGCACATGCCGCATGCAGACCTGCTGACAGGGTCATCCTAACAAAAATTTGTTGATCTGTCATGCCAACAAAACCTGAACAACACTGAGACCTGAATTTTCACGAGGACCCTGTTATAACATAGAACATCAGTATGTTTACAGCTTCACAAAAGCCACAGTGGAGAATTATGTGTCTGATTAATCATGTTTAATTATCAGCTCTTATTAGGCTCAGATCCATTTCGGACACCGTGCTGTAATGCAGCAGAGCCATCACCACCCGCTGTGCGAACAGAAGTGGCACACAGGCGCATGCAGCTCTCTGACTCTTCTGTTGGGAAACTGCAGTTAAAAACTGTGGTACTGTCACCCTGAAAACATAAAACACTTAATGTTCTTTCATCTTGGCTTATATAGACCTCATTTCAACACTGATATTTTAGGCTACCTGACATAATGCTTCAAGTGGAACATGCCCTGTATTTCATGAGGAATTTTTGGACAATCATTTTATTGGAAGTTTATAAGCAGATGCATTAGCAAGAATGTTTTGGGTATATTAATCTTTAAAATTACATAAATAAAAATCATGTCCTAGGAAACATACTGCTATCTTGCATACAAGTTAATTTGGTAATAAGAATTTGCCTATCTGAATAAGTTTACATGCTTCAAAGTTTGAAACTTTTAATAGGTATTTTCCTTATGGTTCTCAGCATATATCTTTGTTCCCAATAGTGTTACACTAAAAGTCTTGTCCAAAAATAGTCATGATAATATATAAAATGTGTAAACCAACTTTCCTGTCATTCATTCTACCTGCAAAGTCCTCAGGCACTTCATAGAATCATAGAATAGTGTGGGTCGGAAGAGGCGTTTAAAGGTCATCTGGTCCAACGCCCCTGCAGTGAACAGGGACACCTTCCACTAGGTTGCTCAGAGCCCCGTCCAACCTGACCTTGAATGTTTCCAGGGATGGGGCATCTAACACCTTTCTGGGCAACCTGTTCCAGTGTTTCACCACTTTTACAATTATTGAATTTACATCTGCTTAACAAACTTACATAAAAATAAAATGATCTACTTGTAAATACTGATCCTGCTAAAGGAATTAATTTTAAAATCTAAAGGAAAAAATATTAAGAACTGAGCATCTGCTGGTTTTGTGCCTGTGAAATCTTCATTTGGCATATTCATCTCCAGACTTACATTTCCAGGATTTGTTTAGAAAGATGCTGGAAATAGGCCGTATCTTACATGCCATAAAATGATACAGATGAGCAAAATGAATGGATTATTACATTATATGTTAACTTCCCAGTGAATGTAGGGCATTCAGAAGTTCCTGCCTCAGAACAGAGAGTCCCCTTTTTTCTTTTTTTGTTATTCAGTCTCAGTATCCATTTACAAAATCATCCTCTCTCCATCACTAAATGTAATTAAGGAATTTTTCAAAATAATGATTTAATGATCTGCTTTATGGTTTTTTTTGTTTGTTTGTTTTTTGTTGTGTTTTTTTTTTTTTTAGTATGCCTGAGCAAACAGAGCATTTGACTCACTCACAAAAGGCCCTGACTGCTATTTCATATGGTTTGCATATGAATATGCATTTCATAATTGTAGCTGGCAATGCTTCACCTGGATGATATGTCTTCAGGTAACAATTTGAATTAAGCACTAATCTATGAAAAATTGGGCTTTTTTAAAAAATTTTTTTTTTATTCCTGTGTTGACATTTTATAACAACTCACAAAAACTGTGAAGAAAGAAGAGCTTTTGCAAGACAGTTCTTATTCCACAGAGCTGGATTCTGATCCTGAATTGTGAAAAGGCAAATGCTATGAAACCTCTACAGGGTGTCACATAACTGTATTTTCATTTCCTCATGAAAACACTCGTAAATGTACTGATGCTCTGACAACCTTCCATCCAATTTTTGGTGAAGCGTATTCAACTGAGTCTTTTGCTCTCAAATAAGAACATTTGTGGCTAAGTTCTTTGCTTTGGTCACTTTACCACCTTTTGGTTAATAAACAATCTTGAAAATAGATTTTGTGCCTAACTAAATTTGATTTAGCATACGACTGAAAGAATAACAGTTTAGGACTAGCCCAGCAGCCCTAGTTCTGCACCAAAATAGATGACTTCCTGGGTAGAAATATTGCAAAGCAGTTCTCCTCAGGTCTGCCTGCTGGACTGTTATATCTGCACTATCATTTTAGAGAGGATGAGTTCAAAACTAGATTTGCTGATGACTCCACTCTGATGGTTGTCAGGAAAGCACATGGGCTGACTCAGAGTGATGAAAACTTCAGCCACATGGTGTGGTCTGTATGCACATCTTTGCAGCAGGGACAGGTCCCCTTCAGACAGGCTTCAGATGACTGCTTTTAATTTGTTCTTGCGCTGGTGGTCTGGAACTAAAACTCTGACGAACTGTGGGAGCAGGAATCAGATGGGATTTGAAGGCAATGTCATTTTGGGGTACTTCAAGAGCCGTAGGTGAATACAGTGCGAGCTCATGGAAGAAGAGACTATTCTGGAGAGGAGCAAAAGCAGTTTCTGAATAAATGGAGGTGGAAGCAATGTGTCTGTGCAACAGATTTCTTAATTTGCCCACCAGAATATCACTTCATCTTTCTTGCTGTAGTGAAATGAATTTAACTGCTCCCAGTGAACAGACGGGACTGATTTATGTTTTCTGAAGAATTTCATGCAAGCTGCCAGTTCTTTCATTTTACCCATTTTTTGGCGCCTTTAGACTGTAAAACTGTCTGAGTTGTGCTGACTTCTTGGTGGTGTCAAAGTTGATCCCCAAAACCCAGTCAAGATTTCTTCAATCTTCTTTCAGAGAGTGATCAACTTGGAAGGAAGCAGGCCATCTTAGAAATGTTTCATGGCAAGGTGGGAAAAAGGGAGAAGAAAGGGATATGTGGTCACATGCTTCTCAGCTTTCTGCTGTGGAGATTCATCATCAAGAACTGGAGTAGTATAGCAAGGATGTTCCCCTAATTCCAGATTCATCTCAGCAGTCTCTTTCTTCCTGTGTATTGGTTTGGCCGTAGCTCCTGGCTCATGTCAGTGCTGCTCCTCAGCCTGCTCTTGGTTTCTTCCAAGCAATTTCTATAGCTGCAGTATCAACTTTCCAACAGCTACTGTCTGAGATGCACAGCAAGAACTTGCTTTGGTGAGAACACCTGGTAAGAAGAGAGAGTTTTTTGGCACAGTCCCTTCATGCCTCAGTAGACATCCCTGTTCCTTTTGCAGTCATTTCTCAGCTGCTGCTTTAGCCTGGTGTGTATTTCACATACATGCCTTTAAAGCCAACCAAAACCCAAGGTTGACAACAAGAGAGTGGCTTATACAAACACAGCTGAAACATGAAGAGAAAGATTGGTCTCCTGGGGAATGAGGCACATGGAAGACTGAGGGTTTATATTCCTTATAATAATGTCATGGTCTGCTAACACTTCAGGAAGCAAGCTAAAGCAGCCTTAATAGAGGCACTAATGAAATAGCAATGTCATGACCCAGGGATCCAGGGGAACAGAAGAAGTGGAACTTTGTTCTCTTTATATCTCTTGTAAAGAAGAGAATATATTTGGGGGTGGTTTTTACAACTGGCACACTCAAAACTTATGTAAAAAAAAAAGTTTTCCTTAAGTTTTCTGACTTCCTAAGGCTGGATGATCCAAATCCAGGACCTAGTAGCATGCACTACTATGTGATGCCAATGATGTGAGTTGAACAATGAAGTTTGAGATTTAAACAAACTGTGCATAATTATTTTTAGAAATTTTTAGATGTCTCCATTATACTGAAAAATTGCCTAGTTCATTAGCATTAAATAAATACATATCTTAAATGAAAACCCTTTAAATATTAGATAGAAACATTCACTTCATTTCAGCTACCTTTAAGCTGAAGTGCCAGATTTAAATCATCAGTTTTCTTCATGCCAATGAGTTTTAAAGAGAAATTATGGCCTTTAATAAAATAATACGATACCTGAGTCTTATATGGTGCTTTTTTTTCAAACCTACATGTCACAATTCTTTAGAAAGGAAATCAGCATCATTAAAATTAATGAGCAGGCTTAGAAATGAGTGACTAAGTATCACACATTCAGAAATGATTGTAAAATTGGTTTGTTGTGTGCCTGTATCCAGACAGAGCACAAGACTAAGGCGCAATACTATTGCTTGTTTTCCAAAGCACATGGTGATATGTAGTGGGTGAGAGGGATAAAACATAATTTCCCCCAAATATCTCCTTTCATAGGATACTACTGGAACACTGCTTGTTTTCTGGGCCTGCCACTGATTTTTTTACAACAGCTACATTTTTAGCATTTCTGCAGTTGCTTTCCCATTTTCTCATTTTCTCTGAATGACATTGTTGTCTGTCCTCTTTCAGAGTACCTAGGTAACTGCTAGGGAAAAAAAAAAAAAAAAAAAAAAAAAAAAAAAAAAAAAAATCGAACCTGGAAGACAACGTGCTTTATGTTTTTCCTTTGCTCAAATGCCATTCCTCTGTATGTGGGGCAGAGGCAGTGAGTCACAGCATATCTTATAAAAGTGGCTTTTTCTGAGACATTTGTAGAACTATGACACTTATTTTTGCCAGCTGCTTAAAAAATGGAGGGCTTGTAGCAGCACACATAGATTTGCATGTCTTCATGCACACACATTTCCACACATGTATGCTATCCATGCTTTTAATATTTGCCGAGATTGGAAGCGTAGGAAGGCATCCACTGTGTAGATGAGCCGTTATTGCTCTTTCAATCTTCTGAGACGTGTATGGGTTATTTTCACAGGGTATGAATGAGTATATATCCCTTACACCAACCATTTTTATATAACTGCTCTTGGCAAGAAAAGGTGGAATACTTAGCTAGATTTATGGCAAAGGAAAGGAAAAAAACACAAACACTTTCTACGGCTAATTTACTTTTACAGAAATAAAATGAATATGAGTATTTGCTATTCTCTATGTTGATAAACTGTAGCTTTAAATCAATTAGCCCATCCTTCCGGTAAATAAGAGCTATGTCAACAGTTCATTCTCTCTTGCATTCCTTTTGAATAAAATGCATTATTGAAGCTCATAGTACCTGGTGCTTGAGAAAGAAGGAAAGGAAAAATGGAAGAGAGGTAAATTCCCATGGTAAAAAGAATCTTACTTTTTTTAATCAAAATTTGCCCACATTAATCAATGTCATTGAAGTTCAGCATGCTTTAAGGTATAAATGCTTGAAAGGTACTTTATGATGCAAACAAAGAAGTATAATCTAGGTAACCTAAAGAACAAAAGAAAAAGAGTGCAGACAACTGTCTTGGGACCTGTCAGACTATTAATGTTTTTAATGGAAACAAATTTTATACAAATTGTCAAAAAAAAATCTTTGGGTATCTTTAAAGGTAATATCTGAGGTTAGTAACTTTTCTTATATTCTTCATCTCCCCATAATGAAATAACAGGAGATATGATGGAACCCCTTAATCATACAGTGCCTAAAGATCCCCCTCCCCCGATAATTATGAAAGGACAATATATGAGGACAATCCCAGTTAATTAATCTCTAGTTTGATTTGAGGTTTATATTAAGAATATTCTTAATGATCACACTCTAAATGTTAAAAAATGCTGGCTGTCAATGGCAAGGTACTTGTCTAGAAATGCACATGGCTTTCACATGATTGCAGATCCTCTGTTACTTACAGTCATGAAAGATTTTAACAACTGTGTAAGACTTATAGTGCACATTTTCATGAGGCTGAATGTTTAATCTTATTTCTGCTGGTTTTTATCCAGCCATTTAAATTATACTACACTTTCATTTAACATTTTATCATAAAGACACACTCTCCTGAAAATGCAATCATAAACACTTATACTAGGTAATATCTAAAGCCATCCACAGCAATGCACTTTTTCCATATGTTCAAAGATACCAACTCATCATTGCAATCATGTAATCTCTGCATTTGCTCCCCTCCCTCCCTTCCTCCCTCCTGTCTCTT